>NW_010972664.1:21636942-21704088 GCF_000737465.1 Haliaeetus leucocephalus
CCCTCTTCGCCCGTTTTCCCCCCCCCCCCCCCCCAGTTTCTTTGTCCAATGTTTTTGTAGGCCTAGTGTGTGTTAGCTTCCCTTTCTGTTCCAGGTTACCTCCTGGCATATGTGCGACTCTGCCACTTAGAAACCGCCAACTTTTTTCTCTCCACGGCAATTCTGGCACCTTCCCACAGTTTGGAGCTCAGCTCAGTCCCGGAGAGCCTCTCTTTCCATTTGCTCTCTCTTTTCTACTTAATGAGAAAACGGGGCCCTTCCTGCCAGCCACTGCCTCAGCCACAAAGTGCTGCCCAAGCTTTCAGTGCCGCTCCCGTCACTAATGGCTCCGTACGGACAGAGGGGGAAGGAGAGTGGTCAGGCACCGAGCGCACCGTCTTTGGAGGAAGCTTTGCCACCGCACTTGACTTCTCTTCATTCCCTTTTGCTGGCTCTGGCCACAGCGCTGAGCACCATGTTAGGTGCAGGGGGTCCTGCAGGTGGGATCTGGCTCGGCTGTAATCCTTTCCCAGCCGTGAGAGGTGGCCCTTCATGCAACATTACTTGGATGGGTTTGCAGTGTCTCATTTGGGCATGCCACAAGGAAGGGGGGGAAAGATATTTCCTTTGAGAGTGAAGAAGTAAGAACTTACGCATGAAGGAGTTTTTAAAAGGCATAGCATTAAGAAGAAAAGAGAACAGGGGCTGGTGTGACTATCCAGAAGAATATCTAAAGGTACAAAAAAGAATACATGGATATTCCAGTTTTCTTGATGGCTGGTAACAAGTGAGGCTTCATGTGATAAAATGTGAGAAATATGAAAAGATTCAATAGATTTATAAAAATACTGTGTAAGGCAGCAGTTAAAAGGTGGGACTTCCAGGCAAAGGGCATGTGCACAAGTCTTAGAAGGGGATCTGTTACCCTTTGTATAGCTGAGAATACAAGTTAGTTGAGTAGAAGATGCTAGCCTGCATCATCCTTCGTATTCGCAGCAAAAAGTGAATCGCAAAAAGTCAATTGGAGGGCAATACCCATTCTTATCACATACTATTGTATATTTTTGCAGTGCTGGGGCACCTTTCAAAAGCTGCAGGCTAGGAGCGTGATCTCTTGCACCAGTAAATAGCTGGCAAGTGTTGCCTATGAGCTATTCCAGACCTTGATCAGGAAGGAGAGTGACATGATGTTTGTTCTGGTAATAGACTATCTTTGTTTTAAGTAACCAGCATCTGAAAAACCCGCTGTGTTTGTTGTGAAAGGCCTCTAAAACCTCTCAGAAAACAAAAAGGGAAAAGTTAGACTGAAGAGCAGCCTGTCCTCTTGGTGTTGGCCCTTCGTGTGATGCCATTGAAAATAAGGCTGGAAACAATGCACTGGCGTGGAGTTTGCTGCCTTGCTTCCTCTTTCCTGCCATTGCCAGCTGCTGCCATCCCAAGGCTCGCCACTGCTTGAAGCACTGGTATGGAAACGCCTGCTTCTGACATTGGCCCCGTTAGCCTTTCAAATACTGCCTTGGGACAATGGCTTAAGGATTTCATTCTTGCTCTATGTTCTTAAATAGATTTTCTTGTGTGTACATGAGCAGATTTGCACAAAATGCAAAGTCTTAGCATCCATGGCGTGTTCCCTTGGGTACTCTTCTTTTTAACTGGAGTTTATTATAATGAGTAGAAAATGATATTTTTAAATTTTTTTGTTAATCTGTATTATTCTCTGTTGGCGGCCCTAGTAGCTTTGTGGAGGAAGCTCATGCAGTAGGGAATTTTTCTTGCTACACATTAGCTCTGAAGAGAATTTGAAAGTAAAGGGCTTCAGTTATTGGCATTTCTGAGCCACCATCTATTGAATTTGAAGCCCTTTTTGACTACAAGTAGCATAGTAGGTGTGCCAGAGTTGTAAATCTTTCTCCTCGGGGAATCTGTTGTATGTTACTAAATGGATTCGGTAGTGACAGTGAACATGGAAGAATAGATCTCTTCCAGAAAATAGGAAGTGCTGGTGTGGTTTAACAAACGGATCTCAGGCATGGGAAGTATTTCATGTTTGCCATTGCCTGAAACAGGGGGGTCTGGAACGAGCCTCTGAAACGTTCTGTTTCCCTGTCCCCAAATGCTTGAGATTTTCAGGGAAGAAAAACACTGTCCTTATGTGTTCGAAGGTGTTGCCAAGGGTGTCTTATTTCAGCAATTCCTACTTTTATTGTTAACAGCAGGGTTCATTTTGTGCTGAGAGGGTCCAGAACAAGTGCTGGACACTATTCTTGGCCATCTGTAATAACATTCCAGCACCACCATTTTTCCCAATTATGCCTAGGATAATGTGATTGCCTGAGTAAAATCCGCTCTGCAGCTTAACAGAGAGACCTTCTGTTTCCAGGACTGCCAGTCCCTCAATTTTTATACATTTACACACTGCTCTCAGGGAGAATAAATAATACATGAACATATGCACTGGCTAAGTGAAATTTTCTTCTGATTATAGTGAGACACTGGTTAATGGCAATTATAAAATATATTTCTTCCATCTTTTGCTAATCCTGCTGTGCATTTAAGAGTATGCCTTTATCTTTTTTGTTGTTGTAAGTTGCCATCTTGTTTTTATTTTTTAAACAAATTGCTTTGGTCATTTTTCGTATGTTGGTGAGTTGCAGTTTTGAACCCTCTTGAACACATTTCTGGCAGAATTACCTCATCTGAATCAGAAATAGTGCTACTGCATAAGCGCCCTTAAATGCTGTGTCTGCTACATCTATATTACAATAATAGAAGCTTTGAAAAGAAACTGATTGACATTAATCCCAAATAAAATGTTTACTCTCTGTTTAATACCTGGTGGGCAATTCAGTACTGTGACTCTGTATTAAACAACAAAAATGTTTAAGAAGCATTATTAAGGCTCAAAATCAGGTACTCAAAGTCAGAGCTATGTCTTGGAGTGCATATGTTACGAAATGGTGTTGAATTGAATGGTCAAACAGTGGGTTTTGCACTTACTGAATTCATAGAATAAACCTTTTTTGAAGGCTGATTCGGAGGGTAGAAATATATGAGGCTCCTTCCCAAACCTGTTACACATCTGGGCTAGGCAGTTGAGTGCTGTCCCAAGGACCTGGATTTTGTCCTCCTGCCTGCACCATACAGACTGATTTCATATTGAACAGGTCAGTGAAAACAAGCTGTTTGGAGGTGAACGATCCTTGCTCGTTCTCTAATTCACAGAAACCTGTCTTAAAACCTTATGGTCTGATACTGCGAAGTATCGATCTCACAGCTATTGACTCAGCAGGATTTATGCTAGAATATGTACAGATCTGGGAGAAACTGGATCTAGATTTGGGGCATATAAAGTTAAAAGGAATTTTTTTTTTCCTTCATTTTGGGGTCGTGATCCCATTTGTAAACAGTAGATAACTCAACTTTCTTAAGAATTCAGATACTGCAGAAAAATTCATAAAGAGATTAAAATCTCACTTCAGATAACAGTATTAGTTACATTATTTGTTCCTATCCCCATTTCTAGCTGAACTGCTGTGCTTGACATTTTATAAACGCGCACTCCACATGCTTCCTCACTCATCTGAGGCAGAATTGTGATATAAAAGATGTTTTAGCAAATTTCAGTCTAGGATCTGATAATAGGATGTGTCAGGCAGCCTTTAGTATTGGTTGTTGCTATCTTTCCTGGCTATAATCCTAATTGTATGTACCTGGTAGTAGTACCTCTTCAGGAAATGCAGAGAGGAATAGAGGAGATGCTGTACTTTCTTAGCCTGCTACGAAGAGAGCTGTCAGTTTGGGGAGCAAGATGCTGTATTTGGCAGTCCACGTTCACATCTGCTCAGGCCTCATCTGGTGAGTGTCACAATTTGGTTGCAGTGCCGTTCACAGGGGTGCTGCGTACTCGGCTTCAAACTACAGCCGCTGCACTGACCATCTCATGTACTTTTCAATTCTCTGCTTTCAGATACCACCCGCATGTTCTGGCTTTGCTCTGTCACTGTCTCTGACCGATGTTACTCATCTCACTTGCAATATACCTTGTCTTCTCTACAGTTAGAAATTTTAAAGTGAGCCTTTTCAGACTGTTGGGATGAAGCCTGACGGATTAGGGTTTCAATGGCAAAGCTGGATGTTTTATTCCAGAAGTGAGGTTAGCAAATCTTCCCAAAATGCTGATGTTTCCTACACGTGGTCCAGTGTTTGTTCATGTACCCTAAGAAGCTCTGACAACAGCGTCTGCTCTGGACTATCGCAAACAGTACTAATATAAAAACATACACTTTCTGTGTCACATTTCAAGATATAGTACTGCAGTGAGCCCTGGGCTGTGGGGTGTCCTCAAGAGCTTGAGATCCAGTGGACCATGAAACCTGTCTCGGAAGGATGAGATGTGGCATTACATTTTATGTAACACACTGTGCTCTGTAATTGACTCTTTTAATGCATGTGTAGAAACACTAAATCACTTGCAAGAGAGAATGGTATTGCTGTGGTGTTCAGGAGACAGATTTTATTGATGGGTTTCTCTGTTTTTTGCCTAAAACAACTGGAGTTTTGGAAGTCAAATGTGAATGTAAATGTACTTGGGACTATAGGTCTCCACTAAGGGGAAAAAAGAGAGATGGGGCCAGGGAAGGCTACCCAATAAAATTGACAGGAGACTCATCTTTCCATGGGGCAGGAGTGCGTTTCCCACACAGACACACTGGATTGCTTTCTCATTGAGATGCTGAGGACAGTTTAATGAGGACTGAGAAGTCTCTGTTAAGTCAGGGAGTCACTGAAGATCAACAGCTCCTACAATCTGATCTGCATTATCATTAATCCAGTTAACAGTCAGCTGTTTTAACAATTAGCTCTGTTACTAGCTCAGTCCATTAAGGTCACTAAAACTCTCTTTGCTTCAATTTAACCCCTTGGGTTGCTACTTCTAGTAGGTAAGTATCCTTGTATCCTAATGTGGAGTATGTTATGGTAACTAATGATCCTGATCTGTTGTAGCCACTCGGCCTACTATTTGTGTCTTTAATGATTCAGGAGAGAAATGCCTTTAGGTGCTGTCGTAAACAGTGCTCTAAATCTTGAAAATCAATGAGAAATGAAAGGAAGTTAATTATAATTTGTACTGACAGCACTGCCTATTACTTAGGTTGCTAAGTATTTCCATTACATGAGCTTTGATCGTTTGTGGAGGGCGGGCGTAGGAATTGCTCAGTGTTTTTTGTTCTGTTCAAAACTTTGTCAAATGCTTACTTTATGCTGAGTTTTTCCCATTCTGTGCATCCGACTAAGTTTAAATTGCTTAGGAAAATTTAATCAAAAACCAGTTTGGCTGTATTGAAGAATGGGCTGATGAGAAAATGTAAGAGGAGACCGGAGAAATGTATATTTTTGCCTGTGTTACATTGTTCTGAATGACAGGTTGTGCTGTGAAAAGATATTCCATCTCTCTGGCTTGAAACAGGAAATTAATCTGATGACCAGGGCTCAAATTAAGAAACAGAATTAGCTGCTCAAAGAGCATGGGACAGAGAGGCGCAGGAGTGGGGAGAGGCTGGGATTAGAAAAAGCAGCCCAGGAAAAAAGAAGGATGGACAGAGCAGTCTGAGAAACCCAGTCTGAGAAAGCAGGACTAGATAGACCAAGACTTGCTAGCAAAGAGAATAGGACCATCAGAGTGGGGAAAAGCCAGGAACTAGGATGGGAGCAGATGGGAAGAGCTGGGAAGGAAACCTCAGGCTTGGGTCTAGCAGGTAGGATAGCAGTTCCCACAAAGCACATCTCTTTCAAGAAGCTAGAGCAGGACCCAAGGTGTTCCCTTCTCATCCTCCTGTTTTTTGCCAGGAAGCAAGCTGGCAAGGCGTCCTGCTCCCTCTGCAGCACTAGCAGGTTGTCACCTTCTCTTCGTGGAGTCAAATGGCGGAGGCCAGTGCGGAACTGAGGGCTCTAGGTCTGCAGATTAACCATATGGCTGTCGGCACAACATCACGTGGCGGGAGGCATTTGTCCGTCTTCCCGTTGGTGGGAAACTCCTGTCCTTTCCTCAGGGCCTTAATGCTCTCTTTTTAACATCAAATGAAGTGCTCAGGGTTAGGGAGTGCTGAAATTAAAGTCGCTTATGCATCCTGTAACTTTTTCTTTGTGACATAACTTTTTTTTTCCCCCCCCACAAAACACATGCTTTGCTCAGCGAGAGAGAGGAGCTGTCTGCATGTAATGTACTTTTTGTCTGGCTTGCTGCAGAAGAAGGGAAAACATGCAGTGTGAGAGTCAGGGAATTACTTGAAGAAAATGGCTGTAGTAGCCACAGAAACATGATCTGATCTTCCAGGCCAGCTGAGTTTCTGTGTGGTGTTGGACTAGTCATTCTGAGCTAAACTTTTCAAAGACTATCATTAGCTGTTGTACCTAACTCATTTAAGATGCCTGATTCTAGAGCCTGGAAGAAGATTATTAAAAATACTGCACGCGCTTTTCTGAAACAGAAGTTGCAGAAAAGTATTTCTTAGGCATCTCAAATCAAGTACTGCTCAAATCAGCAGATACTTCTGAAATTGTGCCATCTGTGCCTTAGCTCACTCTCCATGTAATGGTAATAATGCTACTTCTAAAAGAAAGTTGTGGGAGATTTTGAAAATAAATTAGTTTAATGTTTTGTGACGCAGTCAAGAATAAAGAATTGGATGAGGATGAAAGTTGGAGGAATCAAAAGGAGCTGAAAGATTATAGTATAAAGTACAGTGTCGTGCACCTAGCATCTAATGCAAATGCTTCCTATAAATGTGGAGTTCATCAGCTGAAAACTACAAAGGAGGAAGAAGATCTGGGAGTATTGCTAGATGTTGTGATAATTGAGGCAGCACTTTCATGATCTGTTACACTGTGATCTTAAAAGGTCTCAGTGGCTATTGGAGAAGGACTAATGCCGTTGGGCTTTTGGGAGAACTCATCTGGACACTTGTATATACTTCCACCTTTACAGCAGAAAGACGAGCGCAAACTGGAGAAAGTGCCCAATGAGGCTGATAGCATGGTCAGAAGAATGGGTGGCCAGTCTTAAAAGGCAAAGAAAAATGTGTGGCTTATTAAGCATTGCAAAATGAAGTTGGAGGGATGAGTAAGACAGCAGCTTGTAAATATACCTGAAGGATTAACAGCAAGATGGAAGCTAGTTGAGCTGAGGTGCATTTTTTTGGCACAACACTAAGTAGGTTTGAAATGAATGGGAATACATTTAGGTTGAAAATTAAGTAGTTTGTAAGTGTCGGAGTAGTGAGAGTCTGAGGCAGTATCCCAAAGGACAGAGTGGAAGGAAGAGACCTTGTTGGGCTGGAGATGAGGCTTGAACCCTTTGAGAAGGGTGTGAGCAGGACCTGGGCTCAGACTTAGGAGGCTGTACCCAGTTAAATGTGTTAATTATAGCAGATGCACCATGTACGTTTGGACATCATGCGTGCAGCGTGTGTGGGCGGTTGACCTTTTCCTTCTCTCAAGTGAAATCAAGTCATTAGGAATTATCTCTTAAATATTCTGGCCCTAAACTTCAGAGCTTGAGCTGCTTTAATCTTAGTATGCCTTGGGGAGCCAGATTACCAGCGTATCTGCCCTGCAGAGTCTGGGAGCAGATGAGGAGATGTCTTTCAGATGGCTGGTTTTTACATGCAGCCAGAGAGGTGCCGGAGCATGTGTGGAAAAGAGGGGATGTATGCGCTCTTCATTAGCATTTCCAAGATGCAGGAAAGCCTCATGCCTGTTTGCTCCAGGATATCTACTTGTCCTGGTTTGTGCAGTATATCTGAATGGAAAACTATCAGTTGTGTAAGGGCTGAGGGAAGAAATACGTCGTCAGAGTGGGAACATTGCCATTCTCAGCCTTTGGATGGCTTCCACTTCATGATTGTCGCATGCAATTCATATCTGTAAGGAACACATGTCACTGCTGATGTGATGTGCCATGTCATAAAAGCTCTGGTGACATTTTGTGACCTCTTAAAAGTCTAATGAAAGAGGTTTGCAACATATAAATGCCATCTGCTGTGGCAAAGCAACTTCCCAGTTCTCTAATCACGTATGCCTCTTGTGAAATGCTGCATCACCTCGAAAAAAATCAGCATATAAGTGGAGGAAGCTTGTCATTTCACTCATTCCCAGATTCTTTACATAATTCATGTATTAACTTCTTTTTTGCTTATTAAGAACCCTGAGGGGTGGAAGTTGCAGCAAATCCATGATAGCTTTAGGAGTTCCGTTTCATTAGAGCTGTATTTACTTTCTGATTTTTTGGTACTCTGAATTGGAACCATTCTCCCTACGATCTTAATCTTTTGCAAATACTCATGGGGTTCACAGATGGAAGCGTGAAAAGTCTGAGCTGTCTCAGGAACATGTAACAGGACTTCTGGGGGGGATGTAAAAAGAGGGGAGTTTTCCTCATTAACCTGTGTTTTTTTCACATAGTCCATCATGGGAACTGAGATGTGCTAATTATTTTAAATTGATTCGACTTGTTTGCCAATGTGTCACGCCAGTAGCCTCAGATGTGGGATGAGGAGACCAAACTTGGCTTCAGTTTTTGCCAGGCTGACAGCTTATATAACGTACAGTTTTTGAATCAGTAGGGGCAATTTTTACAGCCTGAAAAAAATAGGCAGAGTGTTTCATGCTTGGATGGGAGAGAAGAGCACTTTATCCACTTATCCTTTACTTTGCATACTGCTGTTGTTGGGTGCTCTAGCTTTAACATGTAGATAGACAAACTTTGTAAAGAGAAAGTTTACTGCAGGAAATGTGTACGTATTACAGGCCACATATACAACACATTCACATTAGTTTATAAGTAATGATGAGCAAAAGCTACTTCAGATGGTGCTGAAGTAGAAAACTGCATCTCTACAGAGAGGCAAGAGGTCTGCCTCCTGTCATAAACAGTGCTTCTGTGTGTTTTCCAAGAAGCGTGCAAGCATTGTCTAGCCCTCACAGCCATCAGTGAAGAAGTTAGGTCTGGTTTTATTGCTGTATTACAGGCAGAGAAGGAGGTACACTGAAAAATGAAGTGACAAGGCTAGCAAATCTGTGTAAGCAGCAAAGCAAGATGCCAGAAGCCCTGGCTTGCCAGCCTGTCTCATTACATCATGCCCATATGCCCTGGGCAAACCCCATTTTTTCAGCTGTGCTTGTACATAGCGTCGGTGATATAGCAGGCTTCAATACTGGTTCTAATTCTGATTTTTAGACATAAGCTTATCATTTCCCTGATATGACCTATCCTCAGGCTCCCTATTGGTAAAAAGATCTTTTCCTTTCTTCACTGGAGATGATGCTAGATGTGTATAGGTGTCACAGAACGGATAAATAAAAAAATCACACAGGCACAAGAGAAATCGAGAAGCCTGTGAGCGTCGCTCTGGATGTGTTATGAGGAGGCAGTGATATGTTCTCAGTCCAGCACTTGCAAGGATAAGTCATTACACTGTGCTGCTCCCCTCGTAGTGGACCATATGGTAAGGTCCTACTGTGCATGTACTGCCCCAAGGGTCCTACTCACAGATGGAGTGATGAAACTGAAAAGCCTGCTGTGCAGGAGTTCAGAAGGTTTTTTTTTGTAACTGCATTGCCATGCAACCATTTCAGTTGCCTTTGTTTGACCTGTTTTTATAGATCCTGATGAGGTCTGTAAAAAGATCTTATTCTTAATTGCTATTCATACAGTTCTTATCTTGCCATTCTTCATATCAAGAAGTTAATATGGGGGTTAGGTGGGATTAGTTTTTTCATTTGCTGCTCTGCAGTAATGACTATTTTGCATGTTTTAGCCCTGAAACAGAAGGAGAAGCCATCTTTTTGCATTAGTTGCAGAGTGAAAATGGTTATACTAACAGTTACTGCAGGCTGGTTGGTGCAGTGTGAAACTAAACCCTATTTCATTCTGAAATTAGCCCGTTTGCGTGGCCTGGCAGATATCAGTGCAAGCACCTGAAACAGAAGATATTTGAACTCCTAAGAATATATCGTATAGCATTTTATCACAGCCCAGTCGTAGCTGACATTTAAAATGTGCAGCAAGAAAGAGGGAGTGAGTTTAGGAGATGTCTCAGTAGAGGTACTGCAGCCCATCTGGGCTTTTCAGAGCGAGAAACTGTACCCAGCTGGGTATCACTGGATGGCATCAAAATGCTTGTTTTGTTGTCTGCTTAAATAATAACCAGGTACACTGTGTGTGGGAAGGGGTTGTCGGGGAGAAAAGCTATTTAGCATCAAGCTAAGAAAACAGCAAAGCATTGCTGTTTCAAAGGCTGTACAAAGAGCTGGGCCTGTTGCTTTCTTTCCAATGCTTAGCAACTTTTCTCATTTTAGGAACTTTCCGCTGTACTTTCTGTGAGACTGAAGTGGAAGAAGATGAATCGGCGATGCCCAAAAAGGATGCAAGGACACTCGTGGCAAGATTTAATGAGCAGATTGAGCCCATCTATGCGCTGCTACGTGAGACGGAAGATGTTAACTTAGCCTATGAAATCCTCGAGCCAGAACCCACAGAGATTCCTGCCCTGAAGCAGAGGTGGGAATGCGCCTGGTCTTCTCCCACTGCGCTGTTTCCTTGTAGTACATTCGTCTGCTCTGTGAGGCTTTCCCAAACCTTGTGCAGCCTTTGGCTGCATTGAGAGCTTACTTGGTCAGTACCAACTATTCAAGCAACTGACCGGTTTCCCCAAGGAATGTGTAGTTTATAAGGAGACAAAGGGCCATAACCATTTTTTACTAAACAAGGCAGATGACTATTCTTCTGGTCAGCCTCCTGTATGTAGTTTTCTATGGGGTGGGGTACTCGAATTACCTGCTGCTTGCTGTGCTGTAGCTGGTATGTATACCAAGCCCTTGCCCCAGTATTTAAGAAATGCAAACTGCAGCTGTTTGGCAAAGCACTGAGGGTGACATCTACACCGTCTTCTTTCTCTCAAACCCTTATCTTTCATCTATTCCTTTTGCTTCTACCCAGCTTCTGAAAATAAGCTATCTGCATTCCACACTTTGTGTTCTAGTTCGAAGACATTACTTGTAATAAGGGTATTTTTTTCTTCTGATTTTCTCCTACTTGTTACACACCTTTTTGGGAGAAGACCATGTTACAGTCAAAAACTCTTTAAAATATTCCTGCCCATGGGAAATGACACTTTCTTTCAGAACATTCCTAGCTGTACAAAAACAGATTATGTTTAAATAATGCAGAAAGATGTGGGGAGCTGTCAGTTTTGTCAGCTGTGGTGAAATGTGATGCTCTTCTCTGTGTTTAAAAAAAAAATTAATTAAACACATGGGGAGGAATGTACCATGCAGGGAAGCATTCCCACAGTGCCTTGGGGTGCTTGGCTTTAGTTAATGGGAGAGCAAGCAAGATACTCATTTTTTTCTCTCAGGCTAACCTTGAGAGAGAATGTTCCTCATATATTCATGCTAGACAGTTTCTAATTAATATAATTAAAAATTCTTTGCCTATTCATAGTCTTTTTCTAGCCAAGAAGGTAGCTAATTTTCCTCATCATTCTGATAGAAAAACAGAAGCAATATAGAGAGGGAAAGAGACTTTTCCAAGGTCACTCAACATGTCTTTGGTGATATGGGGAGTCTTTGAAGCCTTTCTGCCCAAGCTGAATCACTAGCCTTTGCTTTAAATCCCTTTTTTGTAGGTTGAGTAGTAGAACTGGGATAACTGCACCAAAAAGAGAGTCATTTCTCAGTCTTTCCCTTCTGTGCACAGGAAATTATCACAGCAGAAGCCTGGTGCATTCCCATGATTAAATAGCAGCACCCACTTACTTGACTCTTAAATACTTAAAAAACATTGTAAATGATTAATTACTTTGTGCAAGGAATGACAAAATAAATAGGCGGCTTTTTAAATGCTTACTTGAACACAACTTGCTTCAGCACATACGATGATTTAATTATTTATTAACTCTTATTAATTCAAAGCAGCTAATTGCATGAAAGCGCTGCTGTGAGATTATTTTTTTTTTTTAAGTGCTAAACCCTGGGTTATTTATTCCTTCCATTTTTATGGAGTCTTGAGTGTCTGAAATCATTGAGGAAACTGACATTTTGTGATTCTGAAACAAACAGAAAAGGTCACAAAGTGCCTGCATCATCTCTTCGCACCAATGCAGGCGACTTCATATGTTTTCAGGAGAGTTAGAGCTCTAAGCGACCGCACTGATATTGCATAACTGCCATTTACCTGCCGTGGAAAACCAGGCAGATCTTCATTCGTATCCTTCTATGAGGCTGTTAATTTTCTTAATCTTGGGAGGACATGAATTAGCCCCACAGGTTTTGAAATAAACCTGCTTTACCTAAGCCCTTCTCTGTGGTTTTTGAAAACGGATGGATTTTAATAACCCTTCCATTTTCTTATGTCAAAATAGCATGATTTAATATAACAAAAATCTTCACAGAATTAATGTTCTGTGGTCATGCTATCAAGAACCATGGGTTGTCTGTTGTGAAGTTGAAGCTCTTAAGAGCAGCAAAGTGAAAAAGTGCTTTATTTCAAACACGGCATGGTCCCCATTATGCAAGACCTTTTCTTAATAGGCTGGGCAGGATTGAGATGAAAATTTCAAGTTGTTTCCCATTGCACGGTGTGGTTTCTGTGGGCCATACCTCAGCTATGTCACGGATTATTTATGTCGCCTTTAAAGGCAGCTAACCACTCATTAAGGGATTTCCATCAGGGTAAAACAACCGATGGGTAACTGAGCAAATGTAGCCACATCTGGGCCACTGAGCTGCCACAGTTCCTGATTGCAGGGTGGCCATGCAAAGTCTAGACCTAGGCAAGGAAAAAGCAGAACTTGGATCTGAGAGAGAGAGAGAAAGATTTAAGAGTGCACTCCCTTCATCTGCTCTGTGCTGCCTGTAAAGCAGCTCGCGCACCTGGACTTTTGCTGGTGCTGGATCCATGGTGTTTAATCCTGTATTTTGGAACAGGGTTGCTGAACAGTAAGATCTCTTCTTGCAGTAAGGTGTATTCCCCTGGTCATGTAGTCTTGAAGGGTTGCTCACTCCTACCAACAGTGTCGCTGAAGATGCAGTTCCGCAAAGAAGTAAATCGAGGCACGTTTGCAAAGCTCACTGAGGTCCAAAAGCAGACGGAAAGCGTCTAGATGGTTCCACCTAAGTGTGGGACATTGCAGTAGGTGGCTTAAGGTAATTAGTACTGTAGGTGTCTCTTAGAGTTGTTACTTTCATTTTTGAAATGTTCCTGACATGGAATAAGTGTTTTGCTGCTGAATGATACCGCATAGGGGAAAAAGTCCATTTTAGGCACACTTACGGGGACCTCTGTGCAAAAGTATTATTAGGCAGTTCCTGGCACTACTGAGTATTTAGCTGTCACGCTGCAGTCATGGGGAGGGAGAGCTTGGGGGAGAGCTGCATTGTGTATCTTGTGAGGAAAGTGGATTACATAAAATCGTCAGGGAAACGCTAGTTAGAGATTTCTATTGTGTGGGAAGCAGAGTGGTGCTTTTCACAGAACACACGCCTGTCTTGGAGAGCTGAAAGGTACCAACACTTGAAATAACGTACTGGAAAGAAGGTCTCTGTGTGGTTCCTTAGGTTATATAAGCAATACATGTGCGTGAGTCTTCTTTCCCAAAATTCAAGGCTGCTGTGAAGTTCTCCTAGCAGGGCTGGCTGCAGGAGAGAACCAGTTAGTGTGTGGACACATGTTAAAACAGATGCTGTGAAGTATTTTACTAACAGACCCCAGCAAATTCACTTTTGGGAGGCTGTGAGTAGCCCTCAATCTAAACTGCGACTGAACTCGCCAATATTTTTTATTTGGGGAAAAGAGATGATCACCTGCCTGCATAGTTTCCCCTCACTGTTTACCCCTAAAAATCCAGCAGAATTAGTTCATCAAGCAGTGGTTAAGTCCTTGCTGAATTAAAAAAATTGCATATTACTCAGGTCTTCTCCAACTGCAACCTTATTTTAAGCATCTCAATTAGAGGAAAGGTCTTTGGGTAGATAGCAGCGACTGAACTGTGCTCACTGACAACTTCTCTCAGCTCAGCTGGCACCAAAGCAGGGACGCTGTGAGTATCCATGATGGATTTGCTCTGGACGAGAGGAGGAGTCCGGGCAGGTCTGTTACCTCTGAAAAGCCTTGGGTACCACTGGCAGTCAGATGAGTGAAATTTTATGGCTGAGGGTGGGTGCAGTCTGCAGAGGATCTGTTTCTCTGAGAAGATGAAATATGATTTTGAAGTAGAGGAACAGTCACGTTTGGTTTTCCCTGCCTGGAAAGCAGTGAGTTTCCATTCAGCTGCTTTCCCTGATCAATGCATTTGTAGCAGCACAGGCCAGAGACGGTATTTTAGGCTTATTGCTATCGCTACGCAGAAAATACTCCACCTGATGTCCTCTTTCCACCAGATCCAAGCAGGAATGTTTCTTTTCTCCATCAGTCTCCTGAGTTAGAAAGGAGCCTGGAGAAAAATGTGCTGGCTGCAGCTTCTCTTGGAAAACAAAAGGAGGGCTAGGCTTTGACTGTCGTATGCTTTGCATCAGTCATCACCTTTCTTTATCCAGCTTTTCCACGATGAAGACAGTTCTGTCTTGCCTCCTCCAACACATCATCACCACAAAAAGGCCTTTGCCCAGCCCTGGTTCTCTGGTTTGAAGGTGCCCTCTCATCTTTTCTTCTCTTCTGCCTGGACTTCTCAGTCCTCCCAAGGCTGTATCTGTGGATAGTACACATCTCCTGTGTAACACAGGAGATGTGACTTACCACAGGCGTTGTCACTCACAATTCAAGCAAAGGTTTGAACTGTGTTTTTCATGGTGAGTTAAATCCTTCACAAGTCCTGTGATTAACAATGGTTCACAGATCTGAGCATGCTGGGTCTCTGGGCCTATCATCTTGACCTGTTTAAACTTTAGTGCTTTTTTTAATGCAGCGTAGTGTTGCTGCGAAAAGGCCAAAAAGAGACTTTTCCAAATACCAGATTACTGTTCAACTATGTTTTTCTGCTGTGATTTTTATTTCAGGGTATTCTCAGATTTTATGTTTGTTCTTACATGAGTGCATCAGCAGCTTTAGTGCTGTCTTCTCTTTTCAGCATCTGTTGTGGAAGTTGCCATGGCCTCAGGTAGGGTTTCCCATTAGAGACCCCCCCAAGTTCCCCAAACTATCAAGCTGGTGTAGAAATTCCTGGCACCACATGTTAGAGATCAGAATGCAAGTTCTCAGTGCAGATCGTGGGAGATAACTAATCATAGTTTTAAGTGTTGCAATGCTGGCTGAGGAAGGGCTTGTTCTGACTGCTTGTGTTTTTATCTCTTTGACTTTTATGTAGCAAGGAGCGTGCAGCTGGTACTGGTTCAGGGACAGCAGCTGGCATTGCAGGTGGACACCATCGGGAAGCATGGACTACAAAAGGACCATCATATGAGGACTTGTATACCCAGAACGTTGTCATCAGCATGGAGGACCAGGAGGATCTTAACCGGTCTGCAGGTGAAGGAAAGCCAGCCAGAGAGAGACCAATTTGGCTACGGGAGAGCACGGTGCAGGGGGCTTATGACCCTGATGAAATCAAAGATGGTAAGAAAATTGACAGAGCAGAAGTACTGCTCTGCTTATGTGATGCTCTTAGAGTGCTGTCAAAAATATGTTCCCCTGTGTGTGTACAACTGTTGCTCCCTACACTCCAGATTTTTTCTGCTCCCCTCTGCTATGCAAAGCACCTGTGTGTAGGTAGATGTAAAAAAATCCTAGTTTATTAGATCCAGGATTGAAGTCCAGGTCAGTAAAGCTGAGTTACCCACAAAATAGTTTGTGCTTCTAAAATGTTAATTATCTGTTACATCTTCCACCTTGAGAGTTTATTGGTTTTGGACAAAGGTCTTTCAGTCTCATCTAGAAAGCTGCCCACCTAATAGGTCACTGCTGAAAAATAACATTTGTTAACATTCAGTCACTCTGAAGCCTACCAAATCTACCAGCAGTGTTTTTGTGCTCCCAGCTGCCTTCTTGCCAATTGTTTTTCAAAATGTGTTTTATATGAAGAATATGTCAGAAATAAAGCTTCTGGAAGTACAGTAGGAAGGCCTGTCACCATGGCAGGTGAGTCTTTACTGCTTTCTGTTTGTTTCTCATTATCTTTGCTTTTATTTTCATTCATGTTGGGGTCGGGCTGTCTATAGACAATAGTGAAGATCTTGTAACCACTAGTAGAAACACTCTGCTTTGATAAGTGTGCCATTTAAGCTTACACACTACAAATAGAAAATAGAGACCTTCTATGATTTTTACAAGAGTGAATCAATAGATGCAATCTTCCAAGTCATTTGAGGATTATAGAAGGAAATTGTTGGTGCCCTAGGAAGAGATGGCAAAAGGGAACTGCATGTGTAAGCATGAGACCCTGGAATCAGTGCAGTGCTCAGGAGAGGAGTGGAGTATGGAGGTATAGCAGAAGTGAAGAAAACGGGTGTGAAGTAGTAGTCAGAAGATATCTAATGATCTCATTTGTGTGTAACACCTTTCGAGCATACAGATCCCAAAACTTTTTCCAAATAGGTTAAACAAAGTGAGGTGACTGAAACAACCTCCTCCTGCAGCCTTGTTTTGGGTTTGTGTGGTGGGATTTTGGTAGCAGGGGAGAGGCTGCAGAGGTGGCTCCTGCGAGAAGCTGCTAGAAGCTTCCCCGGCTCCAAGTTGGACCTGCCTCTGGCCAACGCCGAGCCCATCAGTGATAGTGGTAGCACCTCTGGGATAATGTATTTAAGAATGGAAACCTGCAGTGGAGTTTGGGAAGTGGGAGGTGAGAGAAACACCTATGCAGACAGCAAGGCCAGTGAAGAAGGAGGGGCAGGAGATGTGCCAGAGGAGGGGATGCCCCTGCAACCTGTGGAGGTGAGCGGTGGAGCAGATGCCCACCTGCAGCCCATGGAGGACCCCACGCTGGCACAGGGGACGAGTGAGGAGTCCTCCCCCTGAGGAGGAAGGAGCAGCAGAGACAATGCGTGACGAACTGACCTCAACCCCCATTCCCTGCCCCCCCATGCTGCTGTAGAGGAGGAGGTAGAGAATTCAGGAGTGAAGTTGTGCCTGGGAAGAAGGGAGGGGTGCAGGGAAGGTGTTTTAAGATTTGGTTTTATTCCTCGGTATCCTTGTTTTGATTTGATTGGTAGTAAATCAAATTGATTTTATTTCTTCTCCAAGTTGAGTCTGTCTTTTGCCCGTGACCATAAGCAGTAAGTAATCCCTCCCTGTCCTTGTCTCGACCCATGAGCATTTCTTTATATTTTTTCCTCCTCATCCCACTGGGGCCAGGGGGGAGGAATGAGTGTGCGGCTTCGTGGTGCTTTGTTACCAGCTGGGCTGAAACCACGATAAGGCTGTAGCAGATGTTGTGTTACTCACCAGCCATGGTGAGTTCTCACCCCATTTTTCTGCTAGACATTCCATTCACCTGTAGTTTTAAATTGACTCCTTGAGATGACTTTTGGTGTACATAGCATAAATGTTTCTCAGATGCCACTGAGGGGGAGTATATCTGCTTACAGCACAATGGCATCACAGCTTAACCTCCACCACTAGTGGAGATCAAAGAGGGGACTTGTGGAAATAACCTGAAGTGGATGCTGCAACATGTTTCTATAGCTCTTGGATGACATAAACAGGGAGGAAAGAAACTTGGGACTGTTGACAGGAGAGGTTCACTGCTTGGGTCTGGCAGGAGCAGTTCTCACAAGCAAGAGACAGCCCCGCTCCTGAGCCACAAAGTCAGACTTTGTGGAGCTACCACAGGCTGTGGTCGCTTCACAGTTCTCAGTGTGATGAGCTATGATATTATCTCACAGAAATGCTCTCCAGTAGCCTCTTATGCTCTACAGTCACAAGCAACAAGCTGAGCATAAGGCTGCCAACACAACGCCTTCATTCTTCCTTTCTTTCAAGAATTTTGCCAGTGCATTAATAATAGTAGTTGCAGCCATCACCCATTACAACTTCATTTACAATAAAAACATGAGTCTAATAAAGTTAGGGGTGGGTCTTTTGGCCTTTATTTTACCATAGGAAAGGAGTGACCACAAACTCCCCTGGCTTTTAGCGCCAAATGCAGAACTTACTTCCTTAGTTCACCTGTTTCTCAGCATTTTTTTCATCTCAAGTTGAAAAAAGTAACCAGTGTATTTTTGACCCTGGGGGAAAGGCTTGGGCCCCAACTGCCTGGATGTGCTGCTGAAACCATGAGGTTCCAGGCCTGGGAGAAGCAGACAAGTGGCTTTAATGTATGAAGGCAGAATGCTGTCACCTAAGCTCCAGCAGTTGTTCGTAGGCAGCGTCTTTAGGTGCAAGAAAGTTTGCCACAGGGAGTCTGTCCTACTTTTTAGGCCTTGTTTTTACATAAGGTTCTCTGTATTTCATTTTTTGTTCTGGGTGTTTTTTCTTTTTTTTTTTTCCCTACTGCCTGTAGGTTTATTGGTGCTGGGTGGAGTGACAGTCCTCTCACCAAATGTAGGATTAGGAGAAGTTTTCTGCAGAATGCCAGTATTTCAACAGAATTTTACCTTCTGAATCCTTGAACTGCAGATGCCCTGCCTACCCAAGTCACGTCAAACCCTCCTAGTTATTGTACAGCCAAACTTACTGAAAGAGGAGCACAGGCTGTGTGTCTGTCAGCTGCAAAACTGCAGTCTCCTTCAAATAAGAGGTCCAGGGAGTTTACCAGACACGGCTACTTTGAATGTTGTTTTATGGTTTCCGAATACTCGGCTGTGTGCCAGGATTCATCTGCTTCCCCATCTTAATCCTTATACGGGGAGCTCGGCAGGGCAGGGCCTGGTTTTGGGTCTGTATTTATGGTCTGTGCTGGCAACGCCTGTGCTCTTGGTCATCACGGCAAGTCCTCGAGGCTGTGGTCATCCAACCTGGAAAGAAAGGGACAAAAAGGAAACAGCCTGTGCTTGTTTATCTGTGAAACAGTACCGAGCTACTCGCTGTGTCTCAGACAAGTGTCATCACTAGGTGCATAGCCTGGGTATCTGGAAGCCCAGATTTAGGTCCCAAGGACTGCTTTCTGCTCCACAGTAAGGAAAGTGCATCGGCCCAGCTGAGGGGTGCCTGAGTTGGACACCCCCCTGGGGAGGTCTTTTCCAGGTGCCTGCCCATCATGCATTTGTTGTCTTCTCTTGCGATGTGCTCCTGGCCGAGGCTCCTAGCTGGGAGCCACAGTGACTCCAGGCTTCCCAGCTCCTAGGAAATGTCAATATTTGCTCTGCTGTTATGAGAAAAAACCATAACTATCTCTGTCTTTCAAAGGAGAAGAGGAGCTGGTATAGAGAACGGGTGTGACTTGGCCAAGCATGCTCAGCAGCAGTAATTAATACAGGTTCAGAAATCCTTCAGGGCTGTCACCCAGCTCTTTGTGAGGAAACGATCATTCCCTTGTGTCTCTTTTCAGGTGGCCGGGATCTGGATGCCTTCCAGGACCGTGAGGAGGGCCGGGCAGCTCTGGATGATAATGAGGAGGTGATGCGTGCCCTGCTTATCCACGAGAAGAAGACACCTTCTGCTTCAACAGTCACCATCGGAGGTGCCGCTCCTCTCTCCGGTGCCAACGCTAGTGACTCCGAGAGTGAGACAAGCGAATCGGAGGAGGAATCCCCTCCCCGCCCTCCTGCCACGGCCACCTCAACGTACAGGCTGGAGGACGAGGAGGAGGATGAAGAGTTTGAGGTGGTGGCAGAAGACCCCACTGTCACAGTGGCTGGGCGTCCACACTCGTACAGCCAAGTGAGCCAGCGCCCCGAGCTGGTGGCCCAGATGACACCGGAGGAAAAAGAGGTTTACATAGCCATGGGGCAACGCATGTTTGAGGACATGTTTGATTAACTGCTTCCTGCCACGGCATTTTTTAAAAAGTGACTTTTTAAGCCAGAGACTCCCTAGTAAAACAGAAGACTGAAGCGCATCTTTCCTCCCCTGTGCGCAGGGACACTGGGCATTGGGACTGCTAATCTCAGGCATTTTGCTCACCAGAGCGGGGGAGCAGGAAGGCTGCATGTGCCAAGACAGGTAGGGGAGGACATGTCTCAGAAGTGAGTAAGCTTGCAAGGTAAAAATCTGCTTCAGGGTGCCCTGCACAGGCACTGCTTTAACTTTCTCCAGGGCCCTAGCAGCTGCCTCCCCCTGATTGCTTTGAGTTGGTTTTTGTTGCAGATCCTAGTGAAGTCCACATCCCTGCCCTCAGAGGACATAAGGGCTCCATAGTCTGATCAGAGTGCTCTGCAGAGGAGGGCGTAAGTAACATTACAGCTGCCAGTGCTCAGTGAGGGGAGAGGAGAGGGAAGCACTCATCTGCTGATGGCAAACTTAGGCAGGGCTTGTAGCTGACCTCCTGCCAGCAGCCACTGACCACTGGAGTGGCTATTTCTAAGCGGGCCTGTAGGCAGCAACCTTTTCTTGCTCCCATTCACTCCTTGCTAGGTCTCAGCACCTCAAGATCAGGTGTAACTTGAAACACAGAGAGTGAAAGCCTTGGCAAGCATACACAGTCACTCTTTGTCAGTGTAATGAAAGCCCTCCATGGAGCTGAGCTCTCAGAGCGCTCTGACTTACCAGGAGATACCTCCATTTTCCAGTATTGCTGCCTGTTGCTTCCACCTAGCCCTGTCCAAACCAGTGTTGCAGACTGTTCATAGTGGGCAGGGCTGCATTCAGGCAGTTCCAGAGAAATAGCTTAGGTAGGTTTTATTTGCAGTCACACCAGGGCTGTATCATTTTAAGAGGAATTATGCAATTTTGAATTCTGCTTTGGCACACTCTTCTACCATAGAAAAACATTTATCAGTGCCTACAGAGCAATTTCATATTTTTAATGTTTTTTCTCTTCCAATTGAAAATGTTGTTTTTTAAAGTTGTTGTGTTTTCCTATCCAGTACTACAATAAAACAAAATAATAAAAGAATTTTGTGTTCCAGAGGGTAGGGGCAGTATTACATGCTGTTCCATTTGCATGGGCAGCATGAATTTGCTGTTCACTGAGACTGTAAATCTGTTTTATACTAACTATGCTTTCTATGTTCGGCTAACCTTGTAATGCCTCCTTTGCGGTTTTATTTTCAGCCTCTTGATATTTTGAATCCCCTCTTTTTTAAAATAGTGTTTTAAATTTGCTTTTACGTCATTTTAAAGAGGAATAAATAAACAGAAACTTCTCCCCTTTGTCATCTTCCAATTTGTCATGTGCATAGTTGGGAGTGTTATTTGCTTATCATTTTGATTTACTCGATTCAAGAAAAAAAAACAATTTGAGGCTCTCCTTTGAGGGAAGGACTATTTGAAATCCCACTGCACATTGTTTCTTCTCACCAGAGCTTCCCTGAATGCCTCCTGGAATCTCCTGCACTTCCAGGAGGGATGTTTCATTACACTGGTGCTGTGGGAGGCCCTTTTTGATCAGTACTTCCATTCCTTTCCTCCTTCCTCAAGGAAAGCGTAGGCAGATGGTGGAGGTCTCACAGATACTGTATTGCTAGTTAAAATGGTACTCTTGTGTTGACAGACTTCCAAGATCTGGTATCAAGCTTCTAGATATCAAGCCACAGAGCGGGTAAGTCAGACTCGGTGATCAGCTAACAGAAAAAAAGTGCTGTACCAACTTTGTCTAGATGTAATCTGGTTGAATTCAAGGTTAACACTGGAGAAGAGCAGGTAGATTTACAAGTAGCCAAAGACAGAAACTGAGAACTAATCCTGAATACAGTACAACTACTCATGCTCGTAACTCACCAGTAGTTTATACTGAGTTTTTAGTCTGCAAAAGCAAACTGTAGGTTTATTAAAGCTTAAGTGAAGAAATACTGGGTTTTACTATAAGAGCACTGATACTGCATCTATATCCAGCATGATCATCTATAAAGTAGTGGTTTTACTTAATAAACACATTTAATTGTGGTTTGTATGGCGGTTGTAATTTTTGTCATTCAGTAAGGCATGTCCTGCAAATGAGGGAATCGGTGTGGTGGTTGGTAGGGCATGCCTTCCGTCTCTCATCCACTACACACAGCCCTCAGGAGGACTGATGAGGTCAAGATACACGAGCAGATGCCGTCATTGTTTCCTGCCCTCTCTAACAGCTTCTGGCTCTCGGAAAGGATGGCTGTTCTGCTCTGTTCCAGCCAGTTAGGGCTGTTGTCAAAGAACAACGATACGCTGCTACTGCCCTGTCGTGACAAGCACGGCTTGAATGAACAGGAGCACGTACAATCAGTAATGTCTTTTTTTTTTTTTTTTCTGCAATTGAAGCAGGGCTCTGCACGCATGCCAGAAGAGGAAGAACGGCCACTGCTGCAAGCAAAGCCAGCCACTGCCAGCAGGTTGGTGCTAATGTAAGGGATAAAGCCGTCAATTCTGAGGAAGGCCCCAGCCATTTCCTCTGGCTGCTGGACCACATGTGCTGCATTAACGCTAACTCAATAATACCGTGAGCATGGTCGAGCACTGAAGCCTTCCTGGGTGAACGCTCTGTCTAACCCCATTCAAACCAGTTTCTGTGTCTGCTTTCAGCCTAAAGTGCGCTTTATCTGATGAGTGCGCTTGAGGGCAGGATGCTGCAGCTCAGGCTGGAAAGAAAAATGCATTTCTCAAGCTGCTCACGCTCCTCTTCCCAAAGGTCAGAGGCGCCAGGTGCCTCTTCCAACTGGGCGAGAGCTGCCTCTGTCCCTGCTCCCATTGCGGGTCAGGGAAACCACAGGAGAGTGATGTCCTCCCTGGCCCAGCACAGAGCAGGCCAGAGCAGATCAGTGAAGCTGCTGGTGGAGGGGAAGATCACTATCAATGCTGGAAAACAGGAATGTTTTAATCTTTTCTACTAAGCTCCCAAAAATGGGCTTCTTCCATCCAACTCTTCTTTTCCTGTGTTGCTGCCTCCTTCAAACAGACTCAGATTAAACAGACTGTTGCTCTGTGAGAATCGAGGGATTTGAAGATCCCCTGGAGGAAGGGCGGAAAAATAGCATCACCTCCTCCCTGAGACATCTAAGGAGCCCTGCCTTGGTGATGCCTGCAGTGCCGGGGCATGCTGTGGAGAAGTTTGACAGGGCCTGAGGGGGAGAAGCAGCCAGCTGTGCTTGGGTCTCTGTCTCCTGCTGTGCCCCCATGGCAGGAGAGAGAAAATTGTCTCAGGAATCGAATGCAAGACAAAGCCTTCATGGAAATGGAAAGTTTATGAGCAGGTGGAAGGACATGTCAGCAGCAGGGCAAGCCGGCAGGCTGTCCGGTATGTTTTCCTGGGTGGGCTGTGGAGGAGAAGCAGCAGCAGCTCCGTTCTTCTGCTCTGGTATGTGTCGGCATAAACAAGTGAAGCTGTGGGCTCGGTCCCTTGGAGGAGGGAGGTGTCATGCAATTCTGCAAGAAATTTCTCTGGGCTGTTCTAGGACTGGTATTGCCTTATCCCACTGGAAGCCCTGGGCAAGGTAACCGTGTCCCTGGCTTGTTCACAGGAGGCTTTGGAATATTGATCTAAGCATGGACAGCCAAGGATCCCTAAGCATCATGATACATTCCAGTTTAAAGTGTATTGACTGTGAGTCAAAACAGCTTCTCCTCCAGGAGGACAGGAGCTGGGGCTGAAGAGTAGTTTTTGCTGAGCTGCTTCCAGTTTAATGATCAATATTTATAAAGTCCAAGGAGATCATCAGTCATACAGTCTTGATAGGAGGCGTAGCCAGATGCTTGAAGCTGTTTAAGATTTGATTGTAGAGAGTCATGGAGAGGCCACTGCCTAAAAGGAATGGCAGCCTAAAGTGTGGGAAGCAATGTCTGACTGCTGGTGCTCCTGGAAAGCTGCCTGCCTGCCTGCCTGCCTGCGTGCTCCCTCCTAGCAGAGAGCAGAGCACTGGCAGCGCCGGGCTGTCCGGGACTACAACCCCGTCACTGTGGCAGAGCTATTTTCTCTCTCTTTCAAAGTTATCCAGGGAAATCTGGGCTTTTTTCTGTTTGGGATACCTAAATGAGCAGCCAGAAGGTGGTTTCTTATTCACCAGCATTAATTAGATTGAGAGAGAGAATGAACCTAATTTATGTTTAAACAAAAATCAGATTTTGGAAGCGCCTGCTGTATCATTAAAAAAATGTATTAAGGACAGTGAGTATTTGTGCAACTGTCCTGGAAGCAGCAGACAGAGAGTCTCTGAACAAGATGCTTTAAATATAATAGGTTTTTTTGCTTAAAATATGTCTCTGACCTAAATATAATTTAATTTCCATCCCTTTGAACAGTTTGATGCTAATGAACCAGCCAGGGATGGCAGAGAGGAGGCTGAGCCAGCCGCATCGGAAGCGACTCGGCTCCACTGCAGTGCGTTAGAGACCCTGCATGTGCTTTATCCCGGCTGCACACAGCGACAAATGCGCAAATCCTGCCGAGAGCTGGCCACAGCAGCAGGAGGAAACCTTGGGCTGCTCAGCTGGAGAAACAGGCAGGGATCCAGCCTGAAAATTAAGGCTGATCAAATATTGTTCCACAAGCATTAATGTCTGTGTACAAAAACAGGTACGTCTGACTAGGAGGAAAAATCACATCTCATATAGATGTGATTAAAGTCCTGACATTCTGCTTCTGCTTATTTTTCACCTGGAATCCATATCGCCAGCCTCTGCCATCCCATTACTTGCTGGAAGAAGGAGGGTGAGCAGTGGTAATTTTGCAGTGAGCTAAAATTGTGCGTAGAGCTGAGAAGCCTGGCTCAGTTCCACCTGGTAAAGGGATCTTCCTAGTCTTAAACATCTTTTTTCTGCACTTCTGACAATGGAAATCTGCCTGATCCAGTGCCCATTTTGCCAGGCACTATTAGCAGAGTCCGTGCATTTCATATGTCCTCTTAATATACATTATGGGGGGACAGGTATACCAGACACCATTTAATGGTTGCTACCAGCTGACCGGGGCACACTTAGGTTGCAGTGTCTGAACCAGCCCTGTGCCATGTGATAGGGGAATGATAGGTTGGGTCATCTTGGTCAGATTATCCATACCTGCTCTTTGCAAACATGCTGGCTGTTCTTCTCCCACTCAGTGCTAATGGGCTCTCATAAACTCAACCCCTCTGGGATCACACACGTGTCAATTTAAAATGAAGTTTCAGTCCCTTCACCATCCCCAAGTAGCTCTGGCTTGTGCGCCATCTACTCTTGGGGCATGTGGCACTGTCATGCTGAAGTCCACCATGCAGGTCTTGGCCATGACTGCCTCGGGCTGTACCATGTCCTGGCAGAGAGGTTTAATGAATGGTAGGTCTATGCCTTCTCCAGAAGTGAGGCTTTGGCTGGGCTTGGGGGCAATGCCTAATCTCCTACAGTGGGGAGGGAATTGGCATCAGCCCCAGGCTAGTCACTCCCTTACATGCAATCTTTGTTGCTTGAACTAGATATGATTTGGTAGGACTGGATTTGATCTTTTTTTAACCCTTGTTCTTTTTTTCCCTTGGGAATATTCTGAGATGCTGAATTTCTCATGTTTCCCTGCTGCTTCTAGCAAAAAAAACCCACCAAACCTCTTTTTTTTTTGGAATGCAAATGAGGCTGTAAAATCTTTTTAGGGAGACATATCTGCTCTCCCTGCGCTGTCACAATTATTCTTCCTTTGCCATACAACGCTTTCTTCCAAGAAGAAGTGCTTTCAACTTCTCTCAGCCTTTATGGTGATGTCAGGAGATTAAAACTATCCCTATTACAACAGGGAAGAGTAGAGGGAAATGGGGTTAGAGGGAAACATGGTCTTCAGAAAATGACGCATCTTGAGAGAAATTTCACTTTTGCATACTCTCCCAGGCCACATGGGTGCCATATCCAAGAGGAAAAAAAGTACAATATGCTGAAGAGGGACTTGGCTCATGGTGCATTTGCCCTGGTGTATTCCCTTGCCTCAGAGCCCATTTGGAAGGGTAATATTCTCTGAGTGTGCCAACATCTTGGAAGTTATACAACGGCATCATGACGGTCCCAAATTAGCAATCAACTTCAGCAGGAGCCTGCAGGTCCATTTGAATGATCTGACTCCTACTTTCACCGTGCTGGAAGGTTTGGTGCAAGAGTACCTTGCAGCAACAAGTTGCACAAATGAGTTCGGTATCACATTAAAAAGTACCTCTTTCTTTGAACGTTTCATCTGAGTGTGCTGTTACGTCTTGTGTATGAGAAACAAGCACCTAAAGTCATGTAGGAGGCTGCCCAGCCCTCCTGAGACATGTCTCCCTTTGGGAATGTTAACAAATAAGGAATTTTGTATGGTTTAGGTAGGAGCTACTGCCAAGAGCAGCAAATAATAGTTGACGATTTTGTTATCTAGACAGTGACATCATTGCAGCCTGTCTGAAGTCCGGAATAAAAGAGCTTATCTCCATAGACAGCAGACATGGATTCTTCCAGTTGGACAGGTGTCAAAACACCACATGTTCAGCCCTTTCAATGTTGGTGTGGGGTTTTTTTAACTCTTTGCATTTTTTGCTTCTCATGCAGCAAGCACTAGCATCTTTGGTGCACCAATGGACCAGGTGCTAGCATGAACTAAAGACCTCTGGTTTGGCACTGTACTAATGAGCTCCTTGTGGGATTGCTAATTCACATGTTAATGGAGTCTACCCCGGGGAAAGGTGTGAGTCAAGCCATTAATATACCGAAAATGAGCCAAATGAATACTGTGTGTGGAAGCACATTTGTTTGGGTGGTCAAAACCAATGAAGAGGAGATGAGGGTCAGATGGAGCCTTCTGTGTTCCAGTTTGTGCCCGTTGCCTCTATTCCCGTCACTGGAGAACAGCCTGGCTCCATCCTTTTCACACCCTCCCTTCAGGTATTTATATACATTAATAAGATCCTGCCCTGAGCCTTCTCTGCTCCAGGCTGAACAGCCCCAGCTCTTTCAGCCTCTCCTCATAGGAGAGATGCTCCAGTCCCTTCATCATCTTTGTAGCCCTTTGTGGGACTCTCTCCAGTATGTCCATCTCTCTTTTGTACTGGGGAGCCCAGAACTGGATGCAGGACTCCAGGTGTGGCTTCCAGTGCTGACTAAAGGGGAAAGATCACCTCCCTTGACCTGCTGGCAATACTTTACCTAACGCAGCCCAGGATACCACTAGCCTTCCTTGTGGCAAGGGCACATTGCTGGCTCATGTTCAACTTGGTGTCCACCAGGACACCTCAGATCCTTTCTTGCCAAGCTGCTTTCCAGCTGGGTGGCCCCCAGCATATATTGGTGTATGGGGTTGTTCCTCCCCAGGTGCAGGACTTCACTTGTCCTTGCTGAACTGCACGAGGTTCCTGTCAGCTCATTTCTCCAAGCTGTCAAGGTCTCTCTGGATGGCAGCACAACTCTGTGGTGTACCAGCCGCTCCTCCCAGTTTGGTGTTGTCAGCAAACGTCCTGAGGGCACACTCTGACCCATCATCCAGATCACTAATGAAGATGTTAAAAAAGACTGGACCGAGAATTGACCCCTGGGGTACGCTGCTAGTTACTGGCCTCCTACTAGACTTTGTGCTACTGAAAACCACCCTCTGGGCCTGGCCCTTCAGCCGGTTTTCAGTCCACCTCACTGTCTGCTCATCCAGCCTGTACTTCATCAGCTTCAATATGAGGATCTTATGGGAGACAGTGTCAAAGCCCTTCCTGAAGTCCAGGTAGACAATATCCACTATTGTCCCCTCACCTACCAGACCAGTCCCTCCTTCACAGAGTGTTATCAAGTTGGTCCAGCATGACTTCTCTTCAGTGAATCCCTGCTGGCTACTCCTGATGATATGGATGTCCGCTTGGAGGTATGGATGCTTGGAGCAAGGGTTTTGCTCCCGGCTCTGCTCCCTTTACCGCCCAGCAGCACTGCCTGCGAAGCTTCCCTCCCTTCGACAAGTGGAGCATCTTACTCTGGTGCAGGCACAGGAGAGTGAGAGCTGTATTGCTGGAGCTGGGAGGGGGTCTCTCCTCTTCAGCCCGTCCCGAGGGGACAGGGCAGAGGGGTCCCATACGTATTTCTGAGGCACTGAACAACTGCGGGGTGAAAACTGCCCGTGGAAGTGGAGAGGAAAGTGGAGAAGTATCAGGAGAGCAATAAACAGGGCACTTATCTCCTCCTTAGTCACAGCCCAGCCTTCAGGAGGTCTGCAGGGAGAGCTAATGGATTAAATACAGGTATTAAATGAAATCTTGGAAACATTTCCCTCACCTGGCAGGACTGAGAAGCTAACGATACGAGGGAGTGCTCCCAGCGCGTCTGGGCTGTAAGAGGCAGCCAAAGGAGCAAGGGCTGCGGTCGCTTGTAGCCGGCCGTGGGATTTAATAACCTGGGTTTGCCCTGTTGGTGCCAACGCCAGTCCTGAAATTTCCCCAGTATGCCCTTCAGCAATTCCAGATGGACTCAACAGGGTGCTCCTTCTCGAGTTGCTTCTAGCCTGAGGAAGTCACTCTGTTTTTTCATTTCATTATGTGTACTTGCTGCAGTGCTTGACTATCTCCAGCGCTGGGCCCCACGCACGAGGCATATGAGCAAAGAGCTGCAGCTACAGCAGCATCCTAAGAGATGCTTTGATCAGATGTTGATATGACCTGCATAAAATCTTGCAAGGGTGTCCTTAAAATGCTTATTTGGGTCTTTAGGTGCCCTTTTGTCAGAAGGAAGGCTCCAAAATGTGTGGCTGAAGATGAGGGGTGATCTCTGTCCTGGTGCCGTGGGTGGCTAAGCGTGGATGGGAGCTCACCAGGAAGGTTTCGGTGAGTAAAAACACTGTTTGCAACTGGGAAGTGGAGGTGGAACAACATATTATTAATCATATACTTTAGTGCAGTGGGTTTTAATGCTGGCTACGTTCCTGGGCCATAGGATCTCACCTTTGGTGGTGCTTTCAGCAAGGATGCAGTAAGCTTTCCTCCTCCTTCCCCTCCTGGGAACTCCTTCTCCTTAAAAACATTAGGAAAAGCAGTGCTTTTCATCATTTCAGGGGTTTATCCAGAATGCATGAACTAGCCCTGCACCTCAGGTGACTGTAGTACAGCTGGGTACGAGGGATCATCTGCTTTCTCTTTTACTAAGTGGATGGGATGGTTGGAGTTCCTTCATGACTGGGTGGCTTGCAAATGTTCACGGAGAGGGCAGCTCTTTCCACAGCTGAAACTAACACTGTGAACTCGACTCTAAAAACTAAGCTTCAAGCGCTGTGGGCAAAGCTAACACATCTGTTGGGAGAAAGCAAATCATGTTAATAAATGGTATCATAATTCAAAGTATTTTCTCAATATAAGGCTTAAATTAATGTAATGCACTTCTTTGGGACAAATCAGCAGCAATCGGGCTAATCAAATTGACGTTTAAAATAATCCCACACAAGTAGAAAATCCTATTTAGCTAAGTAATGATGCCAGTCATTTTATTCAGTCACTTTCAGAGTATAAAGAGAATCTTTCACCTTTGAAGTCAGTGACATTAGTTTCTTCAGCTCCTTCTCCCCTTCCTAGCACACTTCTCCTTGCTTTCGGAGGGTCACTGGCTAGGACATCTGTCTCCCACCATCCTCATGCCATCACCACCTAAATAAAACCTCAGCAGAAGTCATGCTTCATTAATAAACACCATTAACACCTTCTGGTTGCGTTACACAAGCATTAGGTGCCAAATTGTCATTAGAGATTGCTTGAGTATTACTAGGAGTACCGATCCCTCCTTACCTTTTAGACAGAACCATGCTGTGCTCGCTGCTGCCGCTGTATTGGCAGTGGGGAAAGGCCAGGTCAATGCGGTGTAGCCAAGATTAAGGTCAAGATCAGGTCTGCAAGGAGCCGCAATGGGTAGCTGCTGTGGGACCATGGGAGACAGCGACAGCACAGCAAAGCTGACCCTGCCAGTGGGACCTAATGTCATAATTCAAGCAACAGTAATTAAAACAAAGCAGCAGGGTATTATTTGGATAATAAACCTGCCTTAAAAGAGCGTCTGTTCTCAGACCCCTGAGCTAACTCAGCCCACTGGTCCCACTGACAAGGCTGTAGCAGTTCCATGCCTGCTCAAGAGGCAGCCCCAGGTGAAAACAGGATGGAAGGAGATAGGCATGGAAATTAAGAATTAACAGCTAATTCATTCATCACATACATGCAGGCTTTGCCATCTCCTCATTAGGTTGTAACACACACAGTCCCACCATTACACTCACTGTGCAATTTTAGGTCCTTGGCTTCTTTTGAATGCAAGTAACTCTTAACTCGTTACTAACTTGCCTCCTTTTGTCATTTTATTTCTGAAATTAAGAATCGTCATTTCCTTCTGTTTGTGCTCCTGAGAAGCAGGTTCGCCTTTGTACAGCTATGATAGTTGGCATGTGCAAAGGTACATAATACAGGCAGGTGCTTAGTGTCATCTTCCTCCTCGCCCAGGCTACTGTTTGGGCTTTTCTAACCATCTCTCAATTTTGTAGGTGGGTGATATACCTGCTTTGACTTCTGGAACCATCTTCTTCCTGCCCAGGAGTCTCCAGATTCCAAAGTAGGGTTTTGACCCACTACTTTTGCTCCGTACTGTTTTTATCCCCAGAGCCCCAGCAGGGAAATGAGCCCTTTTCTTTGGTCCTTGGCTGTGCCACCACCTCCACTGCCTGGGTGTCAGGGAGAAGTCCACATGCAGGAAGTTTCTTCAGAAACTCTCCGTTGACCTGGGTTGCTCTTCCCCAGCTCTGGAGAGAAATGACAATGAAGTTGTTCATCTGTTACGTGATCTGCCATCTAGAGAGACTACCCCACACACAGAAGGGAGTTAACGTGAGCTGAGGGATTCAAGCACATCTTAACAGTTTGAATATATGTGAACTTTCAAAGAGGATTAGGTACAAAAAATATTACCATGCCATTCCAGCACTGGAGGCACTGGACATGTAAATTTAAGGATGTAGGCAGTGCAACTACCTGAGCGATGGCTTCCCAGGGACATCACGTCTCCTCTCTCTTTCCTCAGTCTGGACACTGGAAGATGGATATGTGCAATCAACTTTCTGCTCTCCAAGATCCTGGAGATCATCAAAAAGCTGGGCTACTCAGGTGAGCAGAAAAACCTTGGTAACATGGAATATAACAGAGAGCAAAGGTGCCACGGGGGCTCTGCGGAGGGGGAGCGTGGACCTGGGAGCATTTCTTCCCTGTTCCTCTTGTTCCCACCAGCTCCTGCATTCCCCAGTTCCCTGTTACAGACCTGTCCCAGTGCCACCACGCACTGCTCCCAGGGCATGAGGCAGCGTGGCACAGAGAGACACGGGTTGCTCTGGAGTAGCAGGGGTGCCATTAGACCAGATGCCTTTGGAATCCATCTGGCTTTACACAGAGAATTGTTTCACAAAGCATCCTTATGTGCATCCTGCACAGAGCTCGCTGCCCCCATGGTTTAATCGCTGTGGTTCCATGCTGTGCAAAATTTGCCAAAGTGCTCTGGACCACAGCTGGTAATAGCAGCGATGGCTGGGCTTGCAGAGTAGGGTGTCCAAGCCATAACACAACCCTGGACTTGAAATGGTCTCATATCCCCATCTGCAGCACAGCAAACCCACAGCCTGGACAAATGACCCATGAGAAGCTGGGATTTTACTATATTTTCAAGTACGGGTGTCCCCATGAGAGTGTCCAGCAACCTGCTGTCCTGCTTGGGTGACAAGCACTGTGGCACACTTGGTCACCCATTGGGTTGGCACTGTCAGCGGGGGAGAGGGCTGCTGCAGGCTGCTCCACGGGGGAATTTGAACCGAAGGGTTTAGCTGCACCGGTGCAAAATCCCTGCTGTAAGCAAGGCTGACACCTGTATCTGCCTTTCATTCCTACAGCAGCCCTTTCCCCTCTCCCCCCTTCTCCTCTCTAATAAAGATATCCTGGCAAGCATTGCGTTTTTCAGGAAGGCTTATAGTTGTCAGTTGCCCTGGCTTTGGCTTCACGCAGGCCGGGAAAAGAAAAGGTGGCCTCTTCCTCTGCCCCCATTAATTCCCCCGTAAATCGGATCACAATGAAAGGGAAGCGGCAGTGTAATTTAATTGTCCCCCGAGCACAGCAAGGTGGAGAGGGATGCTGGCGAGAAGGAGTCCTGCCCATGAGATGACTTCTTTATTCCCTTGTATTTTACTTTGGTGGGGGCCTCAGCATCAGCTTCCTCTCCCCAGGTCCCTTCTCACACTGACTGGGAGCGAATCGCTGAAGTTTGCCATGCTGTGGGATCCCACGTTGGGAGAACGAGAAAATCAAGACATCCTCACGCTGTACTGGATGTAGGGGTGGGGGATGGGGATTAATTAGGCAATCATTGCGCACAGCTCTGAAATATAAAGTGCTCCCTCATTGTGGCTGTCAGGCAGCCCCTGTAACTTGGCAGAGCACCGTTGGATCCCATCCTGTCTCCAGCGAGTGGGAGTCAGGGGCGGGAGGAGGGATGGGGTGCAGAGAGATCTGTGTTAAGGAGTATTTCCCGCAGAGAGACAAGCTCGTTAACAAGGAGAACAGGGGCAGCAGCCAGAGTTGCTGCAGCTGATGTGGGTTGTGAAATGGCTCTGGAGCTCACATTAAAAGCACTAGAGGCTCAGGCACACAAACAACCCGCCTTGGGTAGGAAGGCACCTCGCATGAACCGAGCACCAACACCTCTGTGTAACTGTGCTTTTTTCCCCAGACAAACTCACGGTAACGCAGGTTCTGGTACAATTTTTCCATCGGGGCTTGCAGCTTTGCTGAGATACCTGCTTTCCTACGGAGGGTAGTGGCAGGCAGATGGACAGCTACTCTGCTCCGGCTGATGCATGGTAACATGTTTGCTCTCTCATTTTTCCTTGAGCTTTTCCTTGAGGATGGTGTTGGTTCTTTTCCTCCTCTTAACTTCTTTGCATTCCACTAAAGCTTTCCCCAGTTTCTAATCCTTCGGGAAATTGTCGCTAACAATTGGGAAATTACATTAAAGCAATGTTTTACTGGGGAGCTACTAGCTGGTATGGTGGGGAAGCTCAAGAAAGGTGACAAGGGACACTGGGACTTCGTTTGTGCTTTGATCCCAGGTGAATTTCTTCGCCAAGACTCTGACACATGTGAGCTCATATATGATGGAGAGATCAGCGGCAGGGGCTTCCTGCATGGAGGTGGAGGACACCGCACAGCTCTCCTTGCCCAAATGGCTGGAACGAGGTGGGGGAGGAGAGTGGGGCAACCTTGAGCCTCTCTGCAGGAGGGGAGATGGGGGGGTCAGCTCTCTATTCAGCAATGATCCACTGGAAATGAAGCAAAGGCACCAGGTGACACAGCTGGGGAACAGGGTTGGCAGAGGGATTCCTGGTCAATATACTGGAAAACCTGCACAGATAGATGGGACCAGCCCACTTTGCTATGAGCCGTGAAGGAAGGGAGGATAAGTAGTGGTGGTCTGCTGTAATGCTGTCAGCCTGTCACCGAGATACCAAAGCCTCCTTTCACTCTGTGTTGGCCTGACTTGTGCCATGGCTGTCGGTGCTGGATTTCCGATCTTGCCTTGCAGGGAGAAGTGCTCTCTGCTCTTTCTTCTCCAGTGTGTCTGTAGCCTTCTCTCTTCTCTGGACGTGGTGTTGGGGAGGTCCCCAGCTGGCTGGTGCAAGGGGGTCACGTCATCCTCCTGCAACCAGGTGAGAAAGAGAGTTAAAGCGATGCCGTGGTTTGGGTAGCTCCACATGGGGCCACAGCTGCCAGACACAGTCCAGCCAGAGAGAGGGTTCAACGAGAAAGCTGGGGCTACCAGTCCATCCTCAGCTCTCTGGGAGATGCCGGAGGAAGGGTGGTGGCTGCTTATAAGAGAAGCAGCTTACCCTGGCACAGGAGGGAGGCTTGAATACACGCCAGCACTGAGAAAAAGCTGTGGTGGCTCTGCAGGGAAGGATGCATTACTGTGCCTGGATGCCTCCTGTACAGCCTCCTGAAGAAAAGGGCTGGAGCTAGAAGGAGCCCAGGGCCTGGCTGTAACACCCCCAAGCAACATCTGTGCCTGACAGCTCCTGGAGTTTTGATCCACAGACTTGCTACTGCAATCTTGAGCTCCATTCCCCACCTTTCACCTGCTCCCAACCGCCTTGCATAACCAGGTATTTATTCCCCTCTTGCTGGTTGCCCAGCATCTATGTCCTTGTGTCTTCTTGAGTTCATCCCATCATCTTGCCCAGTGTGCCTGTGCTTTTTCAGTCCCAGCCTTCCTCCCTCCAGCGATGCCTCACCTCTTGCTGTGGTGGCAGGGGGTGGAAAGCTGCAGCCTGGATACTTGTGAGGAATTGGAAGGAACTGAAAGCAGGGTCACTCTAATTGCTGCCATCACCAGACTTGCCACTAAAAGGGCTCTGCTGTTGATTTATAGGTAACCTGAATTTAAATGGTCATATGCACAACGGGCAGCACCCGTGGGAACCTCTCACTAGCTCTTCAACTGCTGCTGGACACTAGAGCCCATTAGCTGCATGAGGTGGTAGCTATAATTACAAGCAGGTTCATTTTCAGGGTTCAGGTTGTTCTGTGCTCTCTGCCCTGAAATTCCCAAGCTGGTCTTCAGTTCTTCTTCCCCATCAAGACTGGAAGGTCTTGCTGGTAAAATATTTCTCTTTCCTCACTTTAAAATGTCTGGAGTAGAAAGTGTACATGCTTCTGACTTCCCCTCCAGGTGTCTTGTGATTTAATTAATCCCTAGTCACATGTGAGTATCTTCTGAGACAGAGGCACGATGCTAATCCACTTGCACAGGAAAAGGCATGTGAAGATAATTGCTTCTGTGTCTCTTTTAATATGGGAAGAATGTCTATCGGATGGAGAGTCACTTCCTTACATATTTCTGTTTTCATTTAAATCCTATAAAATAGTGATGTAAATTGATGTGCTTTTGAGAATTTTGGTCCCTGAATTATTGCTGGATCAGATACTGCTGGCCAGCGTTCAGCCCGCTGCAGGTTGCCTGGCTCTGCGACATCAGACTGAGATGACAGGTAAAGATCTCCCACGTGAAGAGTGGCCCTCACCTGCCTGGATTAAGCTGTACTTCTGATCAAAAGTTGTAGAAAATGCTTTGCAGGAACGTGGCTGTTCTGAAATCCTGAGCAAGGATGTACCTGGTTTGTCAAGTGACCTCATCTGCTGTGGGACTGAGCCCCAGTTCCCAGCCCTGTGTCTCCTCAGCAGCCATGTGCTCGTGGCCTCCAGGTGTCCTGCTCCTTCTTTTCCTGAATATTCATCTTTCAGCCAGCTCTACTAATTGGTTAATACCCAAGCTTTGTCTAAATCAGACTCCAAGTTCAAGCACAGTCGTCACCAAGGACACAGCTGCTGAACAGGCAGAATAAGAAAGAGATGCAAACCAGAATGGCAGGCAGATACGCTCAGACTTTGACACTTGAGATGTTTATAACCTAGACTATTTACAGTGAGATGTCAAACATCATTTGAAGATGAACAAGTAGTCTTGCAACTAAACAAGCAGAAGAAATAACGGCAGCTAAAAACATGTGTGAGACGCCTCCGAGCCCAGTCACTTGAAGGATGGCTTAGAAAGGATGACACAGGTCTGACAAACCCAGTCCCTTCACTTCCCATGTCGTAAGGAACTCCACTATCGGACAACCTAAAAAATGCAATCTGATCTGTTTTCTGGTGCACATAAGACTAAATCCGATTGCCTCGCCTCCACCTGACCTGCAGGATGTCCTGGGCTGTCACTGTTTCTGATGGGTTTTTCTTCTAAGTAAGCTTTGTAGAGAACTTGCCACACAGAAGTCCCTGCTGGGAAAAGCTAGATATTGACCGCAATCACCACAACCTTGAAAGCTTAAGGAGTAATTCTTTCTGTATATCCTCCACATAGAGGATATCTTTGAGTAGATCAAATTGAAAATACCATGTCTCATTTTCTTTATTCTCTAGTGCTGGGTGAATGACAAATCCCAGGAAAAACACTCTCAAGCTGAAGGTGAGGCTGTGAGTATGTCTGCCTGTGTTTGTGTGTACACACATTTATATATATAGACTATTAAATTACTTGTACCAGAAAGAAATGCATGGCTTGCCACTAAGATGTTCTCCTCTGCACGAGAGGCGAGGTGTGGAATACAGTGCCCTTATGTGAGGTTGTCTTGGCTCCCATATTAATGTACAGCTAAGTTAACTCAAGGCTTACCTGATTTTAAATCTTGTACAAAGCTGTCAGGCATAATACTACAGCTTTGTAACTGTGACTTGATAGCACTGGAATCTATGTGCCAACTTGAGTCTAAGTAATTTTACTGGGATTTGATACTAAAATGTATGGTGTTGCTAGTACTTGCTGGGGGAAGGGGTTCAGCTCTTCTGCATTGAAATACGCACATTTTAATTTCTTGTCCTCATTGCTTGATTAATAGGTAACCTCAGAAGGTGGTCAGAGCACTTCTGTTTGGTGCAGCTCTCTGCCTGCAAAGTCTGAAGGTGGAGGTGGGGAGCAGAAGTGAGCCGGCGATCATGCTCTTGGCAACGTAGGACAGACTCACAGCCTGAGTACTAGAGCAGCAGCAGGAGGCAAGTGTGTCCAATTTCTTTATAGGATGTGATTTCCATGCTCATCAGATAGTGGAAACTGGAATAAATAGAATTAATGAGCTCTTGGGATCATTGCAGACAGTGTCAGTAGAAGTTCTTGGGCAGAAGCTGTGCTTTCCCACTCTAAGTGCTCTTAAAAGAGTCACCAAGTGTGCAAAGAAGGGAAATCCTGGTGATATCCCACACTTTATCCAACCGTCTCCTACACCAAATGCTCACAAATGAACAAAGGATGAGGTGGGAAGCAAAGGTGGGAAGTTCAGCTCTCCCACTGGAGAGAGGATGCTCTGGAAAAATCACTGCTGACCCTGGTGCTGCCCCAGGAAGACTGAACAAAATCCAGAAGTGATCATAAAGGGAGGCAGAAGTCTGGCAATTACCTGGAGAGGAGCAAGGTGTAGAGCAGGACCCTGTAATAGCTGGATATGCGCATATCTTGGAATACAGGCTGCCATCCTCCAAGTTATATCATCCTTGAAGGGATGTATAAGCACTATAGGGTGACAAAACCCACAAGACTACTGTCACTTCAGTGTCTTGTTTCCCTGATTCTCATGCATGGACCTGCCCAGTGTGTTTCAGCCTCCAAAACCAGGACATTTAAGGGAGTGGTGTGCTGCGGTCACCCTCCTTCCTTGCTGAGGAACAGGGATGGAGTTGGGAGGACCCAGACCTGGGAGATCAGCAGCGCTGCCAGGTCCTAGAGTTAGACAGGGGGAAGATAGCGAACGGTCCCTCTAGGAGGAGAGACTAAATAGATTAAAAGACTGTTGCCCAGAAAAAAAATATTTAAAAGACCCCAGAGGAAGCATTATTCATTTGATTATGTGATTTCACTGGGTGCCTCTAGTTCTTGGGTTATTGGGCAGCATCTCTGCGACCAGCAGGAAGGGCTTTCTCCACAACACACCCCATGCGCTGTGGAACTTATCACCATGGGATATTGTGAGGGCAGAAACCATACACGTGTTCAAAGAAACTTGAAAAAAATTGGCAGATGAAGTTTGGTGTTGGACAAGATGTAATTTCTGATAAAGCAACTGGCTATTTAGGAATGTCTCCTTCCCTCTGGCCCTGGATTTTCACTCCCTCCTAAGCTTCTTCCAGTGATTAGACCAGCAGCTGGTCCCAGTGGTCTCTCGCTCTCACACAATATTTTTTCATTTTTTAAGTTTAATATTTTAAGTTTAAAATGAGGAGATACAAGGCTCTGTCCTCTCCAGTCTTGTCATCTTGGGAGCTAGTAAGATCCTTGGTGAAGTAGCTTTGAGTGCTGGACTGCTCCTGGGATTGTGGACCATGACTTAAAACAAGGTCTGTTTTTTCCCAGCGTAAAGGGAAGTATTTTTCCTCGGTTACTAAGCATTTGTAACTCTGACACCACCATGACCCTCTCCTCAAGAGCCAAGATGTGGGTCTCATCCTACAAATTCCAACCCTGCTTCTGGAAGGACCCACTACTGAGATGACAGCTATTTACTCATTTCACTTAAAGATCCAGTCTTCACAGTGAAAGAAGGAGCTGGAAAAAAAGGGACATTTTAATTAATGCTACTGATGGTTTATGGAAGAAATGCAGTAAGAAACACCTTTGGTGTGAGACTGATATTAAACCAATTTTAAAATTACTTTTCTTCCTTTGAAAGCAAAAATAATTAACTCTGAAGGCCTGGCAATATAATACCAGCTCTGAGTGGTAGTGCATATATTTAGTACTTTAGTTGTCCAGTTCTGAGAGATGCTAGAGGATAGGGTTTATAACAAGTATATTATCTCCATATCAAAGTGGGGGGGGGGGTTCATTTTAGAGAGAGTTCACGGTCACAGAAAAGTCAAGCTCTGCACGAGCCATAATTAACAGCAAGGATGACTACTGGGCAAAACAAACCTTTGGAAATGGACAGATGTTTATTTCCCTGGATGTTTAGGAAGAGTTTTTGGGGAGTTGCATTTGCTGAGATTAATCCCAGATTCTTGTCCAGGTGTCAAAGACTCCTGGAGGGAACACTGAGAAAATGGGAGTATTTTCCCTGATCAAAAATAATTAGAAGCAGAATCTCACTGTATTTCAGTTATGTTTTGTCAGTCACCTCCAGGCTTCAAGGCTCAGGATATTCTGAGATAAAACTTCTCGTTCTTCAGTGCTTTGGGAAGACTCACTGGATCTCTTTTACAACTGATTGTTCCGAGCCAGCTGAAAATGAAGTTTAATTGTGTGACTATTCAGCAGAGGCATGCTCTATACCATGCTCTATACCATCCCAGAACAAAGGCTTGGTGAGATGCACAGATCTGCTCACTACAATGGGAAGAAAACAATTTCCAACCCCTGCTCTGTGCTGGTAAAGCCACATCTTCCCAAATCACAGAGAAGAGAAATGGGGCTGGGCTTGGCTACCAGAAGCCACACAGGGGAAGAAAAAGGATAGCTCAACAAATGAAGTTCACAGAATCACAAACTTGATTGAAGTCGGGAAGGTGCTAGTTTGGCCATCTAGTCCAAACCCCCGCTCAAAGCTGGCCCAATTAAAACAGGTTATTTATGGCTTTGTCCAGCTGAGTTCTGAATATCTCCAAGAAGGGAGTTTTCCTAATTTCTCTGAGCACCATTTCAGTCTTTGATGACCCTTAGGATAAAGAAGCTTTTCCCATTCCACATCTGAATTTCTCACATTCCACCTTGTGCCCGTTGCCTCTTCCCCTGCTACAGCGCATCTTCAAGAAAAGTCTGGTTCCATCTTCTCTGTGCCTTCCCATTGCAGACCGCAGTCAGATCTCCCCATAGCTTCTCATCTTAAGGCTGAACAAGCCCAGTTCTTGCAGCCTCTCCCCGTATGTCATATGCTGCCATTCCCCAACCATCTTGGCAACCTGCCGCTGAACACTGTGTTAATATCTTTCTTTACTGGGGAGCCCCAAAATGCATTGTTAGGATGGGTGAAACAAACTGATTCTGCAATTGGAAACCCCAAATTTAGCGTCAGCATCATGGCCCCCGGTCTCAGGATAAGAAGTTTCCATCTTCCTTGCTGGCAACACATGTCCATAACCAGACTGGGGATTTTGCGCAGGAATCCTGTAAGAAAAGAAAGAGTTTGGGCATTAAATTAAAAATAATTAAAAATAAAAATAGGTGTAGGCATCAGGTGTAGGCATCAGATCAGCCATGAGTCCAAACTGCCACAGGTCCACGCTCTGAATATCTTTTGAAATGCGAGTGTTTCCGCACACCATAGCAAAGGCAGCAGTTGAGTGCAAAGTTCGGATGCGCCCTGGTTACAAGGAGTTGTGCCAGCGTAGGAGTACAGCCCGTTCCCTTTCTGTGGGATGTCCACAGTGGCAACAGATCGTGGGGTGGGAGGAGAAGCGGGTACGGGGCTCTGCAACAGCCCTCAAGGCAGGAGGGGGTTGTCGAGATAAAGCTACCTGGAGCAATGACGTCAAATAAAAGCTTAAAGAGTATACGTGCACAACCTTTGATGCTCTGTGGCTCTTGCAGGTGGAGGAGGAAGGCATGAGGATGGATGCACCCAGGGAGCCGCAGGGGATCCGTTTTTTCTCCGGGCTGATCATTTCATCGGTGATTATGGAAGTTCAGCAGATCCCTTCTCTGGTGCCAGGTGGGTGGGTGGCGGGGAGGGAGTAACAGAGCTAACGTGGTCGGTTTTAAGAAGCATCTGCTGAGCATGCCGGCTTGGAAGCAGAAAGCAGCGCCGAAGGAAAAGCGAGGGACTGTGGAGCCCTCCCTCCCACCCGCCATGCTGCCGTGCTGCTGCTACTGGCAGGCAGCAGGGTAATGTCTTCATGTGGCTTGGAACAGCTTGTTAAATATTGTTAAATGGCTTAAAATTCTCTAGGTGATTGGGATTGAAGTAGAGACCTTCACTGCTTTTACTATTTATATTTGCGACCAATGGGTTTTTTGCCCTCTGTTATCAGGCTGAGACTTCCCGTGTATTTCTGTGACAAATCACTCAACCTAATTATTGTGCCATTTAGAAAAAAGCAAGGGGTTGGCAGTGAGAAAAGGTTTTGCTATATTATGCATGTATATGTATATATATATGTGTGTGTGTATATACACATATTCTGTTTTATTCTAATGGACTGTTCCAGGCATGTAAGAAGCCCAGGTCACCTAGAGGCAGATGCCAACATAGAAAATGTGTTTTAACAAGAAAGCCTGTTGTTAAAGCCAAGTCCCCATGTCCAGGAGGCTGAATTATTGGGAGCAATTCCCATCCCATTGCTCACAACACACGTATGTAGGATGCTTCTCTTCATAGACATCTCTTGTCCTCCAGTATTCGCTCACTCAGAGTTATAGCTCTGTCATTTTGCTACATCAGAAATCCTCCTGAGAAGCTATTTGCAATGCGTGTGAGTGTTTTTTACTTTAACTTTTGTTTTCAGAAGCAAATAGGCGATTGCCTCAGAAGAGGAGAATGAATACACCTCACAAAACTCACATGGACCTCACATAACTCATTCGTGTTAAAAGACTTTCCGCACCGTGCTGCCAGCGTTGTTAAAACGTCACCTGTTATTTATGCCACCGCAGCCGAATGTTTCATTTATGACTGTAAATGAGCAGCAAGCTTGACGAACAAATGAAGATGCTGAGCCTCATCCCATGTAACCCCATGCCTGCCGCTGCCCTTGGGGGCTGCAGCCAAGCACGGGCAGAACCGGGCTGTATTTGCCACAGGCCTGTGCTTCACGGGAGCTTTCACACTGATGTCGCAGTCTCACATTTCATAAAGTTCGGCACTAATTGAAAAGTGCTTACTCCTGTTTGTTTAACTCAAGCGCCTAGTGCTGCCTGTGTGGTTTTCATAGGGAGGAATAGCCAACGACCCTGCTGCTAATGAAGAATTGAAGTTCAAGCATAAAGTAGTGATTAACTGTAGGTCACCTATGAAAAATGCCTTTGCCTGTCCAGAGCTGTTGTATTTCTTCAGCGCACAGGGGATTTTTCTGAAACTCCTGAAGCTAAGCTGCCAGCAGGTTATAAACCAAAAGGCATTCAATTAGAGCCTGTCTATTCTTCACCAGGGGTGCCCAGGCTTCCTTGCCCCGCAAGCCACGTATTGAACCCCCTGCACAGCAAAAAGCCCCGTGCTGCTCTACCTAAAACTGCTGAGGAGATCCCTGAGAGATGTTCCCCGGTGAGAAATGACCCGTCTGTGTAGCTCACTGCACCTCCCAGCCCTCCACCGGCACTTCCAGGCTGGGAGGTGGCTGTTGGGTCCCAGGCTACTGGGGGCTGTTGGACCTGGCAGCCCACCCCTACAGCTGGGGCTTGGGTGGACGACAACATCCCAAGAAGAGGAGCTGGATGCTACAGGTTTGGAGACAGCGCTCGTGAAACAATCTTGTACTTGCTGGGGATGATAGATAGATTTTTCTTTTAGAAAGGGTCAAAACGAGTCACTTGGAGAGCTGGAAACTGGTGGTTCCCTCCATGGAAATGCTGACCAACTCCACTGTGTGCAGGCAGACCACTTCCAAGCCTGCAATAGTCCATTTGGTACTTTCCAAAGACAATTTCCAGAGGTCAGCTACAGTCAAATAGTTGTTACAAGGAAAAATGTTAGCATAAAAGTAGAAGAATATTGTTTTGGAAAAAAACCTAATTAGATTCCCCCAAACCCACAACCTGTCGTTCCTTGAGAGGCTTTTTTGTCGCAAATCCATCTTAGTAAAGACAAGAAGTGAAAGTGGCAACCAATAATGATCATTACAAGCCTTATTATATATAACAAATGTCAATAACAGGAAGTCTGATAGCTGTGCAAACAAGTCACCAGCTAGGAAAGCGACAGCTGATAGAGGAAGATAAAACATTAATGAAAAAATCCTGGGTTTAAGGATTAAGGGCAAGAAGGCATTATTTAAGTATACTGAGACCTAATGAAATCCTTGCTATCATACAGGAGAATAGGATTCAAAGGGACCTCTTGGATCATCAAATCCTCCTGCTATCTGTAGTGCCATACCAAATAATCCTCTTCATGGAAATAGCGATATTAATTTTAAAGTAGTTCTTTTTGTCCCCAGATCCCAAGGGGTGGAGGGGAGTGTAGAAACCACTTTAGAACCTGGTGATTTGGTTGGTTATAACCGCCTTGAGATTTCATACTTAAATTTGTTTTTTGGCATTTCACACCCATTTTCTCTGGCAAATACATCAGTCAGCAAGTTCAGTAATGTCTCTTCCCTTTGTTAGCCCCTGTAGGTCCAGTGTTAAAGAAGGCAGAGTTGCCAACTGTGATACACAAAAAGAAGAAATATTCGTTGAATATTTATATTCTGTATTTGGAAAGAAATGGGATGTGCTTACTTCACAGGAAAGAAGGAATACTTTGTCTCTCATTGGTAGCAACGGAGGATGTCAAATAGCAACCATTATATCAAGATACAGTAGCAGTACAGAATATTTGCAACCAAGAATACTGAAAGAAGTGTCTGAGGAGCTTCCTGAATCACTGACAATGATTTGTAAAAAATCTTGAAAGACAAGGGAGGACCAGAAAAGTGCTGAAGTTACGCTGTTGATTAAACAGCATGAACCAGAGTTGTCCTCAGAAATCATGATGGGCACCGCTTCTCTGCATGTACAGAAGATTTGGTTGTATGTCTGTCTGGTCTCTCCCACAGATAGACGGAGCACCAATGCAGCTGGTACAGCATGTCTGGTGCCATGCTGATCACAAGCTAGCCAGCAGCATGCCAGCCTCTTCAAACTGTGAATCCATACTTAAAAATGGTATTGAGATGACCTGGATTTCCCAAGGCCAATTAGTCTGACGCTAGTCGCAGGGAAAATTATGGCTAAGCAGATATAGGAGGCAAATAAAGCATTAATGAATGGTAGCACAGTCAATGCCAGCCAATGCCGAAACCTATTTTCTTAAAAGCAATCAATGAAACCTCTTATAAAAATGAGATGTCATATTTATCTGATTAAAGTTATCTTTATAGATCGCTGGAAATCAGAGATGTCTATTTGACAGTTTCATGTGTCCCTCTGGTTTAAAAAAAAAAAAAAGGCAATAAAAAAATCAGTGTAGCCTGTATTACACTGTTGAGATTAAAGACTGATTCATAGATGTCCAAGTAATTGTCAAAGAGAAAGAGCTCAGTAAGTAGTTTTCATGAGCTTCAAGTTCAGTCCAGAGAAGATCAAGAACTGACTTTGGTTGTGATCTATAAATACACGCAAGGGCAACAATTTCTGGCAGTAGATACCTCTATCATCTAGCCAAGCTAGATTTGTAAAATAGCATAGCTAAGACCAATGCTACACAAGTTCCAGGTAGGAAGAACAAAAGATTTTGAACAGGGAGCAGCTGGCCATTAGACCAGCTCATTAGGCGAGCAGTGGATTCACCACTCTTTGAAACCTTGGACCGCTGTTTGCCCAGACAAACTCTGTTCAGGCAGCCCCTGCGAAAGCTGGTGGCCAGCACTAGCCTTTCAGAAAGGGGCAATGGGTGTCTTTGCATCTTAATTACTACAGTTTAATTCCACAGCACGCAGTAGCAGCGTCGTCTCACCCCACAGCACGTGCATCCTTACGAGCTCCCCAGCTGATGAGCCCTTCAATTCCCAGAGGACCGCAGAGTACCAGCAAGAGCATCGCACCACAGGTCGGTAATTCGGAGCGCCCATCACTGCCTCTAAGCTTTGTCTCTCTCTCTTCTTCTCGGTGGTGTGCGGGGCAGCCACTGAACTGGGGCATATGTAGCTACATATGTTTGTGATACCTCTTGCGATAGCAATCGTCGGGTTGTTGCCTGCGTGCACTGTTTTCAAACAGCCACCTGGGCTATTTTCAAGCAGCTGCTTGCAAACATTGTAGATAGACACTTGAATTTCATTATCTGATCTGTTGCACAGGAATCACTCAGCTAGATAGTCGAGGTCATATCACATTACTTCTGGCACTGCAGTTTTTGTGAAGTTACCTTGGGAAGGGCGGAATCTGCATAACCAGCTCGCTAAGCATCTCATCTCAGTAAAAGACCACTTCTAGAACAACCTGAAAAGCATGAAATGATGGGTCAAGGGGTTTAAACTAACAGACAGACTTGGCTGACCAGCAATGCCCACAGGACTCCCAAATGAGAATAAACACTTTCCTGGTAGGAAGATCATCTTGGCTCTGCCAAAGATGCCAGTGCCAATGGTTGTTGCTTAGCAGATAAGCAGCTCTCTGATTTAAAACAAAAAGGTGCACAAAGGGCAAACTTGGGGTAGTTGAGGTAATGGCACTTTTTCATAAGCCAGTAGTAAAATAGCATCAGAGCAGACCTGTGGAGTGAAAGAGTTGGTGTTTGGGGTGGGAGCTGGTTCAGACTAGCTCTGGTTTGGACCCATGGATTAAATCACCGTTAGCCATGGACTGAATCACCGTTAGCAGCTGGATCGTGCTAGGAGTGTTTCTGGAGCATGGCTTTGGCTTCCATTTCACGTGAAAGGAATCTGCTCATGCGCGCCATGGCTGCTCCACATTGCAAGAAAAAGCAGGAGATAGGGGACAACCAGAAATGTCTCATCAGAAGCGCTTGCCTAATCCAAACTAAAATGCTGATGTTGAGACACCTACATATGCTCACACTGCAGTATGCAAGACACTAATGGAGCTGAATATTTAGGGTTATCAAACTGTGATAAAAATTGCTACCTTTGGCACATCTTTTTCTTACAGGGAAGTTGCTTAACAGGGAAATCTTTTTTTTTTCCTTCCAAGTCATCACAGACGGTCATCTGACTTTGTAAGGGTGCCAGACTCTCACATCTGCTGTTAAAGCAATGGAACTTCTGTTCCTAACCACACCATGGCTTATAATGACATGGGAAGGACAATTTTGCTCATTCTCTTTTTTCCCCTCACTTAAATGGGTAGCTTGAAGAAAATACATGTATGCACTACCTGGCTTCTTTGTATGTCATTGGAAGGAAATATAAATGCCACGAGTACATTCTTTCTTGCGTAGCTGACCCTCTCTGAAAATGCTGAATCTTAGCATATAGAAGTGTCTGCTTTTAATGCAAAATCAGTGTTGGGTGTATTCTGCAGAATCTGACCCAAAGCCTGTTGAAGTCTATGGAAACTTCTTTTACCTCTGATGGGGCTCTGAACAGACTGACAGGGCTGTTTCCCACAATGTGAAGTGGACTGGCTTAGATGTACCACGGCAGTAGGTTTTTCTAAAATGTCCACAAAATTAAGGCACACAGAGCGAGAGACAGACAGCATGCAGGAGAGATCTACCTGCCTGTCCTACATATTTCAGCAAAACAAATCAAAATATCTGTCAAGCCATACAGGGTTGAGTCTACAAAGCTCTAAGCACTCTTTGAGGTGATGAAAGCTCTTACCTCTCATTGACCTCTTCGGAGAATCAAGCACCATAAGTGTCAAATCCCAAGGTTTAGTGAGGCGGGAAGTCTTTTTTTCTGCTCTTTTTCCTCTGGACATCAATGGCTTTGTTTTGCTTTCCTTTAGTCTGGTTCTCTAAGCAGTGTGTTGCAGGCAGGGAAGGAGAATGACTGACATACACAAGCCCAGACATTTTCTCTTGGCTTATGACACGGCATGAATATGCTGTAATGGCAGGAGTTTGTTTTTATCTTCAGAATTTCATTTCAATTCTCGTTCTTTATCTGCCCGTCTCTTCTAATATTCACTGGATACAAGGAAATGACATTGCAATAGCCATTGATATATTAGGTAGGGGACGGTTACTGGCAAAGTAGTGATGATCAAAGGATGACACACTTCTCTTCGCATGTATGAAAAGACATTTTAGTTATTCAGAAGCAGCACTGAAAATTCTGCGTCCCAATTAAGGTGTACACTGTGTGGCTTGCAAGGTGCAGGGAAACGGTTGCAAGTCCCCTCTGCAGAGTCTGCTTGAGAAATGGCAGCAGCGGGTGCTGTAACAGTAGCAGAGGGAGAAAACATCACAGATACGAATGGGATGGGAATAAGTGATACCACCATCATCCAGCTGTGTGAGCTTGTCTGTGGCTGTAGAGACAGCAGCTGTAAAAACTTCCTCGGTTTTCTAACGCCTGTGAGCATGGATTGCTGCTAACCATCTGTGTGCACGCCAGGGACCGTGACTATGTCCCCTTGCTGTAACTGGCTCCCTGTGTGCTGTGGGGTACCGAGCAAAAATTTGATCCCTCTTCCCACTAGAAGTTTTTTTTCCTTACCTAACATCAGCTAGCAGCTTCATGGGCCTTCTCTTCTAGTGGGTCAGTCACAAGTGCCCATCTGCCCCTCCGTCTTTTTCTAATCTCCACTGAAAACATCCCTGGTTTTCCTTTCCTGCAGTCTCAACATCCTTATTTGGTACACTACTATTTATTATTTAAAGCAGTGCCTGTATTATTTAACTCACTGAGCATTTTGGGGATATGGTTTCCATGAAAGAGGCTGTGCAGCATCACTGTGCTGAACTCTGAAATACCAACACTGAGGGTGCTTCCCTTCTCTGTTGGAGCAGCTTTCTACTGCTAAACTGTTCACATGTTTAGAAACACCACCTCTAGTTATTCTCAGGTGTTTTTTGAAGTCTATAAACATATACGTACCTGCATACATATGTGTCTGAGTGTATGCTACCATGTGTCTATGGTATGTGTCAGGAGGATGCAATAACCTGTCCGATAATCTGGAGAGCCTTTACTCAGCTGCAGCTTTCTGCACCCTGTGCTATTTATCACGCATCCTGGCTGCTCCACCGGCACACCAGGCTATTTCCCGAAGAGCTTTTGTCTGTAGTGCTGTGTCTCAGATCCCAGCCACGGCTTTTCTCCCCTCCACACCCAAACTGGCCAGTTTCTCCTGCAGATTAAGCTATGCATTTGTGATAGCACGTGTGTCCAAAGGATGAAACAAACTGGCTAACCATTTCATGACCCCTGACTCTCTCCTTCAGCCCAGAAGACATTTATTTTTCTTTATTCTGGGGGGGAGACCATCTCTGTTATTTCCACATGCTGACTGTTCTTTCTGCTGATCCATCACGGGACTATTTAGCGACTTGAGCTGAATTTTCAGTCTCAGGGACCAAAGGCTGTTGTGTGATTTATCTATTTTTTGCCTTTTGCCTTATTTATTTATTTATTGTTAGCCGCCTTCTGACTTCTCCCCATGCCACTCCTCTTCCTCTCGTTCAGCCATAGGTTTACAGAGCCTTGGGCTATGCGTGCTCTGCGGATCTGTTTTAGTTCCCTGTCAATTATTCCTCCTTGTTTACGGTAATGGCTCATATCACATTTTATTACTGTGGCTCACGTGCCTTTCACATCATTGCTTTCGAAACACTGAATTTATTCTGAAATGCGTCTGGTTTTTAGTCTAGCTCCTCACTGTTTCCTAAACCCAGGGGGATTTTGTTGTTGGTTTTGCATCTTTTTTGCCGGCTGCAGCTGTGTCCGTGTTCCAGGATTATTGCTCAAGTTTCTGTGAGAAACATGGAAATTTTTTTCCCTTCTCTTCTCTGACTTCCAAGACTTTTAGCCACCTCTGCCCCTACTTTCTTTCCCTTCTGAGCCTTAAGTGCCATGCTCCCTTGCCGGCCATTGTGTCGAACACAAAGATGAAATGGCCGGGGTGTGCGAAACCGCTTGCCGACACTTCAATATTATCTTCTCCTGCAGGATATCACAGTTAACCCTGCCTCTCCACTGCCCTTTACGACCGCCTTATTTTCATTTCGAGAGAACTCGGCGCTGGCAGCAGCATGGGATTAATACCTCGGCTGCTGCTACATGCAGGCAGGGAGCCGGCTTCCTCTCCCGTCGCGTTGCCAAAATGTCTCATGCTTGACCACCTGTATCACTGCGTGATGAAGGGCAGCTCTGAGCTGTTTATCCCTCTCGCAGTGTCTCCACGTCAGTATCCCCTGCTGTCAGGGCCTGATTTCACCTGTGAAGCTGAATTTTAGAGGAGTTCCTGCTACCCCCTCAGCAGAAGGAGGGATGTTTCTGATGGGCACTTCTTAAAAACCCACTGTAGGTGATCAGGGCGGGATGGGAGCAATGTACTCTGTTTAGAATGTAAACAGGATTTAAGGCTTCCCCAGACGCTCATACTTTTGCCAACTCCCAATGATAAAAAAGCATGCATCAGATCTCAAAACACAAGATTGTCTTTAAAATTCATGACCTTTAAGAATATAAATTTTGGATGTTTATTCACCCTCCACATTCTGGGCCTGGAAATGTATTTAATAGACCCTTCCTTTTTCTTTAAGAAAGGAAGCTTTTACCTCAGAGCATGGAAAACATGAACTGCCCAGTGACGTTATAGCTCAGGAATGGCTCAATGCTTCAGTGCCTTTGGCAAAACTGAATTTTACTATTCTGGGTTTTAGGGTCTCGGGAAAAGGAGAGAGAAAAAAGGATAGGCCTGGGTGGAAGAAGTAGGAGAAACCCCTGGAGAGACGAGTTACTTGCTGCTGAGAAGAGAGGGATGGCTACTTCTACCTCCAAGACTTGCTGTCCCCCACCAGTTCCAAAGACTCCCGCTCTTCTTTCAGCAGCACCATGTAACTTGGCTTTCCCCGGCTTAGGCAAAGCAGGCTGAAAAAATATGATGATTGAGAGTTCTATTGTCCCAGGTGACAATCTCTTCTTTACCTCTAGAGCCCCCTCCTTCTTATCTCCTGGCAGAAGTCTCTCTGGAAAAGGATTTTAAGGAGATCAGGCTACAGTGTGCACCCGTAAGGTGGGGGAGACCGCCAGACCCACCTTTTTTCCTGTGAGTGGCAAAAACAACTAGGAGAAATTTGGGGAGCATTTCACCCAAAGTGTGTGTCTGGCTACTTGGTTGGGTTTTTTTTTGAGAAAAGAACGATTTAATAACCAAAGTAAAATAAAATGTAATATTAACAATAAAAATACTAAAATATAATAATAATGCTAGTAATGAAAATTAATATAATAAAATAAAAATTTTAAAAATAATTTAAAAAAAATCAAGGAAAAAAACAAGTGATGCACGATGTAATTGCTCACCACCTGCTGACTGATGCCCGAGCAGCGATCCACCCCTCCCAGCCAACTTGCTCCATTTTATGTACTGAGTGTGATGTTCAATGGTATGGAATATCCCTTTGGCTAGTTCGGGTCACCTGTCCTGGCCATGCTCCCTCACAGCTGCTTGTGCACCTCCCTGCTGGCAGAGCATGGGAAACTGAAAAATCCTTGATTTAGGATAAGTGCTACTTAGCAACAACTAAAACATCAGTGTGTTATCAACACTATTCTCATACTAAATCCAAAATACAGCACTGTACCAGCTACTAGGAAGAAAATTAACTTTATCCCAGCCAAAACCAGGACAAACAAGAAGAACACCACATCAATAGCTAACAAATAGGTAGAGTAATTAATAAAGTACTTGTTGTGTAAGCAGCTACGGCAAAATAAGGTGATAAATCGCAGGCAACTGGGGCTTATAATGCATCTGGCAAACCAACTTAATTATATTCTTTGACAGGATAACAAGCCTAGTGGACAAAAAATACTCCACGGTAGCTTTTTGTATAGTTCCCTGAGATGTCCTTTATATGTGGATTACTGAAATCTGCATGGTGCTTCTCAAACTCCAGCTCTTCCAGTGTGTGCCAAAGGCAGAGATGTGTGTCATGCCATGCAGTGTTTTGCAGCCAACACACAGTCATTTTAAACTACACAACTGTTTTAAGGATGTTTTCTCAACCTACAAATCTATGAGAGCCACCAAATGAAAAGTGGATTACACCATATCCTTTTTCATAAGGAGGATTTGAATCTTAAACTGCAATATCCCAGAGGGGCTCAAAACCACAGCTATGCAGATGTTTTAATATTAGAGCAGCCAGTAGAGGTGATACACATAGCCTTGGTTTATTTTGCCATCAGATGGTGGAAAAATTGTTGGAGCTGTGAACAGATACCCTCTTCCAAATTCACCAAGACGGCTGTTGCCCAAAGGCGCATACTTCCCTCCTCCCTGCTGTCCACGAGGCCGCTTGCCTGCCTGATCTCTCAAGCTGGGAGGTGACACCGTTCATGCACCCTTACTTGTTTCAGCCAGCGTGGGAGAAGATCTTTCCCTGGCCTTCTCTATAATACTCCTTCAGGCAGCTAGTAAGGGGACTAGGAGAGGTGTAGAATGGTGTAAATCTAAGTAATGCCATGCCACGTCAGATGCTCTCTGAAGAGATTACGGAGCTCTGTTTGAAACACAAGCCGTGGTCAGTACATTGGCATTGCTACAGTAAAAGGTATTTGTTCCCTGTGTCCTGGTTTTGAGTCTATAAACACCATGGAATCCAGGAGCTAAAAACATGAACCAGGTGTGGCATGGATGACATGGATCAGATCTGCTAACACAGAGGTACTAGAATATTCATGAACCTCACTGTGGTCTTGCTACTGGAGGAGGACAAAAAGCCATCTTCTCAGGAGACGTCACACAAGAACACAGTTTGGTCCATTCCTCCTGAGAAGGTGTGGAGCAAGTGTTTGAGCTCCCGATCTCCTACTGGTCTCTGCTCTCAGTTGCACCCTACATGACTTTGTACTCTACGAGTCCCCTCTTATCTTTAGGTTGGATGACAAGGAAACAAGAAAAGCTATTTCTTTGTGAGATGACAACAGAGTGTCCGCTATAGGAACATCAAGTGGGGTGCCAAACTGCTGATATGCCTGCCGTGTACAAAACCTGGTAGAAACCAGCCAACCAACCAGGATAAGCGTTAGTGGTGGAGGACTAAGCGAGGAGGTCTCCTGTCATGCCCAAGCAACCCCTCTCAACTGGAGAACACACTGCGCAGAGCCCAGCCATACCTGCAGGATAGAAAAATGGAAGCACGTACATAATCCCGGAGGGTGAGAATACATAAAGTGCGAGCTGGAGGAATGAGCTGAAATCAATAAATTGAAGTTCAACCCCAATAAATATAAAGAAGGGGATGAATAAACATGAGTACAGAGAAATGGAGAGATCACAGAAAAGAGTCGTAGGGTTAATGAGAACATAGTCAAGGGGGAATTGCTAGATGTGGCTGGCACAAATGCACAAAATGCTATATCAAATGGATATTGGGATTAATAGGTGTCAGGACTTTAAGCAAGTAACGTAGCTGGAGAATATCGAAGCACGTTTTGGTCAGCACAATTCAAAAAATACCTAAGCCAAATGGATAGAAATGAGACGGAAGAATGCAAGAATCAGCGAATCTGGGCCCATTTTGTTTGTAAAAAACAACAACCCAACACTAAGTGTAAGGCTTTCTTAATGCTGATATGAGTAAGTCTCCTAACTCTAGAGCTTAGAGGAATAGGACCTTGGTTCCCTCCATGAGGGAAAATGGAATCAGCCATTTCTACATTTTCAGGAATTACAGTTTTGTTTACTTGTGGCTTCACACACCGTGTTCTTCTGCTTTATTTATGAAGGGAACAACCCCTGCCTAATAAGATGTTATTGCTGTCACTGTGCCCTTTGAAAGGCACAGGGAATGTACACACAGGCTTTAGAGAGGGTGAACCACAGCCATGCAATAACGTTCTGGACTGGAGACAGGGATGCAGAAGTATTGAGAAAGGCAAGAGAGCTCTGCCTACAAGCCTCCAATTCACCGTTGGGAAGCCCACGCTCTCCAGAGTCAGACCAGGCCCTGGGACGATCCGTGCACCTCCCAAGGCTGGCCTGGTGATGGTAAGGTGACTTCACAGCAAAGACCAAATCAGACCATTTGCAAAGATGCACAGGTGACATACGTGATACCTGACTGAACCAGCACCAGTGATGCGCGTTCAACTTTTTAGACAGGAGTTGCCAAACTCAGAAGGAGGGCAGACCAAGCCAAAAGTGATGAGCCACCCCAGAAGGCACAGATTTATCTGAATTGGAGAAGACAGAGAAAAGTCTATGGGCCCCTGATAGCCATAACTGTGAGTAAGCAGCAACAACTGACTCTGTTCTTCCATTTATATAACAATAGCTGCTATACGGTGTCAAGATATCCGCTACAGTTTTAGATTAGGGTGGAGGTGAGCATGGGCTACCATTTGCCAAGAAACAGAATGGGATGGCAGAGGAAAGAAAAAATCCCAAGGGACAAGTTAAGTTTTAACTTATAGGATAGCTTACTGGTAAGGATAGACACTGTAAACATGATGGTGAAGTTTTCATCTTTAATTATTTTAAAATTAGGTTGTTACATTGGTCATTGCAGAAAAACCTTCTTAAACGCAAGCTAAACACAAACCACTGGCTTCTTATTCTGAAACAGACCTAACAGCAACAGCCCAAAGCAAAGTTGACTCCAGAAACAAATTCTAACTCTGCTCTGGTTAACTTTGTCTCTTGGGAACTTGTTAACTCTTTCAGTGATGGTAGTTACTGGAGAAATACCCCATTACCATAGCTACACCTACACTGCTAAAGGCCATCCACCCTAAGAGACGCTTGCCCTGATTGCCAAGCCAAGCCACGAAGTGGAGCAGTCCCCATGGCCAGGGCTAGTTCCCTCTAGAGAACGGCCACGTGCTCTGTGCTTGCTCTGGGCACCCTCCAAATTCCCCACAGGGTTCCTGTAGCTCTGAGACACAACTCTTTCTGCTGTTTTTCTATCTTTCTCAGTTCAATGGGCATTAAAACAAAAGACCTGTGCTGCAGCCCCACCTGTTTTTAAGTGGGTGCATGCCATAAAGGCTGGTGGAGGTATTTAATTCTCCAGTCCCAGCTGTGTTGGCCTAGATAGTGACTCACCTCACATGTCTCAGATCAGCTTCGTTTGAGGAGAGGAGGTGTGATACAGGTCCCACAGCTGGGCAGAAGAAGAGAGTCTGTTATGCTTGCAAGACAGGTCTTAATTACTAAGTGCAAATTGTTATTTGGTGTTAAAGTGCTGGGAGAAGATAAATGAAAGCAGAGGAAATATTCAGTAGCTGCTGAAAAGGACCTACAACACCCAGACACAAGGAGATAGCTCATTAATTACTTGCTCTAGTCCCCTTTGGGCTCAGAAGACAGTGGCAATAGAATTACTTTTGTTTGCAGCTGTGAGTTCTGTTTCTATTTATACCTTAATGGTTTTTTTGACGCATTTCCTTTTGGTGTGGGAATTAATTGCCTACAATGTACCTAGAGCCTGTACTTCAATCCACGTGTCATTCTTGTTTCATAGCGTCTCAAAGACAGCAGGAGAAATAAGGACTACTAAGAACAGAGTAATCCTTCCAGCACTGACTGAGCCATTCAGGACTACAGCTGTTAAATGCCAGCACAAGCAGGTAGGTGATACTCAGCATTTGAATTCTACCCAAAAAAGTACACTGCAGTAGCATTAGCTGTCACTGGCTGAATCCCAGAGAAAATCTCTCCTCCTAGAGACCAGCTTTGTCATTCTGTTTCACTTGTCCAATATTTTCTATTGCAAATCTTGAAATCTCAGAGAAAAATAATAGAAATTAGTGAGGGGCTAAGTTAATAAGAAGTAGTAAATTAAACCAGTATCTTTTCTACAGATAAAGCATAGCTACTTCAGACTGGTAAGGGGCCCTAATCTGCGATATCACCTCCTAAAGCCAGTCAAAATGCATGACCAGAGCTGTCAGGTGGTGCCTTGGGAGAGCAGGACAGCATTGAAGTTTGAACTTAGGTCTGAGCTTCCTGAAATTTGAAAGCTCCTGTGGGCCTAAGGACTTGTTTTAGAACTGGTCCTTGTTAAATGGAGTTTGTTACTCTCTTAAAAATAGCTTAGCCCTAAGAATAATCCACATCCATACCTGTTTGCCACGGAGGGAGCATCAGTAATTCCAGCCACTCTCGAGCTAGGGCCCAGGACGCAGGTCTGCCTGCGCTGTCCTCCTTGCTCCTTCCCTCCTCGTCCCCAAAGATAACGGAACCCGCGACAGAGTATTTGGTCACCTCGCCATTGTGCTTTGTCACCGCTACCCATGATCTTGGCGGTTTATATTTATCCAGGGAGAGGAGGAGGAGGCAAAACAAAATAAAAAACAGAAGGAAAGATGGAGGAGTGGATGAGAAAGTAACAATTTCTAAAACTGTAAAACCTGGCAGGCTTTGGTTTTATGGCATCATGGTGGATGGCTGCACAATGAAGAGCTGGCTTCTGTCATTAGCAATACTATCAGCGAATTCCCGTGCAGCTGAGAGATTTTTTTGTTAATACACATCATGATTTTAATAGCATGTGTGTAGGTGGTGAAGAATTGGATTTTTTTTAAACTTTATAATCAAAGTGAGAGGAGGCAGGCACAGTACATGAGAGAAACATGCAGTGTCAAAATACTCTCATCTATTATCCCCCAGGTCACACTGGCAGATCCTTCCCACCTCCCACCTACTGACTGGTCTTAAAGTCAAGAACTGTACCCTGCTCTAAGCACTTGGCTTTTTTGATTTATTTATTGTAAAAACTAAGCTAAAGATGGAGAAGTACCACTGCTGAGCGTATCTGTTAATCTCAGAGGTTAAAAGCGATTGCTCGCACTTTGTAACCAAAAAAAGTCTACAGGCAGACCTCTGTGTAAACTGTGCCTATGGAAGGGAATCTAAACAGTGTTTGCTTTGTACAAGATGAAGAGGAATGTGCAAAAAAGCAAAACCCATCAAAGACAAGGCAACTAGCAGTTTTACTGTTAATACATGTAAATGCAATAGAAAACTGGAGCTTTGAGCTCTAGTAACTTGGGTTTAAAGCACAGCCTGCTTCAGCTTCACAAGAATGTTTTTACCTTACCCTAACGACAGGGAGACTGGTTCCAGTGCTGCTTTTTGTTGCGCTTTGTCCATCTCCCCTGTCCCAGCCGTGCAACTGCGGCATGAGCTGAGGGAACAAGCTGATCTCTCAGCAGACTGACACAGCCAAAAAGCAAATAATTTCAGCATGTTGATCTTACTTAGACTTGTGACCTCGCAAGAAGCGATACAAGGGATGGCACACAAGGCAAGGGAGAGATGGCTGGTGTAATGTCAGATTGAGACAGGCCAGGGCTGACCTATCATCATCAACACAAAGCCCAACTGAGTGGTCATACATGACTTAAAGACACTCAGAGCAGTAGTCTTAGTTGGTTTTGGTTTGGGTTTTTTTTTTTCCCCGTTTATAAAATAAGGGGAGGATTGTGGTTGGCCCGGCGCCACTCCCATAAATAATATTAAAATGGCCCTGTGCTAAGTTTGCTGGCCCACAGCTGTGCTAAGGGCTCCCCTGCGCTCACCGTTTGGGAAGGACGGAGAGCCACTCATCCCACCGCTGTCCGCTGCCTGTCTTCAAATACAGCTCAGCGTACACTGTCTCCAGGGATGGCACGGCATCCTGGTTTCTGTGCTTCTGTGTCAGCCACATTTGGTTAGGGTGACATAAAGTTTCCAACCCCTCTGATGTGGCTCTTGTGTCTGAAATGTTTTGTGGTGATTCCATAGCCTTGGCCCTAAAACTCTTTTTCCCTCTGCAGGCTCCCTGGGGGTAACTTCATCCACAAACACAGATTCAACCACTGTTGCTATACTGAGAAACACAGTACTGATTCGTGTCACTCTCCTGTCCAAACTAACATTTCAGGTTTTTTCTGACATAATTCTGGGGCTAGCAAGCTGTCAAATTCAGTATGCCCAAAACAGAAAGCTGATTTTTATTTTTTCCCTTTCTGTTTTTTTCCCCCTCCTTCTCTATTACTCCCTCTTCTCTTCCCAAATCAACATGAAAATCTATGCCCTCCTCCCAACATCAGTATCTCTTCTGAATCACCTTTCTCCCAAGTCTCCTGCCCAGGTTCTGTTTAAGTCTTGCTGGCTCCCATTGTTCTAAAATCCATTATTCTAAAATCCAGCCTGTTCTGTTCATTGACCCAACTACATCTCTCATATGCTGTCGGTTTATCAGCTTCTGCTTCTAATGAGGCAGTGAGAACAGAGATTTTACTACTTCTGGCTATTACATTATTACCATACTACTGTCTGTTGTGGTTTAACCCCAGCCAGCAGCTCAGAAAGATTGTGATAAAGGGCCTTACCCATCTCCTGGTATTTTATGTGTAATTGTTCCTAGGGGTTGGAAAAACTTCAAAAGCACATTGAGGTCAGCTTAATTTAGCTACCTTTCCTGAGGTAAAAGAGCATCTGAATAAAATATAATGACCCCTCTCTTCCAAGAATGATTTTGTGAGGTAGGATTCTCCCAGAGCTCGGCAAACAGTCTTAGGGGATTTCCTTGCTTGATGAGTCTGGTGTGGAGGCTCAGTGAGCAAATGCCTCAGAGGAAGCTGGAACAGAATAGCTGCTTAACAAGATTAATGACCGGATTCCTTAAAAGCTACTTATGGGAGAGGTGATCTCTTATGTGTAAGCCAAAGACAATTAATTAAAATAGGTCAATTAGCCTGTCAAATACAACATGTATCCAGAGTTCAAGCTTTTATGTATTCACACCAGAAACTGTAAAATAAAGGGAGGGGGAAGACCTACTTGAATCATACAGGGCAGATGAAGTATATTAGTTGGTGAAGAGGTAGAATACTTCCTTCAGCTTCCACTAGTTCCACACTTGTGAATAGGTAAATGCTGACATGTTGGGTCCTGTCATGGGTGTACATCCCAACAACCGTCTGCATCTGTGGTGCCCTTTAGAGTAACAGAGTCAGAACAAACTATGGGGACAGAAAAATGTGCAACCTAACACTGAAACAAAACCCTTTCTTGAGTGAAGGAGTCAAATGCCAACTATGTGAGAAGAGAGGGAATCGTAAGGAACTTGTCTCTTTTTTTTTTTTTTTTCTTCTAAATAAACGTAGTGACATCAGTAGCATCAGAACAGAAAAACCTTAAAACGTTGAGGTTTTTGTCCTTAGGGTGCAATGCAGATTGAATTTAAGCACAAGTCCCTAGAAAGAAAAGACAAACCCACCTAGACAGGATTGGTTTTGGTGAGCCTACACTAAATGCAGTGATCGAAATAGTAAGTCAGTCAGTTATATGATATATTTTAAATAATATATTGATGAGAACTAGAAACCTTCTTTGTTCTATTAGTCACTCGAAATGCATTTCCTTCCAAATGTGTCTAGAATCTGCACAAGCATCAGTGTATGTAAATTCAGAGATGAAAGCAATAATTCATACTGGTAGCAAAGCATAATGCATTTCTAGCATGAATGCCAATCATCCTCCATAGGTTATATTGCTGAGCAATGAATAGGAAATGTATATGCACCTGATCAAAACTGAACATTTCAGAAGGCACACAACCCTGTAAATGTCTGGGGATCTTAATGTTCGAAATGAGGGAGAACTTCGGGTTTACAACTTGTCTGTAAGCACACAGCAGATGCAAACCAGGGCTGGGATGCTGTGTTCATGTTAACCAAGAATGGAAAGTTGAGGCACACCCCCCTCCCCCTGATTTTTCAAAAAATGCTGGGCTCATAAGGAAAGAGTCAGAATCTGTGCTGTGGGGGACAAGAGTAAGGAGCCTTTGATGAATCCCCTGAACTGCTACAGTCCAAGCACCAGTATGCAAACTTAAACACCAAATAAATGAGTATTTGTATCTGTTATACCTATTTACCTTCAAACCTGCCAGCAGGTGAAACAAATGACTAAAATACGTGACTAGTGAGTGAAAGGTATTGTACTTAGGTTTGGGTGCACGTTATTTAATAACTGCCAGATTCTTAGTGTTATCCTTTAGACCAGGATTTATAGTTTGATTTACTTTACAGAAATGAGAAAAAAAATATCTCAAAAATACAGAAAATTCTATTAGGAAGAAACTATCAAAATGCTCCGTATGATTTATCAGTTTGGACACTTTCCGAACGCCGGAGCCAAAGATTAAATGTGATTTTCCTTCTGGATAGAGATGAGCATGATGTGACGTACATGAGTGGGCTATGCAATTATTTGCTAGTCAGGAGAACAATAGAGAGAAAGATTTTTGAATTCTTTTGCTGGATTTGGGCAATAAAGCATGGCTTTATGACACAGATGAGATAAGCAAGCACATCAGTCTGGTGTATCCCACCTAGAAGGCACTGGGTCTGCCTGAGAGAGACATGAATTTGCAATGTGGGAGCATGGTCTCTACCAGATATTTCAGAAAATTCTTCCTGCACCTTCTTGGGAAACTCAGTTGCTTCAACGGTCATCACACAAAGCTTGAGACGTAGGACAGCTGCATTTAATTCTCCACTGACAAAGGCATCAAACTGGCCAAGGTTAGGATAGACTTTCACTGACAGTCTGCCCAATATTAAGCTCTCCCTCACAGAGTTGCTAACCCCTTAACTCTGATCTCCCAGCCCAACCAAGTGGCCATAGCTCCTGCCCAAGCTTGAGAACCCGGTTCACGTGAGGTTCAGAGGTGATGAGACAAGGAATTGGGGGGGCATCCTGGCTCTTACTTCGTTTTTCCTTGGGAGAGAATATTCTCTGGCCATCTTTTGCTTGAGATGCTGTACTGTGGAATACAGTGGAACAGGGAGCCTGGCACAACTGAGCTGCAGACTGTCCCTCAAAATGTAATAAACCTGAATTCTCTGGGGTGGTTTTTAAATGAAAGAAGTGAAGCTGGAGTTGAACAGACCTGAATCACTGGCAAATCCTTTATAAAGGACAGCAGTGGACGTCAGTGACAGATATTTTGGACTAGTTTGAGTCAAGGGGAAGACTGAATGGGTACGTCAGGTTTAGAAGGTGGTTCTAGTACAAATAAAATGCAAGCAACATTTTGAAAGAATGATTTTGACATTTTCAAAGCAAACATTTCCTATTTTAATTTACATTTAGACATGTACTACAATGTATTTACAAATATTTTAATGCTGTTTTGAGCTTCTGAACTGGAAAACAAATTTTTCCTGTCACCCTAAATAAAAGACACTGTTTATACACTGAAGAGTTAAGCTCAAATCTGGCCCGAGGTGGATAGTGGGCATTCTCATTTCCTTCAGTGCTTGAAGAAATGACCATTTATAGGATTACACACAGCACACAGATTGCAGAGGAACAGGCTTTTTGTTCAGCATTGTGTTGCAGAGCAGCACTGCACTAACTTCTTAGCTGGAAAAGCACTCTGCGAATATCCACCACCTGAAGGATGCGGATGGACAGCAAGGATTCAAAGCCCCTGAGACAACTCAATCCAATCCAATCCAGGCACTACTTACCAAATTCCTATTCGATATATCACGCTGGCATCAAGAAAATCCCTGACTGAGAGACAGAACAAGGGCTGAGGAATAATGCAGCTGTCATTCCTGGCATGAAGAAACATTTTTTTAACTTCTAGGACTGATTGGATTTTCACTGCTAACATTTCTGCCAGACTTCCTTTCAATGAAGCATCGAGACTAGGGTGGAATATTTCATAGGATACTTGCAGAGGAGACAGAACGGTCCAATCTGCCTTCAGTTTGTTCTTAAATTGAGATTAAAGGGGGAAAAAAAGGCATGATGGAGAGAAGGGGAAAGGAAGGCATAAGAGCCATTGCAGTGATCAAATTCACCCACGGACTAGTTCAGCCTGCTGTAATCCTTAGACAGCTGATTAGATGAAGGACCGAGGCATGGCTGTGCTCAGGATGTGGCCCTGGTTTGGGGGATGGAGGGGTGATGCTACAGAGTATTAGCTAGCTTTTCTTCACAGACTTCATAAAAGGACTGAAAGTCAGATTGCAGGTAGCGTTTCTTCCCTGGAGTCTTCTGATGAGGCTGTTTGTTATGAAGTATTGCTTAGTCTAGAAGAGACAAGTGTACTGGTCTTGCAGGTCAATAGTAATGTATTTACAGAACCTCTCAATTGTTAAAAATGAAAGATGCAGACATAAAACTGAATGGTCTTAATGACAGAAGGATTGAAATACTGGAATGTGGGCTCGATTTTCGCTTTGCTCTTCTCCGTTTCTCTGCCTTCATCTTTTCAGCTCTTCTTTTATGCAGATGTCTTCACTAAATTTAAGGCCATCTATATGAGATGCCAGTCACCTGCTTTTGGACCAAGGTTATAGCAGGTCTAGACTTTTCTATGAAGATTTTGTTGCACAGAGACCAAGGATGTGATATCTGATGTTTTGTGAGCTGACACATTATATTTTTGGTTCCTATGATTCATCAAACTAGTTTGAGTGAATGGACCTTTTTACCCTATAATTTAAACTGAAGGATATTGAAGGGCAGCTGATATTTTCCCCAGCTAAAAAGAAGTCTGTTTTCTGTGAGTATTGGAAGAAACCCCCCAAAAATGCAAACTGTGCTGATGGCTTTTCTATAGAGCAAGTGTGGACTCATTAAATGTGGGGTTTTTTTTTATTTCTAACTCCTTATGCTCTTATTTTATAGTCTCCTGTAAGCGGAATATGTATTCAAAGATTATGTTTCAAACTTGCAAGACTGTGTGGGTTTGAAAGCAACCAAGACAAGTAGTCCAGTCCTAATTGAGAGCTTTGTTAGTGCAAAATCTACTAAAATGAACTAACAATTTGGAATACATTAGCTGTCACTTCAAATGCCAGTAATAATTTGCAAAACACTCAGAGCAATAACGGGAAAAGGTATAAAACATCAAATTTGTAGCAAAGCTGACAATAAAAAGAATATTCACTGTGAATTACAGTCTTCCTGATTTGCTAAAGCTCTTACTGATTCTGTTTTAAGAAAGGATCTTCTTCTCTCAAGGGATTTAAATACAGTAGATTATCTAACATGCTCAACTAATGCTTTAAGTTCCTTATCTGGAAGCTTATCCTTGATGACTTGGAAATCTGTGATCTCTTGCTAACGTGTTTGGGAGGGTGATTGGTCAGTTTGGTGATCCGGCTATATATTACCTGGATAGGTACACATCTGGTCAAGGACCACTAGCCTTTCTTTCTATTGAATGGCTAGTGGCTATCCCATTTTCCTAGCTGTCTTTTTTCGGAAAACTGTTCTGAGGACTAATAACAACCGACTTTGAAAAGGCATCAGTTCCTGCTGTTTTGCAGCTACTGGGGAAGATGAGAATGTTCAGAATGGAAAAAGCATCAATGAAAGTATTTTGTAAAAAATTCAGAAAAGGTGTGTATTGATCAAAAGTCAGACATATGCTTGGTGGAAATTAAAACTTCGGGGTAAGAAAATAACAACTCTGCCTTCTGACAATCTGTGCCAGGTACTAAAAATATTTTCATGAACCATTACACCTTTAGATACATCAGATGTGCACAGGCTGGATTGCAAACCTGGGTCATTAGAAGTTCAAATAGCCTGGCTCACAGCAGGACCTGGGAAAGCCAAGACAGTTTTGTCTAATGCATAAGAGGGGAAAGAGGTAGCTAAGCTACATGACAGACAGTGATCTATAAAATGAATTGTTAAGAAAAGGGCTTAAGAGGAAGAACTAGAAAACTGTGCGTGGAATACAATGCAAGCTGGCTGCAGAGAGAAGACCGAAGAGTCAGCGTGAGAACTACAATAAAGGCTTGTAAGAAATCTGTGGCTACATGCTATATGGCATATACTAACTACCCTAGTATTTACCCAGCCTCTTAGAGCAGTTTTGTGTCCCAAGCAAAGCCCCACGTTGTCATGACTCGAACTCAAGTTGTCTCCATTAGACATCCCAGAGTTTCACATATTTGCTATAGTAAAGATACAGCAAATCACTGCTGTGCAGATAATAATCACTGAGGCTTTAACTCTTCTGTGGCTTCTATTACAGCCTATACCCCACAATCTGTTCGAAAAAGACCCCTGCTTGCAGAGCAACCAAATCTAGGTTGAGTCCCACCTTAGCCTTGGGAGAACCCTCTGCAAGAAATACATTGCTCTACTGCAACAGGACAGTCTGTAAAAACCCGTCAAAATTTTATGCCCTCGACTGCTGTTGAGGTGGCTTGTGATAGTTCTTCACTGAGATACGCAGCCCTGCCTGGGTAGGGCAGATATTTAGAATATAACTCAGTAGGCCACCATCGAGATGAAGTTCTGTTTTATGCCTGAGCCGAACTAAGCTTGACAAAAGGGCAACTACCCTCCTCTTTCTGTCCAGGCCTATAGCTCTGCCTTTCCTTGCACTGGCTCTGGTGCTTGTCTGACCCTGTGCAGAGCTAATGCAGCTCATTAAACCAGAAGAAAACTATTGACTTTTCTAGCAAATTAATTTATTGCCAAAGGGGCAAAAAATCCAAGGGCACAAGTGGATGCAGGACCTTCTGTTTCAACAGCAACGAGAACGGATCATCTCAAGCTGTAACAGATTAACTCTACCCATGAGCTAATTTACACCTGTACTTGGCCCGCTGTGCAAAATGGAGTTCTTATTACAAAATTACATTCTCAGTTTTGTACAGACATAGCCCACCTTGTCACAGGTTCTTCATTAAGAAATCTGGTCTCCGAGCATATATAAAAGATCTAATTTTTATGGTAAATATATCTATCCTGTATTTGTAAAGAAAAAAAAAAGGATAATGTGTTAATATTGTGTGAGGATGAAGAAGTGTTTTTCTATCCATTGACACTTATGGAGAATGAAAACAGCACTACTGTTTTTCAATCAGCAGTCTCTGTGGCACCTGAGTATCCAAAGATCCTAAAATAGTAGGAGGCTTCCAGCCTTCTAATGTTAATTTTTAACAGCTCTCTGTACAGCTACAAATTCAAAGGGCCGAAGGAAACCTCATGTTATTCCAAGAATCAAGCAGAATGACCAAGGTAGTAATAGACGTGGCATCCTAAGTAATCCTAGACCAAACAGTGATGTTATGTGAATTAAAGCAGTCATGCTATGTGTGATTCAATCAATAAGGAGTTAAAGGGTAGGAACATAATGAAAGAAAGTCCACATGGCTTTATGGAAACAAGTCTTGACAAGCAGGCCTGACTTCACTTTTTGATGAGATTACAGGTTTGTTTGATTGAGGTAACCACATGGTTGTGATAGACTTGGACCCTCCTAATGAATTTGATTTAGTACTGCTTGACATTTTGATTAAAACATTAGCATTATATAGCCTTAATAAAACACATTAAGTAGATTAAGATCTGGCTAATTGATAGAGTTCAGCAAGCTGTTCTAACCAGATACTCAGCACTGACTGGGGATATTTTTAGTGGGGCTCTGCAGGCAGGAACACTATGCTTGCTGCCATTTGATGTTCTGGAATTACACGGAAACATGGATAATACTGGCAAATGTCCCGAAATCTAATGAGGAATGGGCAGCTATGGGAAGTCACAGTTTTGCCTGCGTTGACATAAATATGTTTCTGGTATTTGATTACGTCCTTTCTCTTCAGTTCTGCACAAGCACAGAGGTTCTCTTGCAGGGTATAGTTGCAAGGCTGTGGTCTAGTCAGTGGCTGATGTTAATACAATTTCTCTCAAGGGTCATTGATTTTTAACTGCTCATTCATGTATTATCAAAAGGAGTAGCATGAATCATTTAAAAAGAGTAAACTGTGAAACCACCACTTATTGCATGCTTCTACGTGTCTTTATTTAAACAACCAACAATATAAGCCTGAGATTAAAATATGTTCGCAGCTTTACAAAGTCAGGAAATTCTAGCCCATTGGCTGAAGCAGAATTTGCTATCAAAAAATAAAACAAGAAAGCTGGATGAGGTAAGCAAAAATACCCAAAAGAGAACTGACCAGAACATTAATGATCAGTCATATGCAAAGCATATACAATTTCTACTGCTATTGCTTTCTGGTCAGCTGATCGAGGCACATCTTTCACGATTCTCCATTTTCTTGGTCAGCTCTTGATTCAGACTGAGATTAGATAATGCTGAATTAGTATTAGTCGCCTTTGCTAGGTTTGGTTCTGACCGATCTTTTTATATTACTACGTGTATTCACAAGCTTACCTAAGCAAAAATCAAAATGAGAGTTCATACTAATTTTGATGGTGTAGATTGATAAAGATGCTCTCTTTCTCAGCAAAATCTTGCTAGCAAACTGTTACCCTTCTAACATTTGGTTTCTGCTTGACCTTGCAGAACAAGATGACTGATAAATGTAAAAGATACTATGCAGAAAAAAACACTGAATATACTCTCTCCCCTTACTATCTAAAATGCAGATTCAGATACATATATCCCACAATGTATTGGGATGCGTTATTTCATTTGTTATATATCAATTTAACATCTAAAATCTTTCCACATTTTCATCATTTTACAAATCTAGTATTAAAACTCTTGGTGTCAAAACTATGCAACCTCAGAAGTGTCCTACTAAGCATCAATACCATCTAAACACAGTGCAAACCAGCAACTGAATGCCTCACCACTCTACTGTTTTTTTTATCCACTAAACAAAAAGCAAAGGTCTTTTTCTGTGTCAAACCCAAATTGTTCTTTTTCTTTTTTTTTTTTTTTAACAACAAAACTCCTCACCAGCTAGGACATTCAGTGGGACTCCTTTCTGTGCCTGTCATCACTCAGTTTTCCTGTGTCCTGTACTGTCCTGTCTCCCTCTGTACCACCCCACAACTCATTTCCATCGCTCTGTCTCTGCTTCAAGATTTGTGTCCAGCTTAAAGCAAGATTTTCAAAAGGGGCCTACATGCCTTACATACACAAGTAGTGAAACAAAGTATTCTTCTTAGTTGGTGTTTTTAAGCAGGACTGCTCAAATGTTTCATTGGACAGTATCTGGTTTTGTGGGGGTTTTTTTCTACAAGTCTGTTTTCCTAACAGCACATTGGCAGTGTGAGGATTCTTGCCTTTTGGATACTCTGAGGTAATATTTAATCATCAATACTGAGCTTTTCATACTGATTCTCTGAAAGACAAATGTTGTTGATATTCCAAAAATGTATGCATCTTATTCTACTTCCAAAGGCTTTTCATCATTCTTCTCATTTTGGTCCTTCCTTTTCTTCATTTAAAACTAACCATCTTATCTTTGCCCTCCCTAGAACTGTGGGGCCATTATGTTATCAGATTTTCTTCCTCTAGCATGCTGACACCCAGCCTAGTCTCTTTTTTGCAAGTCTGTCCCTGACATTTTCTTCATCCTAATTATTTCATTTTTAACCTTATCTTTCCCTTTCCTATTTACAATTCATCTTATCTTTCTTTTGGGTTTTGTTAGCTTGCTTTTTCTTTTTCCCCGCTTGCATTGCCTGTGATAAACATGGTATCAGTGGGACATGATGTTCTTCAAATAGCTTCAATTGGGTTTTGACTTTTCCTTATTCTCCAAAACCCGGCACTTACATCTTTACAGATTTGATTACTCAGTTCCATCCTTTTTTTCATTTCTGTCTCCTAGCCATAGTTCTCATATATTTTGTTTCCCATACAATGTTATGTTTCTTTTTTTATGGCTACAGAAACCTGTCAACCTTTCCAGTTTCATCAGCAATGTGTCCTTTATTTTTCAAGAGGACATAAGTGAAGCTACAGTTATTCTTTGAACTCCACTGGAATCTTTTTATCATTCAGATGGGGAGTACCTGTGAACACAAAGGGATGAGCCGAAGTGAAAAAAATAACGTATGGAGTTCAGTGTAAGCAGCTGAAATAAACACTATTACCTTGCTTCACAGAACTGTGAGATTTACAAAAAACAGGTGAGGTATTATAGTGGGTATCAGAACTCTTATTAAGGGCTCCCGAAGAATCTGCAAAATGAGATGACCAAAGTGCATCGCTTCTATGGTTTTATTATACAAGACGATGTGCTGTGTATTTAGTACCATACAGAACAAGTTTGGGTTTAGTCCGTTCCAGGCCGAACAACCTTTTTTATAGTGTCTTGTGTACAGTATAACGCTCCTTGCGCTGCATCGCACTTCAGAGGCCGGAGAGCCGTCCCACGCAACTTCCATGACTTTGGAGCAAGCCTTGGAGGAATCACCCAACCCATCGCGCGCCTGGAAGGGCAACCGTGGGTTATTTTATCCCTCTCGGGAAGGAAAAGGGGATTTGTATTTGAGGTTAGCCAGGCGGTATCAGCAGATGGGCCGGACACCGAGGGCTCCGCACCCCGGCGGGAAATGGAGGCTCCCCTTTCCTCAGGGCCTCGCTCTGTCACCGCCGGGGCCGTTACCTCCCGGGACATTTTGGGGTTCCTTTGCCCTTCCACACGGTGCCGAGGCTGAGACAACGACTTCAGCTCTCTCCGCTGACACGAACTAAAGCGGGCTCCGTTCCCCCCCCTCACGCCCGGCCCTCGGGCCTCCGCCGCGGGGAGCTCTTCTCCCTCACAGCGGCCGCCGCAGTGGGGCGGGGCTTCGAGGAGGGAAGGCGCCTCACAGCCTCTGGGGAGAGAGGAATTTGCGGCGCGGCCGTTCCCATTGGCGGCAGCGCGTGCCCATCATTGCAAGCGCCCCAATCAGACGCCGCGGATCACAGCGGTACTGCCCGCACCGTACCGAGTTGCCGGCCTTGAGGCTCCGCCTGCAGCCGACCGACCGCCGAGCCGTGGAGAGCAGTCCCCGCCTTCCTCCCCTCTCCGCCATTCACATCCACCCGACTCGACCTCAGCAACCAATCGGAACCTGCCGCTGCTGTCAATCACCAACCTTTGCCCCGCCTTCCC
>NW_010972664.1:21704098-21704411 GCF_000737465.1 Haliaeetus leucocephalus
CCCCTCCCCTGCCCCGCTCCGCTCCTCTCCTCACCTCACCTGCCCCGCCCCTCCTCCGCGCTCGCGCCGCGCCAGGCAGCGGCGCCCCGCGGGGACCGTTAGGAACCGTCGCCTCAGAGCGAGCGGCCCCCACAGCGGGCGCGTCGTCCCGTTTACTCCCGGCGCCGAGGGAGTCCGGTCCCCTTCGGAGCGCTCCGCCGGGGCCACTGCGACGGCACAGGCTCGGTGACCGGGTCGGGTGGGGAGGACTGACGGGGGTCCGTCACCTCAGGGACGGGACAGGTGGTCATCCCCGGGACGGCCGGGCTGGCTG
>NW_010972664.1:21704553-21736831 GCF_000737465.1 Haliaeetus leucocephalus
GAGCCCGAAGGGGGAGAGAGAGGAGGATCAAGGGCAGCGGCGGCTGCCGGCACTTGCTGGGGTGGGCAGGTGACTGGATAGAGGGAGTCGGGGCTGAGGCGGAGGGGGGGGAGAGGGAATCCGCTCCCCCGAAACCCCGGAGGCAAAGATACCCTGGACTGAAAGGGTTTTGAGGGGAAGAGGAAACTGAACGTAGCCCAGTTTTTGGTAGTTTTGTTAAAATAATCAAGTACCGAAGGCAAATCTTAGGCAGAAAGGATAGAGAGATGGAGCCTACTGTGTTGGATGCCGGCTTGAATTTTTTATTTACTTTTCCGTTTTAACCACTGCTAAATGTGGATTTTGTGAGAGAACCCGATGGCGGTTGTTCCATTGTTCCTTGTTTGAACGTAAACCTTAGTTCTGCTGCTTGTGGAATTATTTTTTTTTAATTTATTTATTTTTTAAAAGGACCTTCCCAGGTAGCTTTTACATCTGACAAAATGAAGCCTTTGTATTTTTCGATCAATTATACCTAATATAGACCTTCGGTTTGGTACAAGAGACTTAAAGTGCTGCCTCACTCAGAGGACCATTAAAGACTTTCTCTTTCGCTACATGTAGCTGAATGTGTTACAACACATCCTTTCTCCCCCCCCAAATCTTCCTAAAGATTTTTCCAAAATGAAGAAATTTAATTTTCGCAAAGTTTTGGATGGTTTAACTGCCTCATCCCCTGGTGGAAGCAGTGGTGGTGGCAGTGGTGGTGGAAGTGGGGCTGGTGGTGGCTCCGTGCACCCAGGAGGGACTGCAGGAGCTGCAGGGACACCCAGAGATGAGATCCAGGAGACGCTCACTTCAGATTATTTTCAAATTTGTAAGGTAAGGGCTGTAATTTTTTAATATGGAAATAATAAAAGCTATGTTGTCTGTGGGGGCAGTAATATGATACCAATAAGCCTTTTACTTGAGAACTGCAGTGGTTGTATAAGGACTTTGGAATGGAAAGACAGAGATCTCGTTCATGCTTTTTTCTTCCTGCTGCAGAGTTGGGGTGGTCAGTAAATTCATAAAAATCTTGATTTCAGCATTCAGGGCCAAATCCTAAGTTCACACTTGGACTCCACACTAGTAACGAGATTGTGGGCGGAAAGCAAATCAATTGGTACTAGTACAGATAACATTTACAAGTCATTAGCAATTCAAAATTGTATATATACTTCCCCTCCTCACTCTTCTCATCCTCTCTTCCTTCCCTTCCCTTTTTTAAGAAAAAGGCACAAGCTAGAAATAAAAGACAGTGCAGTGATTACTGAGCCTAGCACTTCAATTATTTGTGAGGGATTGGTTGTAAATTCAGGGTGTTTTTTTTAGCATTAATACTGAAGATTATGATTATATGACGATAAACTTAGTGGGACAGCATAAACAGCCAAAGTTGCCAAATTTGTTTGGCATTGGTTTTTGTGTGTTGGTTAGGTCCTTAAGTGGGAATTTTCTTTAAGTAGAAAGTGTAAGATACCCCTGTGTGGTTTATGTTTTGTATCTGTTTTCTGCAACAAAGCTTTCAGTGGTGTTCTTAAATCCACAAGTAAAATCAGTACAAACTGTTTGGTACTTCTGACCAACCAACCCTGGAATATAAAAATCATGCTTTTATAATGAAGACCAAAAATGAAAGGAGAGGTTATATTATGATCCTCTTCTGTTATCTGTAAGTTTGACATTAATTCTGTTGGCTTTACTAGAAGTTTTGTTTGCTTATTTGTTTTGCTTAGAAGCTTCAAAACCAGAATTTTCAATTAGTGCAATTTACATTATTAAGAGTACGTGAACTTCACCTATTAAGTATACTTTCCATTTATTAACCAGATACCGGTGGATGGGCAATTTAGGTTATGGCCAGCTCCAGCACATTCTCATTTCTGTTTGTGTTTTGGGAAGAAGGAAGAAATATACACAAACAAGACAAGCCTATAAGTCAGTTTGTGTGCAGATCTGGTCCTTGAGAAACACACAGCTTTCCTGATCTTGGATATCATGATTCTAACTCTGTTTGGTTTTCAGCTACAGCTAGTGTGAAAACTCTTACAGTGTTCAGGGGAAGAAGGATGAGCCCCCATGACTTAAAGAGTCAGGGACCTTTGGAATAGGTTCTACATAATTCTAATTTCTGGAGGTTTTATAATTCTTTGCCATCCTGAACCATAACAGGTTCAGGCCCTTTGAGTCAAATTATTCTGTAGTTTCATAGAGTGTCATTGATCAGTGCATTAGAATTATACCTGTTTCCCAGGGTTGAATTTGACTCCTTTTGCTTATGTACACAGTAATTTAGCATGTTGTGAAACTCCAGGTATTCAGTACAGCAATTTCCCGTTTTTGTCACTTCAGTAAAAAGATAATGCAAATAATCAAGATACATTAAAATATCATTAGAAGGTCTGACATTCTGAGACTTCTAAGTAAGGCTAAAACTCAACATGTTTAAGTCATTTGACAGGGCCAAAGATCTGTATTTAGTATGATATATTTTTATGGTATATTTGCAAAAATAGGCAACAGAAGATGAAAAGAAATTAATTTTTTGCCTAATCTCCTGTTATTTCCCTTCTTTGGCTTGATATTACTTGAAGACAATTGGTGTTATGTTCTGATAGATCTACTTGGAAATAGATCTACTTGGTGTATAGGAATATGTCATTTTGAGAAGATTTCAGTAGGCAATATTTGCCTGTCTTAGCTCTCAGGTTAATATGTTCTCAACAAAGTAAATATTTCTATAGGAAGGCTTTTGGTTGCTTGCAGCAGCACTTGCTTATGAATGCGTGGTACTGCAGAAGTCTACTCTATAGTATACAAAATACCAGCTTCCTTTGTTGAAGATACAAAAGTATGACAAAAGCAAACTTCCAAAATACTCGGTGATTATGTGCTCATAAGATACTGCAATGTTTATTCAACAGGCTCTACTTAATCAGCTATACTACAGTTTAGTAACATGACAAGCATGTTTGAGTGAACCACCAAAACCCCAAGGCCCCAATCCTGCGTTATGTACTATGCAAGTGTACCGAAGGCAGTGGGACTCGACGCAGGCACAGCTTTCATCCTGCATGCTCCAGGGTGCAGGATCTGAGCCATAATTTGTGCCTCAATCAATTTGCATTAAATTAAAAATACAGCAAGACACATATAATCCAAGCTTTGTCTTCCCTGAGCTTTTGTTGTGTAGAACTTCTGGTATTTCAGTTGTGTATTTTTGTGGCAAGTTACATAAGTTATGTAGGCTGCATATTTAAGGATCCATGATCTGTGATCCTGCTGCACACAGAACTGAGTAAAGCTAAAGGCAGTTTTGCTTTGTTATGATCTGCAGAATCAAGGCAGATGGGCTCACAGTCTAAGTAGCACCCCAAATTGGTTTTCCTTTCTTTGCCAATTAAAAAGTCTTCGTTTAGATATGAAGCATAAAAGCTGACTCATACTTAAGAATTAAAGGGCCTTACCCTGCAGTTTTTATTTAAATAAATTGCCTTTCTGAAGTTTGTGGGAGGTCTGCTTGACTGAAAACACAGATCCAACCCTCTACCAGAACACTCTTTTTATTGGTAATGCACCTGACTTCATTAGTAATACACCTGAAAGATGTCTCTCAGTTTTGTGACATTTTTAGGATGCTTCTTACCACAGTGTCTTTTTAAGATACAGATTAGAACTTAATAGAAGTAAATTGAATATTTCATTTTACACTGAGAGGTTCACAATGAGTTACTTTTGGCATTTATATTTAAATCAGTAATGTCATCTTCTGTATTGAAAGACTAAAAATGAAATATTCTTGAAACTAATACGTATGAAATAGCTACGGCCTTTTTTAAGTATGATGAATTTATATGTTGGTAGCTGTACTAATGAATCAGTGGCACGCTTTTCAAAGTATTCAAGTAATGTGAAATTTTGTCAGAAATGTATTTTGTGACAACAGGAAGCTGAGGTATAGTTTAGGTTATATCTAGGGCTGCTCTTGGGATTTGGGCATCCAAGTGGAAATCATGAAAATATTGATTATAGTTCACATTAATTGAATTGAACATGTGAGATAGCAGCATCATGCCAAAACCTAGGTACTATCCAGCATAATATGTTAGTAAAGTCCATATTAATTTTAATGGGGATAGATCTAGTTTCCTTGGTTTTGCTCCTTTATATTTTTCCCTCTGTATATATGTTTTTTTTCTGGTAAGGATTTTTTAGGCTTGCCTATGTCTGTTCATAGCATATAGAAACTAAAATACAGCACTGGGGATAGATCTCCTATTAATATAGGAACTGAGAAGATCGCAGTTAGGATGTCATAAATCATTTGAGTAGAACTTTGAGCAGAAAGAACATAAAAGGAGAAAACAGTGATTTTATTACTTTTGCAGAAGGTTGATTGTTAGGGGATGACGCAGTTGGGAAAAACTGAGTAAGAATGAAGATATACATTTTTTGAACGTAGACCACATATTCTTCATGAGAGTAAGTCTCCCATAGAGAACTACTTGAGCTTTTCTTGAAGAACAGTCATAGGGTTGCATTTGTAGAGCATGATATTAATAACTTTATGCAGAAAATGTCTGAAATCAAGACCTCATTTAAGAGCATAGTAACAGTTGCGCTTTACTAGACATCCAATCAATTTAGTCCAGTATGTTTTCTTTAGCTGTAGGCAGCAACTGGGTACCCTAGAAAAGGTTCAAGAACTGCTGAATTAATCTGCTCACAGAATTATTCCCCAAATGCTGACGGTTAGGACTGCCTTTAAACCCTGAAGCATGAGGTTTGTATTCTCTCCAAAACTGGTCTTCAGTGTTATTACTGGGTAGTCTTGCTAACTAATAAACGTCCCTTTTAATCTTGCTGTATTGTTCATACTGATAGAGTCATAGTTTCAGTACGCTCATTACCCAATCTTTATACAAAACTCATGGAGACCAGAATAGTTTTATTTTTTTGTTGAAACTGGTATGGAAGCCTGTGGCCGATTACAATTGTGCCTTCCTAACCCTACTTATCTTTGACAAAAACAGACCCTCAGGATGCATCCAATCAGTAGACAATTTAAATACCTTAATTATCTGGATTTCCTATAGGCTGGTCTTAAATTTTAATTTCAGTGTTTATAGATGGTAATACTTTATTTTGTCAACCTATGAAGATGAACATTTAGTCCCTCTGACAGCAGTCAAGTAGGTACTGTAACTGCAAATGCAACGTGAGGCCACAGTTCAATGATAACAGAAGATGAATTTTGGGACGGCAGTTTAAGAACAGTTCTGCAGTAGCACATAGTTCTCTTTTTGGGAATGAAGAATAAAAAGTAAATCTTTGTTATGAGCTATCCATAGTGTTTAGTAAGCTTGAGCTGTTTGGTTAACCTGTGTTATTTCCTTAGTAAGATCATTCAGGGAAGAAAAAAAAAATGTGTGCGAAGTCCTACATTTCAGAGAAAACCCATTTTAAAATAAGTATTAACCCTTACTTGTAAGTGCTCAGAGTTCATTGGATACTTAAATGGTAAATAAGATAATGTTGGGAAGGATTTTTCCTATATACCAGAGTTTGGATATAGGTAAAAAACTCTATTCTGTTAAAAACTACAGAGTCATAAATGACACTTCTGTAATTAGATTATGGTAATTTTATGAAATGTGTGATGAGCATAATGCATTTTGCTTTTTTAAATGTTTGTGTTAATTAGAAACAGGACTCATCAGTGGTAAAGAGCATAGCACGTTGAAAGCTTCTTTTTTAAGAACTTTGAATATTTTAAGCTACCTGTAGTAGTGTAACCGGACTCTCTGGTTTTGTTTTTTTGCAAATACCTATCTTTTGCATCACTATGTATGATTGTTAACCTAATATTGATCCTAAGTGCATTTATGCAGACCCTTCATGGCCAACACATGAGATTACAGCTTCAAAACCATTTTAAGACTTTTAAGGTTGCAAAACAAAGCACTCGAAAGTTCCAGATTTCTTAAATTAAGTTTGCTTGCGCATACAGCCTTTGATTTCATGATCCCCTATTTCTTCTACAGGTCTAATTTAGTAAAATGAATAGTGTTTGCTCAATGGAGAGCACTTCAATCTTTCTTTGCATACTTAGGACTTAGAGCATACCTGAATATTAAGTTCCCCATGGACTTTTGCAACAGAAGTGCTCACCAGCGTAGTTTTGAAAGCTTTATAAACATTAATGAATTGACCTTCATAATATTTCTGTGAGATAGAGATATTATTATTCCTGCCGTGTAGATGAGCAACTGAGGCACAGAAAATCCCAAATGCCAGATTGTTTAGTGTCCCCTGGTTTGAGTTTCCAGCTTGACCTGCTTTGAATCTGACTTTTTTAGCATATTTAACATTTTTATACCACTTATGTCTTCCAGTTATGCCTCCCATTGTTTTCACATTCTGTTGCAAGTATTTTGCACACCTACAGAGTAGTCTTCAGGCTAGTTATTCATACCGTCAATTGTATGTCCACCTTAGATAGTCAGATCAGCTCTGAATTTCCTTCTTGTGTCAAATGACTACAGATGGAATTCTGGCTCCGCATTGGACCTGTGAATTGTACCTAAGATGTGTGAATATCATCAACCTCCATTATCTCACATTGGTCAATCACAAAATGGAAATGTGATTAGCAGCCACATGTGAAAAGCCTAATTCATGGCCCATGGCTTGATCATTTATAAAACTAAGTGACAAGAGCATTGATAGAATATCCTTTCTGCAATTTTCTATCTGAATTGTACCTTGCACCTTCCTATTTTGTACCAAATAATAGACAAGTTTGGCAGAAAACAGCTCTCTAATTGTTTACTTTTGGTTTGTCCATAGGACAGACCAGACTGTACTATGCATGGAGTGAGGCAAAAGTTCTATGGCAGAAAAAAATAATTTAATTAGTTCCCACAAGAGGGGAACAAATTCATGTTGTGTAGATTATCTTAGTTCGTGTATGTTCTAACTTTTCTGCTTTTTATGGTTGACCTTGCATTTTTAGCAATGTAAGAACTGTAGCATATCCAACCGAGTTGGAAGGGACCCACAAGGATCACGTAGTTCAACTCCTGACTCCACACAGGGCAACCTAAAAGTTAAACTATTTGCTGTAATTTTGTGTGCCATTTCATATGGGATTTTTTGGTTTTGTTTTCTTTTGTTTTTTTAATCCAAGGATTCATTAAGTTCAATCATGCGGAGTCCTTGAGTAAAGAACTGAAATTCAGGATATACTTTTTCCTCACGAGAAAGAGAGAATTTCCCTCCTCACTGCAAGTATATATTAAGGATAGCTTAATATTCTCCTGTTCAGAGGTCACTTTATTATAGGCACTTGTTCAGAGATCAGACCATCATAACAGAACGCCAGTCTTCCTTCCCTGAGGTCATGATGGGACTGGGAAATCCCTGGATATCCTGGTGAAAAAAATGGTGAAAAAACCCATGGAACATACTGAGGAACACAGTATGTCTTCACATTTACATAGCCCAGGCCTGACCCATACAGTCCGGTGTGGTGATGCCATCTCTCACGTGTGAGAACTGTACTGAGTTTGTACCTGGGACACAGGGCTTTTCTCAGAATGTTAATTCCCATCCCCAAGTTTTCTCTTGTTGTCTCTCCTTTATTTTGTGTTCCATCATTTTTATCCTCTTTAACAGTTATTCGCCGCTAGTGGAACTGGACACACTGGATATACTGTACCTCACCCACGGGCCACCAGTTAATTAATGAGAAATTTTCTCACTATTGTAGTGGGAAAAGTGATTTTTAATCTCTTTGGGGAGGATGGAGGAAATTCAGCCTGGCTGGCCCATATCTCAGGGAGTGTTCCGATCATAGAGCTGTCACATAAAACATCACTTGTTTAAGCAACTGGGTTTTTTTCTACTTATTTCTGAAAGAAAAAGACTTCTACTTCATTTTTTAAAGAAATGACTGAGAAATTACTTAGAGGCTCATGGATAAAAAATATGCAGTAATGGGATTTTTTTTTTTTCCAAGTAGAAGTACATATACTATGTAGAACATGCAGCTGTTCTTAGCTGAGGTGGGCTAAATCTGACGGACCTCATTCTTACTCGGTTAGTTTAGATGAATCTCCATTCATATCTGACTCTTATTCTGAGACATCTGATACTCCCTGGTGTATGGTATATGCCCAAATCCCTTTTTGAGATCTGTGTGAAAACACTGTGAAAAGTTAGTACTAGTGCATTCACTTTATAAACACAGAAAAGGAAGCAGTGGAGAAATGAACTAATATACCCTAAGGTACATGAACGTACTGGTCTATTGGCTATTGTAAGAAAAAGTGTTTACAAAAGCAGCTTATAGGGATATATTAATTTGTCACAATGTATCTTAGAATCATTATAGGGGAAAGTCAGAGGACTGTGTGATTAGAAGTGTAAGTAATGTGCATCTGTGGAAAGGAGAGAAAGCAATATATTGTTAGGTACAGATGGCTGGTAAATATGTTCAAATGTAGTAAGATGTTATCTTTGTGCAGTGCTGTGTCCATTCCTAAGAGATCACCAGCAAAGACTATGAATAGTAAAAAATACTAGAGACAATCTGTCACCTGTAGCTAGGGTCAAAGTCTGATGAGGTACACTTTTTATGGTTCCTTTGAAGTTAAATTGTATGCAGTACTGAAAACAAAATTACCCTTAATATTTAAGGCTTTGCGTTCATGAATGCATGTACTCAAAAGTAGCCTTACTGAATTCAGTGGTATCTGTGCAGATACAGGTGTATATGGTAGCATATCTTTTTGTAGAATTTGAATCCAATCAATCAAAAATAATTGCTTATATTTCATTAAAAAATCTGCTATATAAGAATGCTGTGAGGTCAAACACTCTGAAGTCAGATCCCTTATTCAGCTAGTATTTGGTTACATCCGTATGTGTGGCAATCTAGTCTTTATCGCATCTTTTTATTTTCTTGAAGTGTCTGCTTATATTTTGTTCCTGTCTTCCATCACATTTGGTTTGAACATTACACAACATATGAGAAGGATAGATGCTATTCTCTGTGTGTTCTTTGCAATGGTTCCTGTGAGAAAATCTCTGTGTTATCAACTGGACATCACAAAAAGTCATACTAAATAAATTACGAATGCTCATCTCGGCTTTGTTCATCCCATTCTGTCTATTGTATCCCTTAAGGATGGATATGTGCTTTCAGTTACACCTGTCCGACATCAGTTGTATTACAGATACATTCCACTGTAGCTGTGGATAAAAGTTAATTGTAGTGGGTCCAAAGAACCCTAGTTTGTTCATAATTTGTCCCTACGTATATTTTTAAATGCTCACTGAATGAGGCAAAGGCAGGAAAATTGGCATGTGGTTATGTAAACGAGATCTGATTCTTATGATCTTTGGATATAGTGTCTTCATTTGTGTCTGTGAGCTATGCCCTTGGTAGCATTATGGGCAATGGAGGAGGGGATAGTAATGTGCAAGATCTGCTGGATTTCACTGCTGTTAGAGGGCAAAAAGCAGCCGCTAAATATCTCCATTTCATTTGGAATATATCTTCACCATATGTGAGATGAGATGCTGGCCAATGTCTCCAGATTAAATTCTCGATTCAACATCAGAAAAAAAGTTCTCCAACTGCATACAATATGCATACAGAAAGAAGGTAGGAGAAGATTAATTATGAATTAGTAATAAATAGTAAACAATGTTGTAAATGCTAGTAATGAAATCTGGTAATGGCATTTGTATACAGGAATGCCAAAGGATGTTGCAAAGTAAAAGTTTTCCACTGGAATACACCAATAATACAGATTATCCCTATATCAAACTAGGGTTTTAACACTGTGTTTCTATAGCTTTTCCAAAAGACAAAAAAACCAACCCAACCTTCAAAAGCTTTATCGTAGTAGCAAAATTTTCATCTATCGTAGTAGCATGGAGTTTTCTTGCAAAATTTTTTGAATTCCCCAATATGGCTGATTTTTTGTAATTAAAATATTCTGAAAGCAGCAAACAAAGCATCTACTTCAGAACAGTAACCACAAACAGCCATAACAGAACAGGACATAATCAGCCTAAAGTAGCAAAGTTCCAGAAAACCCAAAAATGGGAAGACATGCAAAATTAATTAGCGTTATTGTTACATTGGTCTGCTGTAACTTTAATAAAAACGGATTTATTTATTTTTTATTTCTCATTAAAGTTATGAAATTATGTTTTTCTCTGCACCCACAGTTATAGTGAAGTAAAAAATATTCTCCTTTCAGGGCTATCAGATATGTTGACTGATTTTGCAATTCTTGTAAATACTCATAAAACAGATCTGCATCAGACAGATGATATTCTGAATCAAACTATTTAAAGTTCTAGAATAGTGTAGTTAAATGATGCAACAACAACAACAAAATCAATATGAACTACTATTTAAATTACTTTGACTATAATGATTGCCCATTGGGACAGAAGTCTTGCTTAAGTAGGTAGGCCGAATTGAGCTTTGAATTCAGTGGTTTAGGGTTGGGGGGGTTTATTATTTTACATTAAAGCTAAGACCAAATATAGTTTCATTGAAGTCCGTGGCATTTTTCTATAGGCTGATGCCCTATTTCTTCTTGCCAGTTTAAAAACAAGAGTGGGAAGTCCATTATAGCACTTTTACTGAACAATGGATGCAATTCCTTTGTGTTCTCCATTTTCCTCCCTTTTTGTATATTTGCCTTTTTTTTTTTTTTTTTAACTTGGTAGAGTTCTTTTAGAAAGAACGGGAAGGGAAGAGATGAAATCATTTTGCATACAATGTCTTCTCTTGAATTTAGGATTTCTCCAGAGGGATACCTACCTTGGGATGATTATATTAATGTATTACCCTGTAACTTGTTTTAACTTACTATGCTGTAACTCAGTGCTGTGGTAGATGTGGCAAGACAGTGTAGTTGTCAAGTGGTTGCTTGGCCACAGCAACACTGATTTAAACAGATCAAACAAGTAAGATTAAAATCCAACCACTCTGCTTTGAGCAGGAGGGGCTGGACTAGTCAGTTTGCAGACTTCCCTTCCAACCTCACCTATGCGGTGAACTGGGAATAATGCAGTTCGTGGATCAATGTAATTTTATTTATTTGTGGCTTTTTCTGTCTGAATTACATTAATTTTGTATTTTTGATACACTACAGTATATTTCAAAGAACAAGCATGAGGAGAACGCTTTTTGAAATTCAGAAGGCCTTGTTTGTCCCCTATGGTTCACTTAACTTCGCTGTTTCTATCAATATGAATCATATGCGAATAGGACCATCCTCATTTGATAGTTTTTAACATCCAGTTTGCAGAATGGAAAATGACAGTGGAAAAACACATCTCAGGTTTCTGCAGAGATTTTAGTCATGAAAAGAGGAACTTTAGTGAGGACTGCAAGATTTCATTTTAGTTAGTTATTTTTTAAACTAATTGTCTGGGAGATGCCTTTGGATGTACTTAATTTTTCAGGGCCAAGCAATATGAGGAAATTGAAAAATTATGGAATGTATGGTAGAACTAGTGTGTTTCAAAAAATAGTCATGTGGTCCGCATACAGACTTTTTAAAAATAGTAGAGTGAAAACAATACATATTGAAAATATAGACTCGATACTAATTTTTGCAACCTTATGTTTTAGTTTTTTAAAGTACATTAAGCTGCTTCCAAAGGAAAAAAAAGGTTTCGTATGTTCATAGTACAAAAATGTATAACATACAACTCAGTTCATTTCAAATACTCTAATGTATCTCTCTGTTTTTTTCATATAATTATCAGTGTATAATATTTCTGAAACTAAACTGTTAAAATTCAGGTTGTGTTTGAAGTCTACTTTATGTCCAGGACAGAAATTTTCTCAAAAGTCTGCCATAGCTTATTAAATGACCTTTTATAACAAAGTAAATTTTGTAATTTAAAAATCAAAAGACAAAACAAATATGCTTATTGCTGAAAGTATTCTTCTATGCCAAAAGTTGTGTATGTAAATATTACGAAACTTTACTAATCTGATTGTTCCCTGTGCATATCTTTTTTTTCTGCCCCTATATTTCATATTTCAGTAACACTTTTTTTTCCCTTGTGTACCCACATTTTCCATGTTTTTTCTCTACTGTGTTTTTCTCCACCAATACCAATCTCCTTTTTCTCCCTCTCTCAGATGCACTGCTGCTGGTGAAGATAATAAGCTCATAAGAAATACCCTGCTGAGACAAACCAATGGTCCATGTCGCCCAGCAGTCAGTCTCTGACAGTGGCAATAGAATATGCCATTTAGGGAGAGCAATAAGTTAGATCACATTCTGCAGTCCATTCCCTTTCTAATCTCTCATCATCCACCATCACTGGATTGGAGATGTCAGAGTATGTATCCTTAGCCAGTCCTTTTAGAATCCATTTATCAGTAATGTCCATGGGTTTGTCGAATGCCTTTTTGAACCTGCTGATACTGTCAGCCTTCACAACCTCCTATGGTGGCAAGTTTCAGAAGTTCATTACCTGTTGTGTAAAGATGTATTTTGGTTTTTTGTTTTAAGCTAATCTTTCATTTGTTTTGAATGGCTCTGTGGTTTTGCCGAATAACAGTTCTGCATTTAGCTTACCCACTCTGTTGATGATGTAAATCTCAGTCATATCCCCACACAGCCTTCTCCTCACCATTCTGAAGTTCATGGCAGCACTTCTAGTCTTTTCTGATGAGACTTGTGTCCATCACCTTGAGCATTAGTTGCCTTCCCTGTATCAGCTCTGACTCGACTACTTCTTCAGATGTGGAGACTAGAGCTGCATACAGTGCTCAAGTAATGGGCTCACAGAGGTTATATATAGCAGCAAAATGATGCCCTCTGTGTTATTCTTTATACTCTTCCTGATGATGGCGAACATTACTTGGCTTTTTGGGTTGCTGCTGCACATTAAACCAAAGACTTCAGAGGAATGCCAACCATGCCCACAAAATCACTTTCCTAAGTTGTAAATGCTAGTTCCAAATTCAACATTGTGTAAGCCTAGTTAAGATATTTTTTCCCCCTCTAGATGCCTTATCTTATGTCTGTCCACACTGAAGCTCATTTATGACCTTCTTGCCCACTTATTCAGGCTAATGAGGCCTTTCAGGAGTTGGTCACCATCGGTACTGAATTTCACTATCCAAAGGAGCTTACTATCAGCTATGAACTTGGAGATTTCCATGTTCGCTACCTTTTATAGGTCATTAAAGATGATGAATAAAATTGGTCCAAGCACTCATCCATGGAGTACCCTACTTTTGAGTTTTCTTCATGGTAAAAATCCATTAAACCCTATCCTTTGTTTTCGGTTATCTAACTAGCTTTCAGTCCACAAAACAGTCCCATGACAGCTTTGTTTCTTTAATAAGATTGCTGTAGAATGTTATTGGAAGGCTTTTGGAAAGCATACATATATTCATATCCCCTTTATTTACATGCATGCTGACAGTTTCATAGAATTAGAGAAAACCAGTCAGACAGGATTTCCCATTGTAGAAACTCTGCTGGCTTCTGCAACGATTTTTATCCATGTGGTCAGTTAGTCTTCATTTTACCATCTTTCTGGGGACAGCAATCAGCCTTCCCAGTCTATAGCTCCAGAGTCCCTTTTGTAGATGGCTTTTTCCCTATGACTGTTTCTAGCTTTACACAGAGTAAAAGAACTATCCATGGGTATCTTTATCTAAGAAAAAAAAAAAAAGGGTAGTTTTTAGAATAACCTGTGAACATGCTCAGAAGCCCTGGTTCCTAAAGTAGTTTAAGAGCTAAATGGAATCCATTGCTTGGATTTGAAATTTTTGAAAGTTTTAGCTAAGCTGGCCTTTTTACAAAACATATTCCTTTGAAAAATGAAAACTTAACTAATAAAAAAATGTATCTTTCCTCTATTGTTTTCTTAGGTTGGAAGCCTACTGATATCTTGTCCTCTTTCCATCTTTCCTGATCAGGGAGCAGTCTTACCAATCAGAGATTCCAGCCACAGAAGCCTATAAATGAGGGATGTCATGGTCTTATAGCGATATAATGCACAGCAGCTCATATTTATAAGCACCCATTTTCACCACTACAACCCTGGTGAAAGCTGTAATCACTGACATTTTTAAATTTCCTACATAGCTAAGAGGCTATGTAGGTTTCAGTCAACACTTTATCCTCTCTTCCATAAACCAATCAATTACTTGCTTCAATGAGATTTTTGCATGTGGCATGTTGGTCGCAGTTTGGAGGTAGATTCTACATCCTGAGTCACAGGCTTAGACTACATCGTTCAATTTTAACAAATAGACATCTCAAAAATTATTTACCGAAGTAAATCAGTTTTGCTGTCAGATATTACAAAAAACAGGGTATCTCTAAAATACTAGTAGAAAAGTTACAAATTTTAAGTTTATGCAAATTAGCAGGAACAGTTTTGACTATAAACCCTATTACTTAATTGATACAGTTTAAAATTTAGTTTAGTCCTCTATTTTCTGCGGCTATTTAGAGAATATAAAAATCACTTTGAAAAAATGGTGTCTTTGCAGTCTAATATAAACTACCATAGACCAAAAGTTAAGAAAAACTCTTATATTGAAAAATTGCATTATACACCATGTGAACAATTATACTAGATATTGCATATTATTACTAGTGCGATTTTCTTTTTTCAGCTAAAGAAATATATCATGGTATCTTAGAAAGAGATTGTTGTTATGTTATGTTCTGTACAGCATATTAAAATGTTCATTGGTAGAATACTAGCAAGCCCAAAAAAATCAGTTTCCTATATTCATTTAGATAAATTATTTAGATTACTTTAATGATATATACATGCAATTCACCATAAGAATATTTGCTTAAAATGATTTAAAAGAGAATTTAAAAGAGAATAACAAAGCTGAACAAAGATTTATGCTGATATTGTAGCTGCATTTGTAATTGTTCTGTTTCTAATAAATTATTTCACATATTGAACATAAACTGTATGTCCTAGGGAGCACAGACTGGCTCTAGAGACAGCATGCCAAAAAAAGGAGATGTAAAAGAAAGCTGGATAACGTGGAGAAAAGCAGTCCTGGCCCCATCTGCTGTCTGCCTCCCCCCCCCCCCCCCTTTTTTTTTTGGCACCTTCTTTTTTAGGGCATTTGGGGTAGGTAGGTCCCATATTTATTTGAACACAAACTGATGTTTTAGGATATTTTTCTTCTGCTTTTGCCTGCTATTGAGATAGTTTAATTTTAGAAAAAAGATCTACTTTGTTTCACGTTTTCTGCTCACCGTTGATAGTTTTGGTCCATATTGTTCCTACTAGATGCAACTCAGATTAAATAGGAACATCCTTTTTTTTTTTTGTGTGTGACCCTAGGATCAAGTTAATTTTGTGGCCTTCCCCTCTTCTTCATCTGTATTAGTAAATGCTCCAAGGAAGCCCAGGCACAGTTATAGAGTCATTACTCATTCTTACATGTATGCTCACACTAGCTTTATCAATGCATAATTGAAAAATATACTTCAAGTGCTAGCTTTTCATGTCAATTTTTCTCACAGCCCTTGGAAATAGAAGGGTTGTTGGACCAAGGCTGAGGAGAAGAGTCTGGGGGTCTGAAGTGTTAACAGCTTGTCACTGTTCTTCTGTTGAACAGGCTTGATCTTCAGAATCACTTCTGAGGCTACTCTAATTTGTGCCAAAATCTCAGTCATAAAGACATCTTTTTCTGTGTTAACTGTATGCAGTATAGCTTGGCTCTCCTTCCAAACTGGTTTTATCCTTTATTTAGAGCCCTAATAAATATAAATATTTTACTTGAAACTTGTAATTTACTTGGATGTTCAGTAGACTTCAACAATTTGGGGTTTTTATTCTACAAATGGCAGAATTTTGCATTCACAAGAACTTCCCGATTGGAGTTTGTGTAAATACTCAAATTTGGAAAATGGCTGCAGAATAGAAATAACACTTTTGAGTCAATCCTAGAGTTCAAGAATTTTTACTGTACTATGATCCTGAAAAGATGTACATCACTGTGCTTCTAAAACATAGTTCTGTCTCAATAACAGGACCCAATTAAAATTTCCAAATGAAAAGTCTGGCTATAGATTGCAGAAATACTGAAAATACAGAGCAGGTGCTAAATACATAGGCAAGAGTGCAAATAAGTCTTTTAAAATATTGATCTTTGCATTCTTAGATCTAAAAAATAGTACTGAAAGCTCCAGTCATAGCTAAACATCAGAAAAACTTACTGTGACTGGAATTGCTAGAAATTCAGACTTTATTATAGAGAGAATTTCTAAAAATTAATAATTAAAAAATATTATTTGTGAAATATATGTTTTTTCAGATAAGGAAGAACATTATTCACAAGAATACAGAAATCTCAAATAAAATAGAAAATTAGTAATGCAGTTAGGCCAAGCATTCAACACACTACATTCAATACTACAATTCATAATTTCTGATGGTTTTGTGACATGAGAGGTAAAACCATTTTTATGGTATGTAAGTCTAGTTCCAGCTTAGATGTCAGAATAAAAAAATTTGTATTTGAGTAATCCTACCACCTGAGAAGATGAGAAGGTTAAAAAAAAAACCGAACCAACAAACCACAAAGCAATCCAAACCAGAAACAGAGTTGTGGAGATCTTTGATAATGTCTACATTAATGTAAAAAATTAGTTGCTTTTCTACAGCTTACTGAAGTAGCATATGTTTCTGGATTTTTGCAGTCTAGAAACTAATACTTAGATATTCTTTTAAAAGACATCCCTTATCAGCAACAATTAAGATACGAGATGAGTAAGACTTCTTTCAAGGAAGTGGTTATTTGCTGAAAAAGATACATTTGGTTGTTCCCAAACTACTTGTGAGTATCAGTTCAAGTGTTTCCAGCTGTAATGGAAGAGTTAGAGTGATACAGCTGTACAAATCATCAGCTGCCTTTTACTCAACAGGTCTGCAATTAAGGAATCCCTTTTGTTGAAGTTGTTCCATTAGGGCCTGCTGAATGCTTCAGCAGACATGGTTCATGAACAAGGTAATTTCAAGGAAGACAAAAATACCTTGAAAAGTTAAATTTCATTCAGTTCAAAGTACTTCCTCTCCAATCCCAACCATATACTAAAAAGAGAGTCAATCCTAGAGTTCAATATTATATATTATAAAACATTATTGTTATTATACTAAAAAAAGATATTATTTTCTACCCAATTTTAGGTAAGCAGTCATACATACAAAATTAACTACAGTTCATTTTTATGTGTATTTCTATAGTCTAGTCTAGTTATTTTCAATTTCTTTCTTATGTTAGTGTTCTCCCTCATCAGATTCTTCCTCATAAGAATCAGGCAGGTCATATTGGTCATAACATCCAGTTTAAGATAACTTAAAATATTATTTGAGGCAGTCTTCAAATTCAAGGATGCATTGCGTCATGCTCAGTTCATTTATTCCCCAAGGTATCTCTGCAAAAATTAGAATTAAAAGCATAGTATTATAAATAAAGATTAAAAAAAGGTGAGTGGTTCAGTTGCTCATTTTGAGAACAACTTCTCTGGCATCTTTGTTTTTTAAATTGATATTAAGGTTTTTTACCTCATAGACTCAATTCAGTTTATTGGTTTATTGGATCTCTTCCCCTGGACGTGTTCCACTTCTTTCTGCTCAAGCTGATCTGTTGAGGCTGAGGTTATTTGTGACAGTGTTTTAAAAGCATATTATTTGTCTTTTTTTCAATTTACAGTTCAGCTGCCTTGCATATTAAGGTTATCTTTCCATATACCATATAAGCAATACCTACCAGTTGTATATTGGCATATACTTTGCAATCTACTTTGTTACAAAAAAATCATTTAAAATATTACTGAGTAAAGAGCGTATGTAGAAATTGACATGAGTGAAATTCACCTCTGTATTCAAAATACTGTATCTTTTTAAATACTTTTCCTGAAATGTATTGCAGTACTACAACATATAGCAAAATACAGATTGTCTTCCTATATGTATAACATAAAGCATACATGCTGTTATCTGTGGTTACAGTTCAATCACTTTGCTCATTTGTTCTGTTTCAGACGGTTCGCCATGGTTTTCCTTATCTACCCACTGCCTTAGCTTTTGACCCAGTTCAGAAAATTCTGGCAATTGGAACAAGAACAGGAGCCATACGAATGTATCCTTTCTCATTCAGAATTTACACCATTTCTATGTATTTGTAATACAGTGATGTGAATCATCTTCTACAAGCACTCAGGTAAGGTTACAGTTTATGTTGTTACGTTCTACTTCTTTTTTGCTTTACTAGATGGACTGGAAAAGGATGTGCTCTTGAGGAATTGCCATTAGGTCCTTAAGATGTCCAAAGAAAAATTTTTGATTGAGTTTTTGGCATATGGTTTTGGCATATATTGGTTAACTTAAAGCAGAATTAATTTTTGGTTTTCAGCATGAAAATTAGACACTTCAATATGTAAAGGTAGACTACACAGTGGTAATGAGCAAGTCGTGACTGTTGTGCTAGCAAGAAAGAAATTAATTGCTGCAATGCAGCCAGCCAACTGTAGACGACTTCACTGAGATACCTATGTATGAGATATTGTTTAGACTCTTCCAAGTGAATGGTAGGAAATAAGTGATTTTAGGGCAGAATTCATCTTTTCCTGGAAGAGAGGGTGAAACACTCTAAAAGTGCCCATTTCTCTTCATCAATTATAAAGGTACATCAGTGCCAGCACTTTATGTACTTTTTTATACAGTAGGAATTTTAAGTTAGAAGTCTACACAGAATAAATTGAATAGAAATGTAATGAAAATTTGAAAACTTTGTTTTTTTAAAAAAATCTGAGAATATTTAAACTTGGTATATTTCAAAATGTTTCTTTGCATAATTTTCTTAGTTTGTCGTGGTTCAAATGTATTCCAATTTGGTGAAAATACATATACAGTAAGGAAAAAAAGAAGAAAGAATATTTCAGGAAGGCTTGAAAGTTACAGGATATAGAAGTAATAGACCAGTATTTTTTACAACCTTTTTGTAGCTAAATAAATTCTGGGTTTAAAGTAGGGGACAATGCTCTATAAAATACCAATCTAATCTTTTCTGGTTCTTTTGCTACCATTGTTCCCAAGGTAACTATAAACCTGATGAACCAAAAGGCAGGTTACAAAGTAAAGAAAAAATCTCCTCCTGGATAACCAGTCTGTGCTTCATGTAACATGACTAAAACTTTGTTTCCTCTGGTTTTGGGTGCTCTTGTTCTGAACAGTTGCATTTTCATAAGTCTCATTTTCTATTTGATCCAGAACTTCTCACAAGACTCAACCAAACCTCTAGTTATGCAACAAGCTTTGCTTTGATAGTTCTTCTCTTAATATTTACCTATATGAAGTAGATTGAATATATTCTGTTTGATTACAAATTGGAAAATCCCCTTGAATTTGTGCACTTCTGAGGAAGTGCAAATCTAGTAGTCGTGCTTTCTTCTTTTGGGAGGTATGCAAGGTTAGAGAGCTGGAGCTTTGTCTCTGGAAACTTCACTGATATCTTCTACAAGTGGGGGTACTGGGAATTTCATGGATAATGTAGGAAAAAGACCTTGCAGAGGATTGACTCCTGAGCCCACCTCTTCTTTCCATCTTAGCAACCTCGCTTTTGTAGGAGCAGTGCTGTTAATGGGTAGGCATCGTATACCTTTATAAATCCCTCCTTTGAGAAATATGCAGGTATGAAGCCTGAATTAATACAGGTTCATGTAGAAGTTAAGTTAAACCTGAATGTCCCCTGCCACAGGAATGGAACATGCAGTGGAAAATTAGCTCTCTCCCTAACCTTATATAAAACTCTCTCTATAACTTCTGTGGAAATGGATTATAAAGGGTGAGAGGAAGAAGGGAGAAGAATGTTTTTCAGAGCACCCTTCCCTGTAATCTCTCTTCTCCAGTTTTGGTAACAAACCCCTACCTCATTCACAGAAAGTTTTCTATGAGTTCTAGTATCTGAAACAAACAAGAGCATCAAGATTACCATGGAATTTGTAGGGTTTTTAAAGACATGCCATCTCATAACATAAGTGCTTCTCAGCTTAGGCACACAGAGCCTGGTTTGCTTAATTGAGCACTGAGTTAATGGAAGTTGTCCTTTGAAGGCAGAGGGTGCCATAAAAGGAATTACTTATTTATTCATTTTAACTAAGGCTTCTCCACTTGGCTCTCAAAGGTTCACAGAACATATTATGTAAAAAGCCTAGTTGTGGACTAATAACTTTGCATTTGTACACAAGGCTGAACAGTAATCAGTGAAACGGGGCCGGGGACCATGCATGGAACACCACTCATTTAAGCCAGTCTTGCTAGAACTATTTCTAATTGTTGAAATCGGGAAATAAAGTTCAAGCCAGATTTAGTATTATATCTGAAAATACAATTCATAAAGGAATTTTTTTAAGCAAACTGAAAAAAGTATAGATTTTAATGGCTCTGAGTCTTCCACAGTATCCTGTAAAAATACTTTTTAACAGAGCTGCACAATTTCATTCTGTCATGAATGTGTCGGGTAAGAGAAAGAGAGAATTTGTTCCACACATACATTGTGTTTGGCTGGTGCTGCTAAGCAGTACTGTGGATGGAGTGAAAGGACAGACTATTTGGCTACTGTCAGAGAAATGCACCCAATTATTTATTTGTTTATTTATTGGTAGCAGCAAAAGGGCCTGGTTTGGATCAGACCCTGTTGTGCTGGGCAACACAAAGGCATAGCAAGACAGAATTTATGTATAGTATTCATGTAATGATGTAGAACAAGTTTTCCTGTGACCAGTGTAAGTCGCATAATGGTATTGTTGTTTCCCTGTCTTTCTAAAAGATCCACAAAGTATTGATACTTCTATTGGTCACAAGTTAACAGGTCTCAAAAGACAAGCTGTTTTCAAAGAAAATGAAGCATGTACCCCTGTTATGAATTAATGTTTAACATCACGCCTTCAGGTGATCATTTCAAATGATCCAGCAGCAGTACTAAAATTGACTATGCTAAATTGGCCTGAAATAGAGTATATTATTCATGAGCTGCCATTAAAGTAGAGAGATAAATGAAAGTTCATTTTGGTATGACAGTCAATTTGTCTTCTCCTAGATTTCTTTTCAGGCTGCTTTAGATGCAACTGCTATAGCTTCTATAGCAATGGGAATTGCTGTTGCTATGCTCTACTGATTCTAGCAGTCTCTGTGGGATTCTCAAGGAACTTCAAACAACAATGTAGATTTTACCTACACTGATGACTGCTGGGTACTGGATCCTCATAGGGACAGCTATGCTCCAGCCCACAGAATGAGAGTGCTGCAAGTCATCGATGAAAGAGTATCTTCCCATTACCAACACAAGCTAAGAAAATCTGAAATTAAAGGGTGAAAAACCTACTCTTGAAACAATTGCCATGGCATCTGGTCATTCTTTTCCTTTGTCGTAAACACAGCAAACTTTATTTCCCCTCTGAGGACTTTTTTCCTATTTGAAGCCTGTTCTCAGCTCCATACCTTTGATCATTGCTCAGATCATTGCTTGATGCCACTCTACCTGGACTATCCTTGCTTCAGGCAAACACATTCAGATGAAGAGGGGCTATGAAATTGAATTCCTTTTCTTATCGTCTCCATATCCTTCTTCTCTAGTCCCAGTCTGGAGAACCTTCTGACATTACACACAATAAAACGAAGTGTGCAGTCTCTGGTTACTATCAGAGAAGGTTCTGTATTACCATACAAAGGGGCAAGAAATTAAAAGACTTGGTCAGACTTAAGTCTCTTCCTCATTTCAGAGGAAAAAGAGAAGTCTGGGGGTTTGTCACATTCTTGAACTGAATAAATAGATTAAAATCAGTGTTGTTAGCAATGATTATTGCAGTATCAGATCTGAAGAAGTGGCATGTTGCTGTCAGATTTCAGGATGCATATTTCTGTATTGTCATTTATTCAGCTGACAAATGCTTGTCAAAATTCATTAGAGGTACTTTCTGGAGTCACTGAGTCCTTTCCTTTGGACTTCTTTCATCACATCAAAATGTGCTTTGCCAGTACTGCCACCTACTTCAGACATATAGAACAGAGCACCTATGTATTTTTGTATTGAACTGCTGATTATTTGGTGGTCAGCTGCAGTAAGAAATTCTGAAAGAGACTCTTCTGTATCTATTATAATCTTTGCTTATTAAAAATGAGAGAAAGTTTGTCTTAAATCCAGTGTAAAGAAAACAACTTACTGGGTCCAGAATGGCCTCCACACCACTGAAAGTTTATCCATCATCAAACAGGCTTAAATTAGTAATATGTCTTTGGACGTGTTTTAGTGTTGTCTATTTTTGTCATTAATATATATTCTTTAGACTTACAGGCTTCATTTGTCATGGATGCAGGTTAATGGGCATGCAAATCTTCACTTTCAGTTTCTTGCTTGAGCAAAAAAGTAAGCCGCCCACAACACATGCAAGGCCTCTCTAATAGATGCAACAGCTTGCTGTATTCCAATGTTATCAGATAATATAGTAGCCATTTTATACCTAAGCAAACAAAATTATTCTGATTCACTAGCATGTGGAAGCGTTGCTCTGTCCCCACCTTTTGCTTAGCTGCACGGTCCTGACACTTTCCTTGCTCTGACTCTAGTGCTCATCAGATATTTCTGTAAGCAATCCAATTCACTAACTTGGCAAAATACTAGTTCTTTTTTGTTGTGTTACTTTCTTGCCAGATTAGTGAACTGAATTATCTGGTGCTTACCTCTGGTGCTAGTCAGAGTGATGCATAAGGAAACTGGAGGGGGTGCAGAGTGGGAGATAGAGGACAAACAGAAATTTTGGCAGTAAGGAGCAGGTTATTAGATTGATTTGTCTTACTACGTGAAATTGCATCCCAGAAATCCAGCTATGGCAGAATGAAGTTGTCTATGAAATTTGCTACAAAATGTAGAAATAGTCTTTCAATTTTGAGTGGTATAGAAGATAGCCTATCTTTTGCTTACATTTAAAAAATCTTCAAGTAAAGCCATTTTCTAATCACAAAAATTCTACAAACTCTGATCAAGAGAAAGTCTGTTTTAGGTTCATGTTTGGAATAATTTTTCTGGCCTGTTTTATGTGTTTTTTCCAATGCTTTGATAGCAAGGGTGATTTTTGAATGTCAAATACAGTACAGCAATACTTATTTTAATAGGTACATTTTGTGAAAAACAAAACATGGCTTCAAGGAGGCCAATGGCATCCTGGCTTGTATCAGAAACAGTGTGGCCAGCAGGACTAGGGACGTGATTTTCCCCCTGTACTCAGCACTGGTGTGACCGCACCTCGAATACTGTGTTCAGTTTGGGGCCCCTCGCTAGAAGAAAGACATTGAGGTGCTGGAGCACATCCAAAGAGCAACAAAGCTGGTGAAGGGTCTAGAGAACAAGTCTTATGAGGAGCAGCTGAGGGAACTGGGGTTGTTCAGCCTGGAGAAAAGGAGGCTGAGGGAAGACCTTATCGCTCTCTACAACTACCTGAAAGGAGGTTGTAGCGAGGTTGGTGTCAGTCTCTTTTCCCAAGTAACAAGTTGATAGGATGAGAGGAAACAGCCTCAAGTTGCACCGGGGTGGTGGGAGTTAGATTGGATATTAGGAAAAAATTCTTCACCGAAAGGGTTGTCAAGCACTGGAACAGGCTTATGGGAAGTAGTTGAGTCACCATCCCTGGGGGTATTTAAAAGATGTGTAGGTGTGGCACTTAGGGACATGGTTTAGTGGTAGACTTGGTAGTGATAGGTTAATGGTTGGACTTGATGATCTTAAGGGTCTTTTCCAACCTAAATGATTCTATAAGATTATATCAGTTCTTTCTATGAAACAGCCAATAATCATATATTTGATTCCAGAGTTACTATCCCAAGTAAAGAGGAAGGTGAAATCTAAACCTAAGATCGCTCTATTGAATAGTATGGATCCTCAGCAGCTGAGGTACACAGAGAGACTACATTACTGGGAAATCGAATTGAGTCTGTTTTTGTGCTCTAGAAAAATATCAGGCAAAGAAAACAAATAGCACTAATTAAATGGTCGCCTGCAGAGTTCTGAGGAGGTATGGAATTTTACAGTAGTTAAAGGAAGTGTGGTAAAGAATGTTTGACATCAGGTTGGATGTACTTTAAAAGAAAAGAAGAGAATATAACTTGAGGTTTTTGTCTGTGAGAAGGATGGCATAACATCTAAATATAAAGTGTGACAGATTTACTCTCCCTGGAACTGCTGTCTCTTAATCTAAACATGGTTTCAGTAGATCTTTATCCTTAAAATAAGCCAACTGTGTTCCATGCTGTTTACTCTGTGTGATTTATTGGGCAGATGGAATGGGGGAAGCACAGACAAGATCATAAAACCAAAGTTCTGTTGTTTGACTTGGAAGAATCATTGATGCATTTCATCTTTATCTCATTGTGGAATATATTTGGGATTTTTCCAGAGCACTTGAGTGATTCAGGAACACAAACCTGACTGAGAGTCAGTACTCCTAACATAAGTTCTTTTAAAAATCCCTCTGGGAATCAACACATACATATATGTATTTTTATATGCATAGATATCTAAATAGGTTATTACCAAAATTAATTTATTGTCAATCTACAAGAATAAAAAAAATTATAAAAGATATAAAAATAATCAAATTTATCTGTATGATTAACTCTGACAGAACCAGAATTTGGGGAATTTTAAATCTATACTGAGATTATTATGCATCTCGTTATGTGTGCATTCATATATATATATACACACACACACATATTAGGTCTCTGCATATATGCATAAATTTGGGTCCATTGGTCTCCCAAGCCTCTTTCATGCTTTTTAAGTAAGCAGGTTAAATATGTTACAGTTAAATGTACTAGGCTTCCTTCACTTTAAATTGGTGTTTATCCAGGAGGTAAAAAAGGAATCAGATATCTGCAAACAAATTACTAAGAAAAAATAGATTTTCATATATTTGGAGATGCACATAAAAATGGCATACAGGTGGATGGATCTGGCAGCATTTTAATTGGAGCTGATGACTGCATTTATGATCATTATCTGAAAAAATGCCTTCTGGATGTTTGTTGCAAGAATTTTATCAAGTTTAATAAAAAAAAAAAACTTACTGTGATATTGAAATGATGACTAGCGGTGATAGACAACCATTCCAAAAAAGTATTGTGTCTTAATTAGACTTTGTGTGAGCTTTAGAGCTTTCCCTACCTTTTTTGTTCAAAAATGTCATCAACAGAAGCGTTGTCATGCATAGGAGGTAATGCACATCAATTTGCCCTCCTTTCCAGTCAGCTAATTGTCTTTTTTAGACAAATATCCATGACCTAAATTTGGCAAACATCCTTAAAACAAAGAAATTTGTAGTCATACTATGCACTTAGTTATTTATTTTGACTCTTTTCTTCTTTTGCTTTTATCTGGCAAATACTCTTGGTGGGAGAGAGAATTGGTATTTCTCCAAATAACTCAGGAAAACTAATACCTAGCAAAAAGGCAAACCCAAAGTACATAAGTACATACACACACTGGGATTCTTTTAGCGTTGTGAAGAGAGACCTATTTCTGTCTAGCTACAGGGGCTGGAACCTAAGACCTCTCCATCCCAGGTGAAAACCTGCTAGCCATGATTGCTTGTTCCATGTCTTAATTAATGAGTCTTGCCTTCTCCCCCAAAGCTCCACATCCTGCCCTTCTGAACTGAAAGGATCAAGAGTTACTGTTATTCCAAGAAGGGTCTGGTCAGGACATTGTGCTCATACCACTTTGATTTTAAGCAGAGTTAACTGTTCGTTTTTGTTTCCTCATTATTTTTAGGTGTAAGAAATGCTGAACTGTTAATGGGGCAGGTTTTGCATGCTTTGTAAGTACACCTTTTCATTCATACAAGAAGGTGTCTGATGGAGAGAGGCACCTGCAGACTTAGAACTGGCTAATCAGAACTTTTGGAGATAAAAGTTTTCATCTTTAGCAAGGCCTGAGACTTGTCTTTTCAAGTCCTTTGGCCTTTAATAAATAAAGCCTTTAACTTGGTTCCTGCTGTTCATATCTGTAAAATGGAAAAGCATCTACCAGTGTCAAGAAGTCTTATAAAATGTAATGCATGGTCATAAAATTCCTTTAAGATTAAGAATACCAGAATTATATTTTCCAGAGCTATAGAAAAAGGAGGTCCTTAAATACACTCACAACTGAGTGTTGAGCACTGTTAACAAACATCTGTGAATTATCCTATGCATTTTGATCATGCCTCCACAGTGTGTGGTTTGTATAAAGTAAAGAAATAGCCATTCTTGAACACATATTTGTCAATTAAAATAAAATTTCATATAAAAACGGACATAAAATTACTTTAAAGATAACTCACCTAAATGAAAACCATCATCCGGACCATAAGCTTTTCAAGCTGCCAACTTCCTCAAGTAGGATGTCCCAGCTAAAAAGAAAACAAAGCTAGAAACTCAATTTTTTTCTGAAACAACAGGAGAAGCAAATTCTCTTGTGAGGATCATCCCTAAGAATGTCTTCTCCTATGCTCCTAAAGTTTGTAGTTTAGGGTTGCTAGCATTGCAACTCTCAAATGAAGGGAAATAATCAATGGAAAACTATTTCATTTTATAGGTTCCTTCAGTTTCAATTGAGAGATCATTCTTTTGTACTTGAAAGAAGTAGAAGAATCACTTCATTAGGCTGGCAGTTTTTACTACAGCAAAGCGGCTTTCTCAATTTCTTTTAAGAGTAAATTAAATCACAGAGAAATCAATATCTGCAATAAGAAAACAGCGTAATTTTCAGGGCTGCTGAACAACTTAAGGACTTGAGACATTTTCCAGTTGTTTAAAAAAAATGTTTAAATTATTTTTAAAGGAATATAAATAACGCTATATGCTACATATTCCTGGAAGTAGGCTACAACTTATGCTGCAAGAGAGGACAGAAAAACACTGAGTCCTTACCAATTTTGTTTAGAGGAATAATTCTCTCCTGGCTTCAAATCCATTAGTTAATTTAATTCTGAGCAGGCAGGTGGAATGTTGTACCTTACTTGTCTATTTTAGCTAGCCAGTGCCAGGGCTTGCCTATTTTAGCTTTCCATAGCCATTTCTAGGGCTTCAAAGAAAGATACTAAGAGGCATTATATTAAGAGTGAGTATTTTCCTTCTAAGTTCCTATCCTAGCCAATGAAACTCTGAAACAAGAGTTAACAGAAGTACGGTACAACTAGGTCTGCACGTTCAGTTAATTCATTTTGCGTTAGTCCTGCATCAGTTCTGGCCCCACACCTCTCCAACTTTGCTTCTGCTAGTGTCAGGATTCTTCACCAACCTTATGCTTCTGGTCCTGGTGAGGAAGAGCTGTATCAGGGTCCTTGTCTAGTTTGCCATGCTGTGTGCTGTATAGAAAAGAAGAAGCACAGACATTCCACTTAGAGGAAATGAAGATGAAAGAATGAAATGCAGCCTCTTTGAAGTACTGCATTCTTTGTTTTTCCATCTTCTATCCTGTGAGATTGATGTTATAGCATTAGGAGAAAAAGAGGAAATTTCAGTGGTTTCCTGAAACAGTCTAGTTGGTTGCTTTCTCCTAAAGCAGAGGAATCAAAGTGTCTGCCCTGGTTCCCTAGCATGTTTGAAACTTATGAGAGGGACTAGAAGTTGTTCTGTTTTTTCTAGAGGGGTATCAGGTATAGCTAAATTAATTTGTGAGGGGAAAAGTTACCAAAACTGCTGCCACTGATTCCATTGATACTGAATAATTTAAAGATCTCTTCTACTTCCTTAGTTTAGGATCCTGAAAGCTGGCAACTGAGAAATCATAAAAGCTCTCTTCCAGCAGTTCTGATAATGTGGTGCAGTTTCTGACAGGACAGGTGAAACTTGTGAATGATGGAGACTGTCAGAAAGAATGTTCACAGTCTGTGTGCTTGGTGGCATCTTTGCTATCCAGAAATACGACTTCCACTGATGCCTAAGGGTTGTCTGGCTACTGATTTGTCTTTAAGCACAGCTAGATGAGGCTCATGCTATAGACCTGTATAAACAGATCTCCGAGTTTGCAAAGATAAGGAATCAGTAGTTAAGCAAGAGCATGTTATCTGTCCTAGCTTCTGATATTTCCCATATTTAAAACTTCACTGGTGTGATCATCAGCTCTTAGTTTTGCAAGGTCTGTGCTTTGACAGAGGACGGGCAATGAAAGACTATTACCTTGTGTTTTAGAGCTCCAACCCTGGGTAATTATATTGCATATCTGGATTCTTTCATATGATGTTGGCATCATGATCATAATTAACACACAATGGAATAGCAAATCAAGGTTATACATACAAATTTAACTCTTGCAGTTGTGATAATAGTTTTGAATTCTTGGCTTCAATATACAGTCTTTATCATTCCTTTAACAATTCAGTGTGATCATACAGTAAATAATTATCTAAGAACTAGAGTTAGTTTTGCACTAGTGCAGGAATCATAACTTATTTTCTTGATTTAAATGTATTCAAATGTATTTTCAAACATGAGTTCAAATATTGAATTAATTGCTATGTAAAATTAGCTGAATTTCAGAAAAAAGATTATATAAAGCCTGTCTCAAATAAAATCAGATTTAGAAATAGCCAAACCTATTAAAACCATCAGTTTGCCTTTTAATGAGCAGCTTTACATTCCTAATTAAAATTATAATTGGTTGTCATCCTGCTTGCTAGAGACACCTTTAGAGTCCAAGTTTCAATTCAATATTTCTCATTTTTGCTTTCTCTTCTTCTTCCTTAGCAGGGAGTAGAAAGAAGTAATATTGTCTATAGTTCTAGCAATGATTATAAAGGAAAGTCTGTCAGTATGCCATGAAGCTATGAATGGCTATTATAAATGAAATTAAGCCTGGTATCAAAGACATAGAAGATCAAGTTTAATCTGCCAATATTGCTGCTTGTGAAATAATTAAGCATCTTGGATGATACCAAAAAAAAGCTTACTTAAACTAGAGAGTTTGAGAATTTGATACAAAGTATTTTCAAGCTGCTTGAAGAATCAACAGAACCTTTTGGGAGTTTTGAGAGTGCAAGCATCTTTCATTTAAAAAAAATCTGAAAACCTTTCGGTTCTCACTTACAAACTTTCTTAGATGCATATTTAGAAAATTTTTTATTCATCAACCAACTACAAGACTACCTACAACACTATCAAGTGTTATTTAAGTGAGTATTTTTATACAGTCCATGGAAATGATGCTGTCTTTTTTTTTTTTTTTTTAGTTCTAGTCAATCTATGGTTATATAATCATGGTACGTATGCCCTAGAGCCTTGTTGTCACTGCTCATTGCAGTTATTATTCAGACATGATTCTGGAAATTTAGGCAGGATATTTTTATCAACAGAATCTTGTAAAGTTATCTTTTAAAGAGAAATTGAGCTGTGAATCTTCGTGTCAGATTCAAGCTCATAAGCATATAGGATCTCTCATGGGGCTTTTTTATTGTAACAATTGTATTCATCAACAATTCGTATTCAGTTAGTTATAGGGATCCACAGTTCTCTTCCTAGAATTCCTGCTGTAACTTTAGATTCTCCTGATGTGCATAAGCAACTATACTTCTTTTTTTCCTAGTGGAAATTACGTTGAAATTGTCAACTTCGCACGTGGCCATCATCTTGCTCTTTCACTAAGTTTGTTTAGGTCTGTTTAAAGATCCTCGCTAAACTTGCTAAACCAAATGACTTTGTCCCATGTTTAACTCTTTAGGTCTTTCAGAAATATAGCAAACTTTATCAGATGTACACTGGAATATTGTGACTTCAGCCTAAGTGCCATTGCTTTTGGTGACAGTCTTCAGAATGTCAAAATCACTATTGAAAGTGGACTGTGCTCCCCTATCTCCCATCTGTTTTTTTTAAATGCTTTTCAGTTTCTTGAAGACCCTACTGGGAATATTTGAAGTCTGTTAGAATTCAGTTTTTCAGTTTGTTGACAGTTAATCATACCCTTTTTTTTCCTACCATAACCTTTAATCAGTGGAGGTATTTTCTCTTATTCTGTGTCTCTTCAGTTTCTGCATTGTTTTCTGGTTAAGGACATTATCTGCAGCCTTTTGACAACTGTGGAAATTGTTGTCCAGTTTCATGACCTTTTAGAAGGCTAAGCAGTACCAAGAGATCAATATCACATGGCCTTTTGGGGAGGAATTATTGTTATTTTTTAGGGAATAAGGATTAGACTAAATTCTTTATTGTTATATTTCTTATTTTAATTTAAAGAAGTTTGCAAGGTGCCAGTGTAAGTTTTACTGGTTTGTAATTTCCCAGATCACCTCAAGTAGCTTTTAAAAGTATGTATTATTGTGCATGCAGGGGTTTTTTGGGGGGTGGGGGTGGTGGGGGGTGGTGCTAGCATCTATTCTGCTTCATTCCTATGCTCCTTCCAAAATATGATGTAAATACCATCTAAACCTACTAGTAATTGACTTAGGACATTAGCTGCTGGTTTCTGAACCTATGTTTCTGATATCCTCATCTTTAATAGTATTACCTAACACACACAAAAAAAGAGTGTACCTAAAGGATCCTTTGCCAATACACTCTGTTAAAAGCTCAATCAAAGAAATACTAAGCTTTTTAATATTCTTGTTTGATTGTTTCCTTTAGCCCTGGGTAACCCAGGAGATTCATCAGGTTTTGTTGTAGTTATTACTGTTTTGTAAGCTTGCCATTTCCGATGTGATCAAAACATTTCACATTTGTTTTTTTCCTTTACCTCTTCTTGATACTCTGGACAGTAGTGTAAATCTAAAGCAACTCTTCTGAGTTGAATGTGGTTATTCCAGATGGATATTGTAGTTTCCACCTCCACATATCTTGACTGCATTTTCCCCCGGGTTTTATTCTCCTCATTAAAATAAAATAAAATGTTTGAAGAAGAACATATATTTGCTTTTTATGTTAATGGGCAGGGAGTTGGATTAAGAATTGGTTTTGCATGAAGAAGTTTGGACTGTTAGCCCAGCTACTGTTCTTACAGTCATAAAATCTCCATTGTAAATATTTTCTTCTACCTTTTGCAGGAAAAATGGCATCCATACTGCTTCCATCATGTTTAAGAGGTACCATAGCGTTTAGCTGAAGTGAATTTGGGCTTCCAGGGACTTTTAAAACTAAGAAAATCTCTCTTATTAACCACTGCCTATGGGTGTAACACCAAGCAAAGTGCAGGGAATCATATAGTTCTGTTGGATCTCAGTCATTTATTTTTTTTTTATCAGTAAGTTTAAAACACTCCTGAGAAGCATGGCATGTAAAGGAAGACAGAATTAATTAGTTTTTAATGCCTCCATTTTGTATTTGCAGGTTTGCACTGACTTTCAGATAGAACAGTTCTAAATCAATATTTCATAATCTATACTGATACGAATTAAAACTACAAATAGCAACACTATAGAATGGGGGGAAAGCAGTATCTCTTAGGGAGACCTTCAATCACCAAGTATCAAAATTATTAAAATGGATATCGGTAGAGCTATCCCAGTTTTACTGATGGGGAAACTGAGGCACTGAGGGGTAAGGTGATTTGACCCAGTCTTTCCTGAGAGATGGTTAAAGAGCACAGATTCTTTGATTTCCAGGCTGGCACTTCAGCCACAAGCTGTTTTAATTCAATGGCATCTAGCCTGAAAGCTTGTGAGCATGTTTCTGATGATACTCTTACGTGTCGTCTTCCAGACCATAAGGAATTCAGAACTGATTCCCTTACTCTTTGGCATTGTGCTGCTGTAACAGCAACCTAACAGCGTAATGTGGTAAGGATAAGTCATGTACATCCTACATCTTATTTTCTCCATATACTTTACTGTTGCTGAGGCTTGAGCCGTAGGTTTTAGATGACATATTACAGTACTTGAATGCGTATGTAGCTGGTTCGGGATTTTCTGGTAGGGGTTTGGTAGCGGGGCACATGGCTCCTGTGAGAAGCTGCTGGAAGCTTCCCCGGCTCCGGGACGGACCCGCCTCTGGCCCAGGCCGAGCCAATCAGTGCCGGGAGAGCAGATTTAAGAGGGGGAACGCCCCATGAGTAGGGGGCTCGGAGTGTGAGAGGAACCCTGCGGCGGACACCCAGGTCAGTGAGGGAGGGGTGGGGAGAGGGGACCGTGAGTAGGGGGCTCGGAGTGTGAGAGGAACCTCGCGGCGGCCGAGGTCAGTGAGGGGGAGGGGGGGGGGG
>NW_010972664.1:21736841-21970509 GCF_000737465.1 Haliaeetus leucocephalus
TGGGGAGAGGCGGGAGGGGAGTTGAGGCGGGAAGGGGGGAGGGCTGGGGGGAAGGGGCTCTAAGGTCTGGTTTTACTCCTCGGTATCCTCGTTTTGATTCGATTTGTAGTCAATCAGGTCGATTTTGTTTCTTCCCCAAGCCGAGCCTGTCTTTTGCCCGTGACCGTAAGCGGGGAGTGATCCCTCCCTGTCTCGACCCAGGAGCCTTTCCTTCTGTCTTCTCCTCATCCCGCCGGCGGAGGGGGGGCAGGAGTGAGCGGCTGCCTGGTGCTTTGTTACCGGCCGGGTTTAAACAACGGCAGTAGGACGCATGGAAATTGTTTTCAGAGTCAGGTTTTGAGCACGCTGATGGCATACGCAGGCATTTGTTTAATGCTCCGCTACACACAGAAATGCTGTATGAAATCCCGGGATAAATAGATTCAGTGCGCGCATTCCTCAGATCTGAGAAGACGTGGTAAAAATTTTCATTGCCCAAATGCGCGTCACTGTGTGTTATTTTAGTTCCTATATGAAGTGAGGGAAAAGGAAACAGTATACACATAAAAGAAAAGAAGATATTCTTGGCAGTTGTATGCTTCCAGATTGCATTTGCATTTGGGGGGGGGAGGGGGATGTGGGAAAATGCTGTGTAATGTGGCCACCTGGCAGGAAAATTACCACCTGTCTCTAATCTTCATCTTAGTTGTTCAGAACATTAACAGAACAGGAAAACAGTGGTATCTCTGTAAGTGAAAACAGTTGATGGGTTGGTATTTTTTAATAGGGTTACAAACTATTTATTACCCAGGTAATAAAAGGCTGAATAAATTGTTTGTACTGTGTATCAGAATATCAAAGTCTCAGGCAGACAGAACTGGCTCTTGATATCTATCTGCATGCTAGTTTTTAGGTTCTGTAAGCCTACATATCAAAACTCTCGGAGTTTCTCTTTTATCTCACTAATGCTCCTCTCATTTCAGTCACAGTGGCAAATTTTAATCACTGTTGCTTATGGGTTCAAGCAACCACCAACCTTACTATCCATACTGTAGAATCCCATTGTACGTTTCTCTTACCACCTTTCTCCCAAACAGGGAATGGGAAGCTTCCAGGTTCTTCTTTGTCACTTCTTCCCTGTCTTTTCTGTCTGAAGGATGAGGCAGGGTTAACAATTGAACATGCACTGAAATTATGAATGCATATAGGAAGACCTCAGCCTTCAGTAGCACATTGCTACTACTACTATAGCCAATCTAGAGTCCTCAAGCTACTTGGTATGAATCGCATCTTACAGGAAAAACTTTAACAGGCAAGTCTTCTTCCTCTTTTTTGTCTCCCAGCTGTGTTTTGTTACTAATTTCAATTACTTGTGCAACCTCCCCTGCCACTAAATCACATAAAGCTACTAGGTACTCCACATCTTACAGTCCTGAAGTGCTCCTTCTATTCTGCTGCTCTCATTTTCTGCAGTACTTTAGAAAACCACCAGGTGTTTTTCTTTAGCTCTGCATGTGTAATGTTTGTCATACCTCCTGGACTAGGAGCCTGGTATTGTCGATCTGGCTATTCTGTTGAGATCTAACAGGAGAAGAAAACCAGGAGAGAGGGAAGCTGAAACAACATCATCTCAGGGTGAGGACACAGTTTTCCCAAAGCCTTCTGCTGTAGAATACTGTCCTGCTATTGCAGAAAAATGTAATTCGCAGTTCCAGTATCTTCAGACTACTTACTTTCTATATAATGTGGTATTTCTGCTATTTCACAAATCTGCAGCCACGTTCCAGCGTCCTCTCAGTATCGGCAGATACCCACAGTGAAGCTGTCTTAGCAAACCTAGGAGTCCTTTACTCCTATCTGCCTAGCACTCCTCTGCATGTTACTATGCCACTGCAAGTTTCTCAGGTCTGATAGTTGCCTTTCATTCTACAGTGTCTCAGAACTTCTCAGTATACCCAGTGAGACTTACACTGTTTGTTTATCTGGAAGAGCTGCTAGGTTTTGCAGAGCTGTGACCTTTTGCTACTGTTTGCAGCAGGATATATTGACTGTATGCACTGATATTTGTAGCTGAACACAAAGTATTTGCGAGTATACAAAGTAAGTCAATAAATAATTTGTGTTAAATACAGAACTTGGAAGATTTGGCAGTCATAAAGTAAGGGGACAATTTCTTCTTCTACTTGCAATTGAAAAATATTCCAGTGACAGCTATAGCAATTGCTAACAATGGAACATTAAAAAAAAAAAAGTACTGTTTTAAACTCCTTTTATTGCAGTTGGATAAGTTGAACTGAGGAGGAGAATAAATATCATCTGACTTAGTTCTCTGAATTCATCAGCAAGTCTCCAGAGATTGTTTGAGTACTCTTGCATTTTCAAGTATGTTTTTTTTCCAGTCTTTATAAGAACTTCGAAACTTCTTGGGGTACAGCACCACTGCAGGCTCTGCCAGCTGTGGGCATGCCTAAGCTGGGTGCCTGGAGTACAGTTGTGGTAGGAAAGAACTCGGAGAATGAACTCACATTCTACCTGGGAATATGAGTACGTGTTGGGAGGTCAGCCCATGCTGATTGTTGTGCTGCTGCTGCAGATAATGTTATTACAACACCTGAGCTTTGTGAGCTCATTGAGAATTACCTGCCTGAACTGTAGTCACATCTTTGCCAGCTGTATGATTGTCTTTTTGTAACTAGAGGCTCTACTCCTTTCATACTTTACAGTAACTCATAAATGTTTAAGACAGCTTTTGAGCAATTAGTGCTGCTTCTGCTCTAGAAGTTATGAATTTGTTATGTGCAATGATTTTCATAATGTCACCTTAATTGATTTCAGTCAGTTTGGCAAAGAAAGGCAGTAAAACTGAAAACATGTAAGATGGCAGTTTTCTAGTTGCATGAATAATGTGCAATGCAAATTCCAATCTATTTTCATGGAAAAAAATAACAAATGGCTTATTCCACTCTATTCTTAGCCTGAAAATATGCTGACACATCTAATGCATCATACGAAGTACTTTACATGTGAGTTACCTTGGTTAGCGGCTCACTGGGTCCCCACACTTGTGCTTCCTATTTATGAAGTGACTTTACACTTTAATGCAATTTGCTTCATTAATGCTTAAAGACAAATAACCCTTTACAGCTATTAAAACATGAAAAAAATCTGTTGGGCTAGAAATCTCTTTTTCTACAAGTGTGGGTTGTTTTCCTTCAAAGATGTAGCCATCGTGTATTTCTTATTCATCTCTTGTACATGACCTATCAGATTAAAGTGGCTTGTGGAGAGGAAAAGCAGTCCCAAGATAAATTTCTAGGAGCACCACTAGAAGAATTCTGATGCAGATTTATTTTTTAAAATCCACATCAAAAAGCCATTTAAGGCAGTGATTTCTTGACTTGTGACCATGGGCAAACATTTTTCCAGAACGGGTTGGAAAATACATCTACTTGTTTATCTGTAATCATTCTTCTCTCGGAATGTCATTATACGTACTTGATACCCTTCCTGGAAATCTTGAGGATTCATGCCTTAGTGAGTTCTTGGGTTGCAGCTAAGGTTGGTTATTTGACCTTCCTAGAGAAGGTCACCTGCCAAGGCTAGCAGGTACCTGGGTAACTGAAAATGGTGAGCTGTGCTGCGTATATGAACTGGCTAAGGAAGTATTAAGGAAGAGTGGCGCTGCAATTCCTAGGGCTGTCCTTTCCACCACCGCTTTATCTCATTAGATCTTCTCCATTTGCCTCTTTTTATCCCCCTTCCCCCCCCCCCCCCCCCGCATGTTGGGGGGAAGCTTGAGAGGGTCTCTTTCTAGCACCTCCACAGGGAAGGTCAGAAAAAAGCACTGAAATCATGAAATTGTTTCACTCTAAGTTCCTAAAGAATATGCAGATCCAGTTCTTTTGTCCTGTAATTGGATTTCCCTTACAACCCCTGTTTAGAATTCAGGACCAAAATAATGCAGGATAGGTAATTTTGAAATGTAATCCAGAGTATACTATGCCACAGTGAATATTCAAGTTTAAAAACGTTCTCCTAGGTACATACTTGATACACCTGATACAAATTTGGAATTCCAGTTGTTTGGATTAACTTAAACTGAAAGTTGCAGAAGAAAAGAAGACCTTGCAGCAAAAAATGTGTTTTCCTCTTTGCTGCTTTAATGTGTTCAGAGCCAACTCACACATTAAATAAAGTTGCTTTTGATGTAAACACTTCCAGATATTTTTTTTTAAGATTCTTCAGCCATTAAAATTTGTATGACTGCTTATACATTTGCCTAAAGCTTCAGATCTCTCTCCATCATCCATGAGCTCAGTGAAAGCTTTGCTTGAAGTTCTAATCACATTATTAGTTTCATTCTATTGGTAGGGTGAATGACTGGAAACCTCTTTGTTGAAACTGTTCACCAAAAAACCTTTTTTTCTGTGCTGATGCACATAGTGCAAGGAATAAGAAAAAAATAAAAGGTTGTTTTTCTGTTTGCATACTGTCCCTTTAGATAAGGTATTAATTTGCAGTCTTTTCTTTTGTAAAATACCATTAGAAATAGGAAAAAAGATTAGTATAGAATCACTTGCTGGTTGCTTTGACTTGCTGACTTTTTGCTTTTTAATGTACACTGATATTAAGTATGACAGTTTCACTTTTGATTGTCACATAGTAATTTAATACTACTGTAGTTCCAAAATACATAGAAACAAATTTAAATTAGAAACAAAAATGCAAGAAAGAAGTTAAATATACCAAAGAAAGTAGTGGGAAAACCCACCAAAGTACTGCAGGCTGTAACAATATTTTAGAACCTGGATGCCTTGTTTTAGGTTTCTAGTCTATGTGGGCAGATGAGAATGGGTTGATTTTTTTCCTGAAGTAACAAGCCAATGTAATTTAATTTAGTAATACTTTTTTTTTTTTTTATAATGAACACTCAGAAAAATCAAGCATTTTCTCTTTTTTTTTTTAATCTGTTTTTGGATTTGAGGAGTTCAAGACTAAAAGTTGGAATATAATATTTAACATTGTCTTAAGGAGTGCAGCCACACAATTGATTTAAACTAATCTGCGTCTGTTCCTACTCTGAGGACTGGTTCCACTCAGTACCCTTTACCACCAACTGGCATTCCCATCCCTCCCTCTCGCTGCCTGGTGAGCCGAATCTGGGAACTGGGAAATACAATCTGGGGGGAAGGAGTTGTTTTGTCTTTTGTTGTGGAGCTGCTTTCCACCACAAATGGTTCCCTGTTGTGCTTGTGTAGCAGTGGAATGAGCCATAGTGTCAGCACAAGGACGATTGGACTGTTAGCCAAGGGCAGCAATGAGAAAGTCAGGAGCATCACTTTTGTTGATAGTGTGGACTTAAATGTGTTTAGACCAATCATGAAACCACACAATAGGCTTTCCCCCTTTACTGTTTAACATTTGTTGTTATGGATGAACTGAATGTATTAACTAGATTGATTTTCAATTTGTTAGGCATCTTGCAAACGTGGCTTACCACCAAAAAGACGAGGTAAAGCGGAAAGATCAAACAAGCAGGATGGAGTCAGGTCACAGAGTTCCAAATACAATAAGGTGTTTTAAAAGATTGAGTGCAATTATATAACTAACATGTCTGTTGGTCACTGAAAACTGCAAAATTCAATGAGGAAGCCCTCTGTTTTCAGCAGCTTCTCTTGGGATGTAGGATGGCTATTCTTTAATCAGAATTTCCACATATAAGGCCTTGTCTCAACAATTTTTTGGGTTTTTTTAATTTCAGAAGGATATCTGTATGAGTAGTACAACATTCCAAATAGCTTTTTGCCATCATCTTCAAAAGAGTGATGTCTGCATGAGCTACCTAGTTAATTAGTTTTAAATGATACCATAGTTGTAAGCTTTAACTTTCCTGTTCAGATGTTATGGGAGAATGTGACTGTGCCCTTCCTAACTTTGCCAGTTATTTATATAAATATTTTTAATGACATTTTTGCTTTATATTGTTTTAATCCCATCAGATAATAGAGGTGATACAAGAACTCTGATGTAACTCCTAATCCATAATTAAAATATTTGCCAGAGTCTCTAATTCCCATCCTGTTTTCCCTTTACCCTTTCATTTCCTAGTACTTTGAGGAATTGTTGTGGATATTTAGTCATCAACATTTTTCAGTCTACTACCAGAAGTGAACTACTTTTGACAATCAGTTAAAAGCAGGTTCCCACAGGGCAAATATTGCATGTGTACAAATTGTTAACAGCTTCTGTGTGGTCAGTGTTGATAGTAAAAGTAGAAAAAGAAGTTCTGGGAAGTAAGCAATGCAGAGATTTGCTCTTCAATTTTGACAGTATAATGACTGCTGCATGATCCTCATGAAGGCTAGAAATACAAAGTGCAGTTCTTTTTTAAAAAATCACCATCAGTGGCTGAGACAGATGCTCTTTAGCATGAAATTTAATGATATGTGGCATTCAAGTAGTCAAAATGTTTTTTTCACATGTCAACCCATTCCTTATCTTACTCTATTTAGCTAATTTTGTCACATCTTTTTGTATTACTAACTGATAGCTTGTCATGGAATAGTGAAGAGTGTTATAACTCTGTCTTTGCTCTGTCCCTTTTCCTTTTCTTTCGCTGTTCTCTAAGTGAACACTTCCTCTTGTGAGCATGCTTTTATGCATAAGAATCTGTTCTTCCGTGAGCGGCTGAGTTTTAAAATGTTTTATAACATCCAGATACCGCTCTTTGAGCTTCTGTTCCTTTTATTTCCATGTTGTAGTTTCATTATTGCTGACGGAAATCTTTTAGAGAGACAGAGTGAGTTCTTAATAAAAATATTTTTTGAGTTGATATAAAAGTAGGTGTGTTTCATCAGTCAAGCATAATTTTACAGTTTAACAAATTAGAAGTCAGACAATATGTGCCTAACTTGTACAATATACATTATACAAAACAATATACATGGAAAAATACACATGGAACGGAGCAAATACTCTGAGACCTCAACCTCCAGATTGGCTTAAATTCAAAAATGCTGTATGTTGAAGCAATTTTCAAGTCTTGTTTCTTAAGCCCGAAAAGGTTGCTGAACTCAAATAGTTGAAAAGTATTAAATTACCTGTGTTATGCTTATATTTTTATGCTTCAAGTAATGGTGCCAGGGAGCTTGCTGGTTACATGTCCTTGCATTGTCAGAATGTAGGTTGTGTGTCGCTAAGGCAGCAGTTTCCTGTTGCACAAGCAGAAAAGACCTCAGCAGATTTGTATGCTGGATGTTGCCCTCTAGACTGTAAAGATAGAAGAGATATATGGGGGTGGATCAGAACACGTTCAGGATAGACATCTGTCATACTTCAGGATTTTCCTGGATCCAGGGCAAGTTTTTGCCATCTATACTTATTTTCTAAAAGCTTGAGGAAGCTACACAGTTTCCCCCCTGACCTTTTGCAGTCTTAGAACCTAAGGGCTGTGGAATCCTTCTTCTAAACAATTATTTTAACGTTCATAGAAGCAAATCCTTCAGGATTAATTTTTTTTTAACCTCTAGAGGCAGAGCATTCTTAACTCTGCCATTTTTTTTACCATAGTTCATCTTGCTTTTCGTCACTCTACAGGCTTTAAGAGTAAAGCAAAGGTTTTAGTTAGCTGGACTTGAGTTCAGGATTGTATGAACAAGATTGTATTTTACACCTGATTATTTGTTGTCTTTTTTCCCAATCACTATTTATGACAGAATCTCTTCACCTGTTTCAGATTTTCCCCACCTAAATTTTTTTCACCTTTTTCTTTTAATTGCGAGTACTGGTGACTGAGAGGATGTATGGGCAATGCAAAAATGTGTCCATCTGAGGGAATGCTTGTTGAACTCCAAGGAATGGAGTATCTTGCCTCAGAACTGCTGAAGTCTTTCTGTTTCCTGAGATGTCACCCAGCATAACACTTGAGCAGGGTCCACTGTGGGCCCAAGATATTTTTCTTTTGTTTTCTCTTTTCACTTCAAAGCCTCTGAAATAATGTGAGGGCTCTGTTTTGGCCCTACAGCACAGTGTTTTTATAACACAAGACAAAGGATGTGTCTTATAAGCTCCAGAATATGGTAGGAATGCATGCAGTGGTATTTGAGGATGAAAAACCTTTGGGGATAGAGCTGAAAGACTATAGGGTAGAAGAAGCCAAACCGGGCACAGCCTTTTCACATTGTCTGTGGAGAGTGCTCCTTGGAATATTCCTCCCTGTGAACCACTCCCTGGTTAGGTCTCAGAGTGAGCTAAATGCATCTCTTCAAAACAGGGCCTGGGAGCTAAGTAACAATTATGTCACATGGACAATCAGGGAAATCTGTTCCTAGCTCTGCTCCTGGGTATTATTTTACTTAGCAGAGAAGATGCAGTAATCTGCCTTCCAAATGTTCCTTGCATTTTGGACTACTTCCACATTCATCTATTGCATTTATATTCCCTTGGATTTAAACCGTAGACGCAACTGCATTTGATGACAGTTGTCAGAATCGGGCAGTCTGACTACTTAAAGGCAGCAACCTAATTAACCAGGAGTTATGTCAAATGTGGCAAAATCACTGAGGTCTTTTCCTGGCACAGGCACCTTAGTTAAAGTGTGTGTTCCTCTGGCTTGTCAGCCAGCTGCTGTTGTCCAGCATGAATTTATTTTACAGTCATTGGATTACTAAAGCCACCAATACATTAATTTTAAATAGTACACAAGATATGTTATGCATACATTTCATGATGTTTGGTACCCTTCCTATCTTCCCCTGTTGTCAATGAAGTATCATATTAATAAATGAATGTGTGATACTTTATTATTACCTTATCAGTAAGACCTAAGACTTAATGTGAATACATAAAATACACAATTCACCCTTTTTACTGGTTTCCTATATTACTCTCATTACTTAAATAACTTTGTTCCATATTTCCGATTTGCTGCTTTTTCAAATTCGGCTTCCAGGAATTGCTTCTTATTATGGCCTTCTCAGATTAAAGAGCTCTTTAGTAGTAATTTTTTCTTCTTGAATTAAATTTATAGACAATAAGCAAATCATCTCAGTCTTCTTTTTGATAAATTGTACTCATATACTCTCTTTTTCCTTGATTCTTTTCTGTCCTTGTTCCCTTTTTGTCTGTGAATATCACAGTATTCTAATAGCTCTTTTAACACTGTCTCTAATTTCATTGTCACATATCCAAAGGCCATGGTAGCCTTTGTTTTTAGAAGTAGTTTGTAACGAGTTGCTTGTGTGTTACGATTCCTGAATCCTACTTAGTCACTACTTCTCAGGATTTGGTCCTCCATTTTGTTTGCCTGGGCCACAAGCGCTGGAATTCAGCAGGGCTGACTTTCCTCTCTTTTATTTTTCCTCAAAGAATACCTTTTGTGTTACTTGGAGATTTTACCAGCACTGGTTTAATTTTCAAGTCACTAGTTAAATGCATGAATAACCTTGACCTACTCAGCAACTCTGTGGAGCCTCACTAGAAGCATCATCTCTCTGATGACAGAAAGGACCTAATGAAATTATCTTTGTTTCTGGCAGGTTAGCAATGCATATTAATAAAGGCATTTTGAGACCACCCAATGATCTCTGAGGAATGGACTTTGGCAGCCTTGCCTTTGAGCTGTTTAGGAAGGTCATCCTCACTGGTTAAGTGATTTGCTGTGTTAGTGATCTGTATTAGGTTTAGGTATGTTTCTCAATACATGCTGGTGATACGCAATACACCCACTCTAAAGGACTGTATAAATTTTGCAGTGTGTTCCACTTCTTGGTTTGGAAGGTTCATCTAGTAGTCATCTCATTGATTTTTAACTATAATCTATCACCCCAAGAACTATTTGTCTGATTAAATGCTGTTGGCTAGTTTTCCGTACACAAATATGCAGAGAAAACTCTAGAAGGAAACAAATAATTTGATTGTGGGTGTTTTCTGTTTGAGGAGGTGACTTCATGTTTACATAACTATCCACCTTCCATGTTAAACTTTTGTATGACCGCAGGATCTGTAGATTGGGAAAGGGAAAGAGACAGTAGGAAGCATGTATTTCTCTGTATTAAGAGAACGATACCATCTTCATGCAAGGCTCTTGTCTGAATGTGGCCTTGTAAGACAGTTCTGTGGCTCAGTGTAAGAAAGGAGAATGTACAATCTGCACTGTTGAACAGTGCTTAGTGTTGACATCTTTAAAGCAATATTTGGTCTCTTTCTAATTTACGTATGCCTGTTGAAACAGAATCACAATAATGCAAGAACCACGTAACAAAGACCTATGATGTGTATTATGTGAAAAATAAAATTATCTCATTGTAATAATCCCCTTTTGCCTTAAAAGCTCATTATGAATCACTTTCTTTTTAATGTAATCGTTAACAAATTATCATACATGAAATCAGGAAGGCTATTCCATTTTCCAATAATTTGTTCATATGCCTTTTGAAGATATTCCATAGATCCTGCTAGCAAATAATTTAATTGGGTGAAACTATTTCCTTTGCTGTTTCCGAGCAAGATATTATCAAATTTAATAGCACCAAAAATATACTCCATAACTTGATATTTATAAATTGCCACAGTCCAAAATGAAGCTGGATTATTTTTACTCCTAGTTCCAGAATGGCTTTTTGAGATTCTGTTTAGACTTTTTGTTTTTCTGTAGCCCAGAATTCAGAGTTTAAAACTAGTACCGTTCCTTGAGGTTGCTAGATTTTAAGAGTGAAATCTGTCACACAGTTGCTGAATGCAAATTTGTAGGCAAGCTGCAATAAATCAGTGCATCACTTGGAGTTATCCTGACTCAAGGGAACACTTACAGGCTCTCTGAATGAGTTTATGTACAATGAATTGACCATTGTTTGTATATCTGTTACCTAATGGCAATATTGTATCCAGTAAAGTATTTATTTTAAGTTAGAGAGACTGGAAAAATAATTTTTACTATGATAGTAAGAATAGAATGTAACTCAGGAAGCCATGTGTTTAAAATAAAAGGTTGCCATGCTTCTATCTGCCATTATAATTTTATTTCCTTCTCTTTCAGATACTCTAGAGGTGATCTTTAATTATCTGAAATCACAGTATTTTTTCCACAGGATCCTTAACACCATTAAAGTTAGCTGATGGATTATGTTTGGGATAAGCTAGGTGTTTTATGAATACTATTTGGTTGCTTGCCTCTATCATAGTTATTCTCCTGTGTTCAAATGTTGCAAAGAATACACTGGTGGGGTTTGGGGTTTTTTTGCATTTCTTTTCAGAGTACTGCTTGCTGTTAGCACAAGCCTGCTGTTATTGTAATGCTACTACATGGCTTCCAAGGCATGGATGTGGCATGTGTTTGGTCTACTTGCAGTCCAAAAAAACTTGGAGAGTTACTACAGTTTTCTATCTGGGTAGACTTAACTAGCAGTATCTTCTGGCTGACATTTGGACATGTTAAAAGAGGAGACAAGAAGGGCATTGGTGACATCTGTTAAAGAGTGAAGCAATCGGCTTCGCATTCAGACCAGCATCTGGATAGTAGCCTCTTGCCCCCTAGGGAGCAAGGGAAGCTGCTAAGTTTCACTTGTATACCTGTCATGACCCAGTGTGATCTCCCCAGCAGTTACACCCTATGAAGCCAGCAGAGGGAATGAGGTGAGGGTTTATGCAGAGAAGCAAAACAGTGGTAACTTACATCAGTAGTCACCCACAGCTGTAAAAGAAACTCTGACCCAGACTTGTGGCAGCATTATTTTGGTAGAGTGGTAGCCTTAATTATCTGGGTATCCCTGAGTTCTTGTCCTGTTCTATTTGTCGTCTTAATTCAATAGACATTTGTTTGCTTAAAACTCTTTGATTTCCACTTCCCCACCTCGCCACCCCCACTGAGAGGGAAGTATTACTCCCCCTCACAGTTTCTGAAATTTCTGGCCAGGACGTTGCACTAGTGTAATTTCAGTGGTTTTAGTAAGAACTCGTATGAGATCTTCAAACTCCTGATATCGCCAGTTAAATATGCTGACTCTGTATAATCTAGTCGCTGGATATCTTCTTTTTTTTTTTAACTCCTTGGAGGAAAAAAAAAAGAAGAAAAAAATGGCTGATCCACTAAGTTTTTGTGTACTTTGAGGCATACTCCAAGAAGCCCTGGTAGCACAGCTCCTGCATGGACCACCTTGTCCAGGAGCTAAGGGGAAGGCACTATCAAGGCTTGTATATAAATGAACATTCTTGACTCAAGCATCCTTGAATATTAATTTTGTAAGGATATGACATATGGCATCATGTGCCTGTGTATCCTTCAATCTGTTCCATGCAAAACCATCATAAATTCAAACTTCTGCATTTCTCACTTCAAAATGTACAGATAGATGTGTAAAAGGCAACCTGTTATAATATTCTATTATGATGTCCTTAACATTGAGATACCTGCTTATTGAAAGTCATACCCTGAAAGAATCAGAGGGAAAAAGGAGGAAAAAAAAACATTCAAATAGAAACAATAGCAGGATAGAACTAGAGAGCTATTTAGACGTAGTTTCACCTCACTGGAGTGTGAGGATAAATCATCGTTTTGGAAAGGTATGTGGATGAAATTTAAAAAGGATATTCTCAGTTTTACAAAATACATAGGCAGCATTGCATGTTTCTTTTCAAGGCATGAAATTGTTATCACTGGTCTTTTCTCCTCAAAGTAGCAAAATGAGAAAGGGCAATGACAGTTCCAAAGGTAGGTAGCATGATTAAAAAACACTGACTAATGCTTTACACAAATGCAGAAATGGCAAATGGGCGTTTTGACTGCAATGTACTGTGTGAATTATTAAATAGCTGAGGAATGAAAATGAGCAGAATTTTGGCAGGCTTCTTAAAAAGCTCATGCAGAGTTTGTCTTTTCCTTAATTGCTGCTCTTTCTAGGGGAAAAATGCATAGATTTTATTAGTTTGTTTCATCTGTTTAGGTTAACTCTGATATTATTAGAATGAGCTTTCAAAACACAACGTTTCAGGAATCCCAAACTCTGTAGAACAGTCTGCCCTCTGCTGCTTTCCTTAATTAAACTAGAAATCAAGAAGGCCCAAATTCTTATCTTCTTTCTTCCTTTGACTTGTTCTTATCATTTCCTTATGCTTCACAGTCCTAATCTTTGTTGACAAAGCTTAATTACCCTGTCTCAAAGGTAGGATTGTTGGGGCTTAAAATGTCTGCCTACAGTAGTGTTGTAATGTTGAATTCTTTGGCACACCAGCAACAGAAATGGGTCTATAGACAATGTTTCCACTTACATTCAGATATTCACATCACTGTGGTGAGCACACAGCAGATACTCTCACCAATGCTAACGTTGTGCACCAGACAAGTGGGATGATGCAGTATTAGTGGGACAAAACGGGTAACTGTTACTGTTGGAGGAAAAAAAGGTGGTAACATGGAAAAGGAAGATCCTTTGTAAGTTTCCAGAACCTTGAAAGTCTAGCAAATGAAACTGCTGCTGTTGAATAGTTCCTTTATTACTTTACTGCTTCAAATGGAGAAAAAATGGAAAGTGGACAGATCTCCAAAGAAAATAAGTAGCAGGAACTTAGATTTTTTTTTTTTTAAGGAAGTAAAAAAAAAATTCCAATTAATGATTTTTGTACATCAGTTATACCAGTGCAGGATAAGAGGATGACTAGATGACTTTTTCAAGTCTCTTAATCCGTTTTCTCTGAGTTGTACCTTTTTTTTGTATAAATCTTGGCTGCATACAATTTGAAAAACTACATAAAATATATTCCCCTACAACCTTGCATATAAATGTACTACTTTTCTATGCTGTGTAGTCATTTATAATAAAAATCTTACTTTATCTATGTGCGTGGTTTTACTACCTTAATACATTAACTGATACGTACTTTAATGCATTTCCTCTCCAACATGAATGGTATATGCAGTTAGACATTAGAAACTTAGGTCTAGCATCAGTATAGTCAGCATTGTTCGTAATATCTTTGCTTTCCAAGTTAAAAAAAATCATTCTATTTTGCTGACTTTTAGACATTTTACTTGTAAAGAATTTGACGCAGTTTTTGCTGTGTGCATCAATAGGATGACCAAATAATAAATGTGGATTAGGATTAAATTCAGGAAATTTGGATTCCTGTTACCATACATATGTTCAGGTTTTTAATTTTACAAACTGTGAAAGTTGTAACAGTGTGTCATTTAGAGATTTGCTCAATAAATGATTATTGCTGCAAAAACTGAGTACACGCAGTTTCTGACAACAGAAATTCTTAGATCAGTAGGCAAAGGAAACAGAGCTTGCTCAGCTTTAAAAAATCAAATTACTTTTAAAATTGTCTAGGCACATAACTTGAGGTGTATCATCTTAGGCTCATAATTTGAGAGTTGGGGCAATTCTTGCTTTCTTGGCTTAGCAAAGGACAGAAAAGAAAAAATGCTTCGGGAAGGATTAGTTCATGTTGATACTATTGATCTGGTTCCTCTTGTGACCAAAGGTCATGCTGACTGCTAAAAAGAGAAAGTGGTTGAGCAAAAGGCCACTGACTTAGAGTGAGGTTGTTATTAGAGGTGGCTCAGTAAATATTGTCCTTTGAGCTGCAAGCTGAGCTGGGATTTCTGCAGAAATTGTTGCTTCTGTTTTATTTCACTGAGTTCAAGAGGCCAATTCTGAGTGCTGAACCAAATAATATGAATAACATAAGGTTTAGGAAAAGTACAGATTTCCAGTACAGCAGTCATTCTGTCAGCTGAATTTACATGTATATATGTTTATATATTTATCTAAGTGTGTGTATGTATATTTGTGTATGTATAGATATAGGTACAGGTATATATATGTAATCCCAGGGTGGTGGTTTGGGGTTTGGGGGGGGGCGTTTGTTTTTTCGTTTTTGTTCCAAGGATTTGGCAGCAATTGAAAAGGGATTAAGGAGATATAAAGTGATATCACCTTCCTTCAAAGCTTGTGTTAGTTTATGGGGTGGGATCTGAAAACCAGAACCAAGGCAATATTTATTTTGTCTGTTTTCTCCAGGCTATCTGCACAGTTTAGTTTTTCATGGTTATTGCTTCAGGTTAGTTTCTATCTGCACATGTTGCAAGAGGGGAAAAAAAAAAAGATGAATAGACAATGTTTGGTAGATTCTGATAAACGAACTGTTGTGCATCTGTGGATTCCTTAGAAGTCTTTTGACTTCCTTTGTCCTCCTTTAGGATTTTCTATTGTCTTCTCTTTGTACTTCCATCTTGTTTCCAGAGTCAAGGATATAAATGGAAGGATTTTCACTGTAAAATTCATCTGTATGCTAGCAACATACGTGTACATATCAGTTTGATATGGAGGTTCAGTAGTTCAGAAATAGAACTTCATAAACCGCGTATTGTTTTTCCCTGACGGTTCTCCAGGTTGAAACATATTCCTTTCTTCTTTTCTAGGATTTTTTGATCAGCATTCTGGTCACAGTGCTTTTAACTGGTTCAGGCAAATGTACACACACTGACTACATAGAGTGCAGCAGTCTACTTTCATGTTATCCCTGATCTTTCTGATTTTTGGCTTGCTTTTTTAAGGAAGCTTCTTGCATTTTGTCAGTATTTTGTGCAGTCCAGTTTTACCAGGATTTACATTATTGGTTTCCCCACCCATTACAGAGTTTGTAGTTCATAATGGTAGGTGACCATATCAGCACTATAGAGTCAGTTTTGTAATACGGATTCTGCTTGTTAAATACTGAGTCTCCAGAGCTTTAAAAGTGGTCTCTGAAAAATCCAGTGACTACTGCATCTGAAGAGTGGAGAAGTAGTGCTGAAAACTTACGGCAGGGTGGGTCAGGTGAAACACAAATTGTGAAAGAACATTATAGGGATTTCTGCAGTTTCTGCAATCATTGGGAGTGACATTGACATTTTTCAAAGTAAACTTTGTGTCTCTGGAGATTGCCTGTACAAGTACTATGCATCATGCAGCCTCACTTAAGCTCTTTGAAAGCTTTAAATGTTCCATGGTCTTCATTTGTCCTCTACAAAAGCATATTTCACTGTGACTGAGGCAGTGTCTTCACTTGTCGAACAAACATTGTCTACGTGCCAAATGCAGCAGTGAACAAGTTGAGTTTGGTTTGCTTACCTGGAGATCTTTTTTCCAGGGTGGGTGGCTTTTAGTTTTGGCTTCTAGAACTGTGGAAGAAACATCTTCTGAAAAGCAGTCCATGACAAAATGAAATGGGGAGGTGTAGGGTCTACGGTTCACTACCTGTTTTGGAGGAGCAAGTTAGCATATGAGGTCTCAGCTTGTCAGCTCTGTTTACATGTGACGTATGTAGGGAGTCAAGGTGCATGACAGCATGTCTGACAAAACAGAATGAGCCTCTTACATAGGCAGAGCAGGACTAGAAAGTGGGGAGCGCACAGCGGGGGCTCTAATTTTGGCAGAAGTGTATGGGCTCGTGGCCGAAGAATGGAGCATGCAGGTGCTGTGGTACAAGCAATGGCTAGGAGAAATGAAGGGTGGTCTGGGTGTGGTACCTTTCACAGTTAAATGGAAATTTTTGATATGTGCTTCCTAAAGAAAGGAAGTATTGTATAGTTATTTTATCAGTGCTGCATTCTTCAGATTGGAGGCTGATGTCCAGACTGGACACTAATGTCCTTGATGAAGTGAAAGATATTTTCCATTAACACTCAAAGATACCTGTGTAGCTTATGGATTTTAAATATTTTCAAAAATCAGTTTATGTTTACATATATCACTGTTTTAACACTTCTGAAAAGATAACCCTTTCATATACATTAGTACATGATTTTTGGAGCTGGGTTAAGAATGGATCATGATCAGCAGAATTCTCTCAGACTTTAGCCTAGAGCTGTGGAAAGATAGTACAGATTGACTGTTTTGTAGTTAGTAGGGCTAATGTCTTTATGGAGGCTAGGCCTGAAGTGAAACTAGACTATTTTCTGTTGCTTCTCTCATTATGTTACCTTACTTTGTTCTGTGGGCTGCAAATATCTGAATACTCTGTTTTCCTCCTCTCTCTACTGCAGTCTTTCCACTTCCCATTTAGGGTTCCATGGGAGTTTTCACACAGTGTAAGAATAACTTCTGTTTAATTATCACTTTTTCATTCTGAAGAAATAAACATAGTGAACTATTTTACTGAAACTCTGAAGTAAAAAGGAATTATAAGTTGATAGTGAAAGATAAATTACAGCCTTTGCTATTTTAATAAGTAGTATTTATTCAGTTATAGAACCACATGAATATTTTGTGATTATATAAATTATAACATAACCCACATTTTAAAGTACAAATAGCAATAGTAGCAACCATGTAAAATTTATAACTAATTAACTTATAAATTATTACTGTAGACTGAACTATAAAAGATCACAACTGATGCGTAGCAATAAACAACCACTGTATTTTCCTTTTATAGATTTGCATATCTTTTAGTAAAATAGTCTTGAATTTTCAAAATATTGCTGGGTTTACTGCATTGTTTATGTAACATACTATGTACAGTTTTCATGTGTCAGGCCTTGTTCTACTGGTTTTGGGTACCTCACAGATGCCTCAAAGGGAATGAGAGTTTAGCCTTTCATAGGAATCTGGCCACAAATCATTTGTCACTGAAAACTGGAGGTTCTAACGTATACACATTATACATACACTTATGTATGTCTGTATTTTATTTATATGTATGTATTGTATTTATATGTGTATGTATATTTATATATATAAGTTCAATGACCAGTAGTGTTCTGCATATAGAATAAGATGGTTTGATAGATTGATAGCTATATGTATACAAGGACAATTCAAGTTAAATAGTTATCTGTAGAATTTGATGAAATCTCTTGTTTTACCTCCAAATACATAATTTGTGAAGGGTGGAAGATAGCTTTCTGGAAAAAACTCAGCCAGTTGAAAACAAAACCTCAAACTATGGAGGTCAGAAAGAAATACTAGTTTTTAATAATATTAAAAAAAAAATCCTTTCTGAGGTGTTCTTTGCGGAGAAGTATATTTAGTCAATCTGATTCTTTCCGAGTCTATGAAATAAAACAAAGATATCAAAATAGTATGTTAACAATGTATAGCATGCTTTTATGCATGTTTATATATCCCAAATATTGTAGTGATGGAATTATGTACAGCTGTCTGCAGAGCTTTACTGCATCACTTTTTATTAAAGCCAACCAAAAATAATAAATTGCTATATAGCTGCTACATTTTTAAAAATAGCTTATTAATCATGGGAATAGTGCAATACCATACAAATATCATGTGACAACAAAAATAACTGTTGAAAAGACTTATTGTATAACATAACTGAAAATATAAAAAATATCCCATATGCTTCCCCCAAGTTTTTTCCAGATCCCAAATCACAGAAATAACGAATTTTTAAGTCGTCCCATATGTGTTTTGGATACCAGTAAGTGTGGAGTCCCCCATAGGTATAGACACACGTAATGTGTGAGATAAGTATATCCAACCAACAGGCATAGCATGGTCTTCCTCCTCATGGGAGCACGTTAATTGTTGACAAATTTGCCGAGAACAGTGCAAGTGAGTTCTGTTCCCCATATCACTTCTATTAATGACGGCTTCTATTCAGTGTGCAAAATGTCCCGAGACCTCGTACAGGTTCAAGAGCAATAGACTCGCGAGGACTTTGCCTGCATCTGCAGGTCAGAATTCGGAGCAGGTTTCTTGTCACAAATATCTTTTGCTTCTCTTCTATAGTTTCAGGGGGAAAGTACTGACTGAGCAACACAGCAATAGGTTGTAGTGATAGGCAGGTTATCTAGCTGCACTAGGAGGCGAAGTGCACACAGACTTGCAGTACTTGGAACTGTACTGTCCCCAAACTATGCAGCTCAAATTTTAGAGCACTGTAGGAGCACAGTTCAACAGAGGTCTCTTGGAGTAAAGCTACAATGCCACAGCCCTTTGGTTGGTCAGCTTATCTTCCTCAGCAGAATGCTCTAGTTTGCTTGCTCTTTCAATTCTGTTGCACCAGTGATGTCTAAGAGACATCTTTTTTTATTCCCAAGCCAGCAGATGTAACTATAACAGATGGCATCGCTTTTGCTTGCTTGGTTGTGTTCTGGTAAATGGTTGTATTGGACAGCTGAAAGAGAGGTCTTCCATTTACTTCGGGGTGGTTCCATCTACCTTTGCTGGCTGGCTGGATACCTGGGGGGAAGGTTGTGTCCCTGGTATGCCGCTGAGTCCTCTCAGCCAGGGGAAGTTTCCAGTTTGAGGGGGGAAGAGTAGGGGGTGGGAGACAGCATTCCCAGGAGCTTGGTGCACAGGTGGCTCTGGTGGGTGTCAAAGAAGAGATCTTCTGTGGTGCCAAAGAGGGACTGTGTAGCATTGATGTGGCACTTTGCAGGTATACAGTGTGGAGGCTGCTTCTTGTTAACTTGTGTTTGGAGCTACATCACTCCCAACGGGTCTGAGTTTTCTTTATTTCCCTTGTTTTGCTTTGTGCCCTGAGAAGAGCTAATGGCAGCAATTCTGAGCCCTCGGGTTGCTCTGGGGATCACCCGCTTGGGAGGAAAGGAGTAGGCCATTCTGCTGTCATGTGTGATCATGGTGGGGCCACGGGGCAGTGCTTCTCCTGTGTTCAGGATGGGAAATTTGCAGGAAGAAGAGAGAGAAGGCTGTGTTGTATTCTCTCCCTCCACTCTGGGGAAACATCTGAAGCAGTGCTTTGTGCTTTCCACAAATGTAGGCCTTTCTTTTCTGCAGTCTTGGGGTAGCTTTGCATGAATTAATAGGTCTTCTCTTCCTGCTCAGTGGCTATCTCCTTCTGTTCCCTTATCTTCTTGCTTAAGGTAAATGTGGCCTGAAGGATCAGAAGAACTCCTGCTCTTCCTTACCTTTCATGATTACAAAATTGTCTTCAGGCTTGTCTTGAGTTCCCTACAGTTTCAGACTTTTAAACAAATTAATCTCTTAATCTAGCAGTATTTGTCACCAAGCAGAGTCTTCACAGATCGTGTCTATTTCTGCTTCAGTGATCTCTTTAGTATGAACACCTGGAAGAGATTCTTGATCAGACATCAGAGCTTGGAGAACTCATTTAAGTGTGAGGTGACAAGCTTTCCTACCCGTGTCATTTCAAATGTACTTTTCCATAAGTTATTACAAGGACTAGTTATTGGGTTAAGAGTGTTTTACTCTAAAAGTGATCTTCTTTGATCGCGATGCTCCTCTCCCCCCCCCCCCCCCCCCCCCCAAAAAAAAAGCAGCCAGTTGAAATGCATACTATGAAAAATATTTTTCAGTCTCTTCTGAATGCTGTGTTTGTGCTGGTCAACAATCAAATGACATTAATTTGCAGCATACATACATGCTTTCATGCTATATGAGGGGTGATGATAATTAGGACTACAGAAAATACTCGTAATTTCAAAATATCAGGCAGATCTTGTATGCTGTTGCTTATCTGACATGATCTGTGTTATTTTTTGTTCACCTGAAATTTTCCTCAGATTTTTTTTAATAATGCAGCTTATATAGTTAGAGAATCAAAAGCATTTTGTCTGAAGCCCAAGAAATCATTTCTCTGTTAATTTTTGTTATCTTGATTTGTTAGTGAAAGCCAGGGAATTAGCAGCACTAGGTGAGAACTCTGTCTAATGAAAAATCAATCACAGTTGTTAATGATTACTAATGTCTCACTTCTTGAAAAATCATGCTGTTGTGCTTGGGAGGTACTTATTTTTTAGCGTATAGCAAAATGTTCATTTTTAAAGGTTTAGGTGCTTTCTTTGAAACAAAAGGATTTTTACTTAGTTCTCTAATGATACAATAATGATTGTGGGTTTTCTCTATTTCTTTCTCAGTAATAAGGAGAAAAAGGGGTAACTTAAAACCACAGTCTCATTCATGAACTACGTAAAGATTAACCCTCAAAATGAGAGGTACTACTAGAGTTGAAGAAAACATTCCTCAACTACTTCTTGGTGCTAGACTACACTATAAGGCTAAAAGTATTTTCACTAATGAGTTTTCAGATTAGCCAAGCTTTATAGGTTGAATACCATACCTTGAATGATGCCATCAAACAATTTAGTAGAAATCTGTAGCTAATAGAGTAATTCTATAGCTAATGAACATACTCTGAGAACCTGCCTTAGGACTGGGTAAATGGTTTTTGTTACCTTCAGTCTGGAGATGATACTGGGATTCTTCTCTAGTTATAAGACCAGTTTTGAATATGATAGAGGTCCAATAGCTGAGATAACTGCAATTTTGAGCCACAGAGTGCACAAGAGTAGTCTGTGGTTGAGAAAGCTCTACCTGTCTTTTAAATCACGTGTTGTTTTAGAAGCCAGGGCAGGGGAGAGGAGGAAGAGACAGCAAAATAATTAACATGGAGAAATCTGTTACTTGGACAGAAATGTTCCCAAATTGTCCTAAAAATTTATCTGGCAGTCTCTTTCTCCCTGCTGCACAATAGCAGAGACTTTGATTATACCAACTAGCTACAGACCATTACTTTCCTGGCAGCCTTCCTGTTTAGGAAGCACACAAGTCTGATTATAGGCGGCAGCCCAAACCATCCCAGAAGCTGCAGTACTTTGTGAGTAGCAGCAGCTGTGGTTTACATACTGTAGCCTTCATACCTGTCACACCACATCATAGCTCAGTCCAGTCTTTAACTGAAAAGAAAGTGCGAAGAGAAGGAGTTTGTATTTACTTTTTCTGATCTGGGGCATACTCACTGCCCCTGGACTTAATGATGGCAATATTGGGAGATCTCCTTTGAGTGGCTGCAGGAAAAGGCCAGCAGATTACTTCATCTTCAGAGGCAAGGCTGTCTTCTCGTGAAGCAGTTGCTAATTTAGATAAAGATAAAATTAATAAATTTATTGCCCATGAAGAAGCTTGTTTTCTTGAAGTGAATACATGATATACCTCTCCATTTATGATTCTGTACCTTAATGTAATTATTTATTCTATTTATTATATTCTGATTATTCTATTATTTAGAGAATTGGTTAATTGCCTTACCAACAGGAGTCTGTGTTAGTGGTACTGAAGTTTAACAGTTGACTGCTACATTACTAGTTTAATTCTGCACTGGTGGTTGAGGTATTGCTTATAGTGGAGATACAAATTACCAGTGTGATATCTAGGTAATGGCTATGTAACCAGAAGGCAGTGCTTATTAGGGAAGCTTTCACTGATTTCTGTCTCTTCTGCTTGCCTTGTCTTTTTGTTTTGTGAATGTGAAAGACAACTGTAGAAACCTTGATAGATTTACAGGAGAGATACAGAAATGATTTGGCTGGGAGAAGTATGTTATAATGAGAGACTTGAGAATTTCAGTCTGAAGTAGTTTATTAAAAAGAAGACTGAATGATAGTTTTACTGCTTTGTACATGTCCTTTCACAGGAATAAAATGGCTACTTAAAAGGTTTTCTAAGCTAACAGAAAAATGTATTAGTGGCTTGAAATTAAAGTCTGACAAATTGCCTTAATATTTTTAGCAATATGTGTAGTTAGTCTTTGAAATGAATCACCAAGGAAAGTCATAGGGTCTTCATTTCTTGAAATCTTAAACTTTATTGCCTTTCTGGAAAATAGGCTTCTTCTAAACAAACACTACTGCATTCATTGAGGTAATACAATAGATCAGACTAGATATTTTCATGCAACAATCAAGAAAATTTGCTTTTTCTCCATTAACTGTCAGAGAGTTTTAGTTCTAAAAATTTAATATCAGCCAGAGTAATCTTTTTTTTTTTTAGTACTTTGTCCGGTGGTTTTTTTTTCTTCTTGCAGTTTGTTTTAATGCTAATCCAGCAATTCTAGTATGATTTGTAAAATTGGAGCTGGAAACAGAAGATGGCTAATAATGAAAGGATGTTATAGTAAGAGCTTTGGTTAGACAATTAATAATTGACTACTCATACCTTTTATTACAATAACATGATATGTTATACAGTGATATGAAATAAATTCAGTGCTAGGAAAAGTAAGAGAAGCTTGGCAAATTAAGTACGAATCTGATTCAGGTTTCATAATCTGTCTTGCAAAAAAAAAGTCAAAACATACCTAAATTAATGCAGGACACTGACATGCAAAGCACCTTGATGCAGAGCTTGGAATTTGTCATATATGACTCAGACAAGGCTTAAAACAAAGGACAAGCTGCCCTGATCTGTGCTTTGCCACCTGTATTTCTACCAGGCCATTGCTAGTAAACAGTTACAGTATACCTTTGCTCTTCACAGTTTCCTTCATTTGAAGAATTTCTTGTCTTCACCAGGCTGCAGAGCCATGAAACCAGGATCTGTGGCACCTGCGTTGTGCTGGAGAAACACTATTGCTGGGGATATCATTGTGGGAAAAACATGGCCAGCATCTGAGTATTTTGTATCCAAAGATAATGTCTGTTACAGGAAGCAGCATTTTAAAAACATTGCAGTAGAGTGCATTAAAGCTGGTATCATTGTCTGGACACTGTTAGGTAAAGCAGGATGCATAATGCATTGGTCATCCGTGAGCATGAATATCTTGAAGTTGACAGAAATGTAGGATATTACTTGTATTACTTAAAACCAATCCCTTCCCAAAACCACAAGGAACAACAACAACCACCTTTCCCCATGAATCTCTAAGTATCAAAAGCTATTTTCCTCTTTCAGGCACCATAGACTACAGTAGTAATGGGGCAGAATAGCCAGAATAGAGGAAATACGAAATATAGCATTGTAATTAATTTCTTACCACACTTTTATTTCTGGATCCTGTTCATTAACAAATATAGCAGAGACATAATGTGCAATATTATTCAGTGAACAGAAGAAGTGCTCGTACTTTCCGGATCAAACAAAACCACTGTTGGAGTCAGCAGGTAGATTGTATGTACCCTCATTGCAGAGTTGTAATTCAGAAGAAATGAAAGAAAATTACAAGTATTTATTGTCATGAAGTAGTAAAGGAAAAGAATAGCTTGCTTGTAACCCTGGATTCTAACGTGCTGTAGATTGCTGGTGCAAAAATTAATCCTCCTAAAGCTGGTAGACAACTTCTTTTATTGTCTACAGTAAGCTCAACTTTAAATTTTGAGACTTTAACATTTACTGATTTGCAAAATAAAAACGTATGAAATCTATAGTGTATATTTGAGTTATTAGGTAGATAAACCATTCAGAGACTTTAATTGCTATTTGATAAATATTGTTGAATATATTCTTTTTTGATGTCAGAGGGACCACTTAATTTTGATACTATCGTTTTACAGTACCATTAATAAGTCTGTCAGATGATTAGTGTGCAATGAATATGCATGCTGAAGATTAGAATAGGCTGTGGGAAATATAAATGTCTTTGTAAACTGGATTTAAAATCTGCTTTGGTGTGCAGGCCTTAATTGAAAAACCCCCAAAATCGTAATTTTGTTATGGGATCATAGAAATCATGTTGAGCAACCAATGTTGTCTAACTCTTTGTAGTCAGGGAAATGCAGATCTTGGTTCCAGGAAAAGCTTTGGTGTGGTGAATTTACAGTTCTCTTACTCTTGACAGCATTGGCATGGGAAATGTTTGTTTATAGGCTAGAGCTAGGGCTCCTTCCAACAGCTGATTGTTTTAAAAGAAACAAAATTGAAATCAAGCCACAAGAAAAACGGGGCACTGAGTTGGATAGCAAAGGTCTGGTTTAGGGATTAACCTCTTTTATGCATATTGAGCTGAACTGATTGGCAAATCCGAATCTAGAAAAGAATGTTTCACTGTGGGGTACAACGGCAGAGGTCTTCTTGTGAGGTTTTCATGTTCTTGTGGAAAAATGAGTATAGATATTGAACATACATATTCTACGTAATCATAGCTTAACTTGCAGGAAAGTAGCTGTTGTAGACACCTACCAGTTTCAAGTTCTGATAACCTGTCTTTGGGAGAGAGGAGCGGGGACACCCAGTAAGAATAAACGTTTGCCTTTAAACATGGTCACTTTGACATCATTCCTTTCAGAGGCATTTCTTCTTTTTCCGTTTACTTACTAATCAGTTCAGTTCTTAATGCTACAAATTAGTGTTATGATGTAAACTATGTAACTTCATCTAAGCCATGGCCTTACATTTTTATCACGTATTAGGATGTGAGTATATCTCATCTTTAAGACAGATCCATCAGCAAATTTGGACAAGAAAGCCTCCAAGCATTGTCAGTAGCTGTGAGTAAATCTTGTCAATGCTTGTTCTAATACATCAGTATTCTCAGATGGCCTTCTTGTACAGCTCCTGCTTTATGTATACAGATACTGGCATTTCCTTGTGCAAACCTAAACTCTGAATCTGTTTACCTAGTCTTTGAAGATTCCAAGTGCTTCCAGGGTATGAAAATCACAATATGAGAAGTCAGTATTGAAGAGAACTGGGGAGTTTATTTTTGTTTAGGGGTTTGGGTTTTATTCCTTTTTTGTCTGAAGTGTATCAGGAAGTAAACTTTTTGTTCCACTGCTATTCCTTAATTTTTAAATATTTTTTTGCATTACAAAGTTTTGATTGTCCTATGCTGAGTCAGTGACTTCCTGGTAGGAATTATCTCATTTTTTTGCCTCTTGCAAGCACTGATCAGCTATATCCTTCTTTCCTTGCCATGTTCATATTTCCCCCCCTCTTTTAAACATTTCTCTCTGTCCCAGTGTGTGTGTGTTTGTGTGTGCTCATCTTTTCCAGTCTGATTAAGTTTTTTGAGCTGATTTAGCAAATATATTGTGGTCCTGTCCCACAAAGGCTTCTCTAATAAAGACATATTCCTTTCGAAAGCCGTTAGACTCTTGAGCTTCAAGTATTGGAAATCTCCTGCTCTTTTTGGTAAATTAAGCCACAGGGCAGAGGGTGACAATTGAAAGAGAGCAGTCCAATTTCAAAATTTAGAATCACCCCAATGTTTTCCTAGACAGAAATTCTAAGTAATGTGATGCTTATGAGCATTGAAGTGAAATGGAGATAAATCTCTCTCTTCCCCTAGACTTTGCTTCGTATCAGCCTTTCGTATTTATATTCTTTTATCTACCTTAAAATTAATCTAGATGCTAGTTTTTATGCTGAATTTGAAACAACAGTGCTAGGAAAAATAAAACGTATTTTTCCCATTTAGTTTAGTAAATTTGCGTTAGTAAAAAAGCAAATCAGAAACAGTGTCTGTGCAGAGGTGCTTTTTATATTTTAATCTGCTTTTCAAGTCTTGCAGACAGTATAGGATTAAAGAGATGTGATTTTTGTGATTGTTTGTGGGATGGAATAGAATAGATACAGCCTTTATGGTACTGAATGTTCAGTAATGTTTTTAGGGTTTAACAAAATGACAGCTCAAAGTACATCTCCATGTTTAACCTCCCAAAGAAGATTTCTGTTTTGACTTCCACATTAGTGAGAGTCAAAGGCTTTAACTAGTCAGTGGTCACCCTTCCTCATACTACCTACAGTTTATATACTAAACCTTCAATATGGCTATGCAAGTAATATCTCCAACTTCTGAAAATCAATGTGGGGAGAAGCTCACACAATTGATGTGTGTGTATACTGTCAAGCTGAATTTCTCCCTGTTTTGCTCCAGGTTTCTCTTCTCTTTTGCTCATGCTACATGTATGGTATTGCTCTTAGGATTCTGTTTTAGACTGTAAAACCTGCCTCTCTTCCTAGATGAAACCTAGTGTAATAATTAACACGGAGACTTCTCCAGTAGGCAGTATGGATGGCCTACACCATGTCTTGCTTCCTCTGCCCAGTTTGTTTCCCTGCAGGCTTCCTCCCTCACATCACACTGCAGAAACACAAATTAGATGGGCTTAAGGCATTTTTCTTGTTGACTTGAGTAGAGACCAGGGCCCTGGTGGTGTTTCATATTGTACTATGCTGGATCTGCAGCTGTTACTGCAGATCTGCTTCCTGAAGTAGATAACGAAACCTGTAGATCTTGCCAAAGATGATAGCAGTGGTACTACAAGGCTGGATTGATAGTCATCCAGCCTCAACAGTCTCTGCTGGCTCTCTTCATTCTGTAGAGAGGGATTTGGATGATTGGAAGCCACCACCCCCACTAGCACCATCTTGCTGTCAGTTACCTGGCAGAGCCTCAGCATGAGAGCTATGTTTCAGCAATGGCAGTGTTTTGGTTCTCTCCAATTCTGCAAAGAGTAATCCCTTGGAGGGAGGCAGAGCTCTCAGTCTTTTTAATTTGGATTGCCAAGGAAGTGTAAAAATAGTTTTGATCCCTTTTGATTTTTGTCCAACAAGATCTAGAATTGGGTTATTCTGAAATAATACTGTATTAGTATGGTAAGTTCTGAAATGGTGTCCTGCTTCACTGAGACATGCAGAGTTTCAGTAATTGGCATGGAAAAACTGGGATCCTGAGAGATTTCTGCTACATGCTGTTTTATTCCCAGAAGTAGTCAGTCTTTTCTTAAAATGTAAATGCTCTTTGGATGTTACTCAGTATTCACCAACTATGCTTTCAAACCTTTACTCATGTTTTAAGCCATGTTAACTAATGTGATTATAAATTTTAATTCAAATAAAACATAAAGGCTTAATACAGCTGGCATCAAATATGAGCCAAGCTTACAAGTGTCTGTTTAAAGTGGCAAAATCGTAGTTCATACTCATTTACACCAAAAGGACTTCCTGAAATACATTTTAGCCAGGTGCTCGTTACCTATTTCATATAACTTGAATGGAAGGGCTGATTAACTGTGGTATATAGTGTACTTTATTTCAAAATCTGATAGAATAATTATGTGGCTCAGGAGGATTGCAAGAGTGATGAAATGTAGGTAGCGTTTAACCTGTATCTTGCGCTAGAAAAAAAGTAATGCCTCTTCCAAGTAATTTGTTAGTGAAAACTTTCCTTAAAAAGCATGAGTTTTACAATAACAGAAAGTAAAACTATTTAAGGTTGACTGTCTGATGTTTGGAATGCCTTTTAACATAGGCGCATTTATAGTATCACTAATAATTGAACTAAACCTAAGAAAAAACAACCACCAGATAGTTCACTGAAATTTTGTCAAACTCCAAATTAAATTTCATTCAATTAAACTCTTTTTTTCAAATTTCATTTATTCAAACTTGAATAGCTTCATTGCCAGTTTGACTTCTATTGATAGTATGTCAGTTCCTGTGTGTTTTACGTGTCTATTCTTGCTTAACAAATGAAATTCTAGATTAACATCTTTATTAAGTATCAGAATTAAGTATATTGATGTGCAAAAGTGCTGAGTTTTAATATAGCTTAACTGTAATTTATAGAAATGTCACTTGTCTGTTTTTCTGGGGCAGGAATGAAATTATTGCCTAATTTAACATATTGAAACTCCTTTTAATAAGTTTTTGAATGTGAAGTATTTTCTATGTTGTACCAGAGACCTCCTGGAACCATCTAATACTAAACAGATGATAATAGAGCTGATGCAGCTGATGAATTTGAGGAATTGCTTGTAAACTGACTAACAAACTATGAGCAGTTTCCTGTTAAGTAATAAAATTATTTAATATTTTAGGCAGCACTGTTCTGCCTGAAAAGAATGTGCAGTATGATCTCAGCATCTGTATTCTCTTGCACTTGGATAAACACTGAAATGTCTGAATGAAAGTGTTTTAAAGTGAGTATTTCTTTTGGTATATTGATGTTATAGAGCACATTCCTTGGAACATTGGAAATGTTCAAACAATCAAGCAAGTGAACCTCTAAACCACTTACTACTTACAAAGCCTGAGTCAGGATCAGGTGCTGTCTTTCTCAGTGCATTAGTTACCTGTATATTAGTGCAATTTTTTCTGACTAAAGTGCCTTTGCATAATATAATCTCTCTATGGATATACATAATTATACTTAGATCTCGCAGTTAAACAAAAGTGTTCTGTGACGCTATGCATGGAAATTTTCTGCCCTGTTACTGAGTAAGACTGAAAATGTATAATCACTGGGCATCATCAGTCCACTTTTACTTCAGTGCCTCAGGGTTATATTATATTTGCACAGTATACCTTGCTGCTTATTCCAGTATAATCAGAAAATGTAACAATGATTATTTAATTTGATTCACAAAGTTGAGTTCTTACAGTAAATATGTGAATCAGAATACAAGCTCTACTAATGATCTGTTACTGGACAATCCCCTCAGTTTCATAACCAATTATCTGTCCTGATAGCTAGCGGTCTGGAGATTTTCAGGGACTAAATTTCTTCAAATTAATTCTGGGAATTTTTGGGGATTTAGCAGGTTGATTTATTAGGCTCTGCATGTAATTGTGAATTTAACTTCAAAAGAAAACAGGTTGATTATAGAAAGCACTTATTTTGTGCTTGAAGGACTTCCTTTTGAATGCCTTGTTGTTAAGATGCTCTTCATTTTTCGGAGAAGTATGGAATTATCTCACTGTTTCAGTAGAAGTTTTTCATTCTTTCAGTTCTATGTTGATAAGCCTAAGCAAAGTAGGTTTGGGGGGATCTTAGCACCTGATAAGAGTCAAATCCAGGACATTGTTATTGCAGGACTGAGCACAAAATGGCCCATGTTAAGTGGCCATATATGTGCTCCTGATTGCTTCTGCTTTGACCAAATGGTGTAAGACAACAGTGTGCACAGCACAGCTCATCTTAAAACTCTGTAATTGCTCATGAAGCACATAACTATAGTTGTGTGTGACTCATTGCTGTCAAGTACCTGGCGTGAAGAATTAGCCAGAAGTAATCAGGGCAACTGATAATTATTCTAGCACCACTAGACAAAGAAGTTTTTCTTCCCGCTCTCTGTATTAGCCAAAATAGATAGTGAAACATTTTCAGGTAAGAGGGAACATTATTTAATCATCTGTTCTCATCTCCTACAGACTACAGCATTTGCCATAGGACCTTCAGCACCTTACTCCTGCTCCAGTTGTTGGGGCTGGAAGTAGCATTTGGGAAAACATGCAGTCTTGTTTTAAAGATTACCAGTAATGGCTAATTGCTGTCTCTGTTTAAAAGAGAAAGTGCAGTGTGTATTCTCAAGCTCTGTCATGATATGGATGAAGGTGTTACATATTATTTTAGTTGTATAACTTTTCCATAGCAACTACAGGTGGAATTAATATTTGGGAAAATTGTCTTTTTATTTTTAGATATATATAGTTCGACAGGTCTTTTGACCTTTTTTAAAAAGTCTTGCTACGTGATCACTTTTCATGCTATCTTCTGTTGTCACTGGCAGCTATGAAGAAAATCAGCACCTTGTGATCACTGTTACAAATTGCTAAAAATTCAACGACCACTTAAAAAAGTCTCTGCTGTAGGAAAATAAAAGAAATCTTACATTTGATCTTATGCAGAGTTTATATACATAGTCTTCCATTTTTTGCTTGAAGAGCACAAACAAAACTTCCTAAAACCTTCTCTAAACCTATTATCAACAAATTCAGTGGTAGAGCGTATGAGCAGGGATAACACAAATACTAACACAACGCTCACACTTAAGTTTTAAATGCAGTGAGTTTTAGTATAAAATCATTGTAGATGGTTGCATTTGTCATCAGTAACTGTACATGCGGTAACCTGCATGTGTACTGTGTGTTCTGGGTGTACAGATATACACGGAGCAAATACTGTGTTAAATACTAATATCTGCAGGCTGAGAAAAAAGAAATTAAAAATGGCTGAGTTAAAGCTACCTGCTTGGTTTCTTTTGTAAGAGAGAGTATGTTAGACTACCATCTGTGCCCAATGCATACAGGTGGCCAGCAAATGGTATTTGCATAGTCCTCTTAAAAGGCAGTAAATAGAATAAAATGCAGTTTTTACCTTTTTTATCTATATCTCTATATGTTGTTGTGCAGGCTCTTGGTTACATTAAAGTGACTTTCTGGCTTTAGGATGTTCCAGAATACACAGCCGTCTCATTTGTGGCTCAGTTTAGTTTTCCATAACCTCCAGTGTACATTAGGACAAGAGTATTACTCTGTCCCAGCTTATTCTCTCTGTAGCTTTTTACTAGATGTGTTTGTAAACAAACACAAATTTGTAAACAAACTTTACAAACTTTTTCTTCAATTTCCATATTTGTTCTGCTTTGACTAAATTTGTGTCCGTATTTGTAAATTTCTGTGAAACAGCCCCTGTGAATACAACCAATACACTCTTCACTCCTACAGATTTTGGTTTTCACTCTGTGCCTTTCTTGTTTTTATCTCTATGTGTCAGTGTGCTTGCTGAGGTTTATGAGTACCCAAAAAAAAGAGGAAGCCCACTGTAAATGCAAACTCTTCATGTTGTTTGTTACTGTTGCAAGTACAACAACCTTAAAATAACAGATCTTTTGGGGTGACTGCCTGGCAATGTGGAGCTTTACAGACTAGTAACTAAATGGCTCCTTTTTTGGAGGTGACTTTAGAGCTCCGTGGTTTCTGTTAATTATTATATGTGTGTGTGTATATATATATGCGTACGCAAAAGGAAATTGAAAATTATTGATATTCCACAAATGGAATACGAAATTTTTCACCTACATGTTATTTGCAAAACATTGCTAGAGTCATTACCTCTGAGTATCTGCTTTTCACAATTTGCTGTTTCAGGTTTAGGGTTGATTGAGTTCAATCACATGGTGATTGTATTTGTATTCTGTTTCTGGAACAGATGATTCCCAAAATGACAAAGATCTTGGAAGGCAGTCTCACAAAGAGATGAAAATGTATAGCCATATGAGTGTTGGTAATCCTTGTGGTATCTGCAGATATTTTGGGAAGTAAAATAGTTTCTAAATTCATAGGAATCAAAAAATTGTGAATAGTGTTGATGTGAATTTCCATTTTACTTGAATAAATGGTCATATTTCTCTTAGCATTCATTCAGCTATCCAACTGTAGTCTATATAATGTAGGCTTGCCATTAAATACAAGTTATCTATAAGTGCTTTAACCTGGAAGAAATTAAAGTTGCCAAAGGCAAATTTTTCAGCCTGTATATATCATAATAATATTTAACTGTTCCTGAGATTAACTCTTACATAATTTGTATGCATGTACAGAGAGATCTATGCCAAGAAAAATAAACAAGGCAAAGGTCATTGTAGACCAAAAGCTCATGCTTATTGGTGCCAAAAAAGTTTGTCTGTATTTATAAAACACATCATGTTTCGCATCCTAAGAGAGCAGCCAAGTGCAGCAGTAGTTCACCTTTTCATAGTGGAGGGGAAAAAAATAAGAGCTCTTTATGTAAACAGCTGAATGAACTCAAGACATAATGAACCTTATTGTAAAACTAAATCCTTCTATGTTTAAAACAAAACCCACTAAGAGTTACTGTTTAATGAGGCAGTGTCCAGTGAATCCACAGCAAATAAAAGGCCATAAAGCTAGGATTAGGTTGCATGTCCTTTCTAAGGAATTTGGTGTGCTCAGCTACATGTAGTTAACAGCATGAAGCATGGTAGGGGTGTGCTTACTTTTTGAAAAGCAATGAAGAAGTCTCAAAAAACATAAACAATATGATTTCCCCATTTGTTAAGGTAATTAAGAGGTGTCACGTACACATGTATTAAACTATAGTGAATTAAGGAATAGTGAAATGCCATGTATGTTTTTACATTCTACTAAAGAAGCCATTACCAAAGTGATGTGTAGCTCTGTTTTTGATACTTGAAAGAAGTTGAGCATATGTTCTAGAACATGTATAAAAAAATCATAAGAACGATTCAAGAGCTAACAAAATTGCTGTGTGACATGAAATTAAAGGAGCTCAGGGTATTTTGGTTTTGTTTATGCAGAAGATAGATAAGATACAGCTTGATCACAGTTTCAAAGAAGGAAATTTCTGCTAATAGAAAGTTATTTAATTTAGCACAGGAAGGAATAATGAGATCCAAAGGCTTGAAACTGAAGATAAATGTATTATTTCTACATACAGCATGGCATTCTTAATAATCAGGATAACTAAATACTGGAGCAATATACTTCAGAAATCACAAAGATAGAATATCTTATGGAAAGAGAGAAAAACTCAGTTTGAAGCCTATTTGAAGTACAAAATGTAGGACTGTGGCGTTTATTTGTACCAGAATATGCACTTTCCTTAGTAGACAGAAAATCAATGTATGTGAGACTCACAGAATTTCCATGAAGGAACTGTAAAACTATGTATTCCAAGAAGTGAAAGTAGCTAAGTTCAGAATTTAGGTGATAAAGATGATGTTTTCATAATTGTTATCATTTGACAAAATCCATCCTGTGACCAGATACAGCTGACTAACCTTCTGGTTGGTTTAGTTAGTGTGGTTGAATTCTTCTACCATTCTATTAGTTATTTAGTTAAATACATTGGTGCTTTTTTAACTGATAAATCACTCAACTCGGTGGAATAGGTCTTCTGCAAGAAAAAGCTGTCCTACATTCCAGTTACACACTAAATCAGTTTTACAGTTGGTTTATATAATGGAGTAACACCAGCCCACAAGCATCTGCTCTTAGGGTGCTGCATATTCCTACTCAAACATCTATCAGTCAGTGCAGATCAGATGACAGGACTCCTTCAAGTAGCAGTGCTACTTCTGCAGTACCCCACAACTCCCAAATATTTTAAAGGAGAGGCTAGAAATGGGGATTGCCCATTTCTGTGTGTGTCTCAATAAAACGGTGGATGTGAGACCATGGTTTCTGCTTAATGGTTATAACCCCTTACTTTAGTGTTTGTTTCTTTACATAGATTTCTTTTAGTCATGGAAGAAGTTAAGTAGTCGAAAAACGTTAGAGTTGATAATTTACATAGCTTGGTGTCATTTTCTTCTGTGGAAGAGTTCTGATTTTGAAAAAGGGGCCATCTGTAATTTTAACAGTTTTTACTTGACGGGGTATCTGTTAGCTGCTTGGCATGCCTTGGCAGGAGGTCCTCTATGATACGATGTCTTCAGTTCCTCTGCCTTGCCAGGAGGAACGAATCAGACTGCAGTCCTTGTTATTGCAAAAAGATTTAATCTGTCACTACTAAAGAATCACCCATCTTGATGAAGAAAAACATGTCTTACCGCTGGACCTTCTGGTCCTAAGAAGTTAGATACCTGCTGCAGGTAACATTGGTCTCAACTCCAGGAGTCAGTTCTAAAGTATTTGCACTTTTGGTTCTCAGTGAACGCAGAAGACTTTCAAGTCTTTGGATTCCATTAGTACTAACCTTTGAGAAGAAAGAGACACATCAGATTTGTATGTACCATACAGTAAAAATGAGTCATGGAGTAAGAAAGTTGTGGGATGCTGTGGAGAGTTAGGTCATAGATCATGCTTATGAGAAGCTTTGCCCATTGATACCTCTCCTATGTATGTAATCATTCACTGGCAACTTTGGTTTCCAGTAAAACGTATCCACATATGCACGTGCTCTGGTATTGGGCATTCAAGATACAGTGAGTATGAATATGGCATGAGAATATCAGATATATGCTAAATGGTCATTATACAAGTGACCAAAAGGATTTGGAGGAAAAATCTGAATCAGGTTGCAGTGTTGGGAAATGGAAATTTTCTTCAACTTGTGATGGAATGGCCCAAGACATGAGAGTGTAAGTTATTTGCTGATATTGTATTATGCTGTCATGGAAGTCTGTATCTTGGAAGCCAAATTCAAGTACTTAAAATTAGGCACCCTAACAACTGATTTTATCTTTTTTTAGTTTTTTTTTTTTTAAATAGTGAAAGCTTTGGAATAACAGGATGTCAAAATACTCTATGAAAAACTGTTGCATGCAAGTGAATACAGAGCAAAATATCTTATTTCACACGTACAGATCTTAAAATCAGGATTAAATGTTGTTTTCAGAAAGAATGTTTTTCTGTTAGAATGTTCTTACTGTCACAGTTTCACTGCTTGATGCACATAATTCTGATTCTACTTGTTTCACTCTAGATCCCAACAGACATCCAGACTTAGTTTTCGTCTTTTTGCCTTTTATGTATAAATTAGGATAATCTGGCATGTCTGTGAAGGCCCCTGGGAGATCCAACATACTGATAAGAGAGAGAAGATAGTGACTGGCTTTTATCCTTGAAACCCATGATGTCTACTTTGAGGTATTCAGATATATCTGTATTAGTCCGCCCTTTTAATATCTTCAGAGATATTCCACTCTCCCTGATAGCAGAGTCATTATTTAATAAAAAGGAAAAAGTAAAAGAATAAGTTCAGTCCAATGCCTGTACTATAGCTACTTCTGCTGTATGTCCTGGTAGAGTACACTGGTATGAAAAGTTTTGATGAGGTAAGGTCATACTCCTCCATGCTTGGCAGCAAAGCACAGAGTTTGCCAAAGATGGGTTGAAGTGCCAAGAACATGTGCCAAGTCATCATATCTCTTCAGCTCCTTCTGCTGGAAGGACCTTAGTGCAGCTCTCAGGATGTTTGAAAACCACCATCAGTTAGTGATAATGCTGCTATTTAAGCATCAGCCCTTACTTCAGGGCAGTTGGCCAGACTGAAGCAGACGGCACAATTTCTCTCTTATTTTAGTAATTTGTGAAGTATTTCAGGGTGAACACTTACGCAAATAAATGTGAATTATTGGAGAGTGCTTTGTTTGTTTGGCATATGCTGAATTAAATCATGTACTTTGTTAGGATGTTTCCTCGAAAACTAACTTAGCATGATACTGATGCGGAAGGGTGACAGCTGCTTAATCAGGGCAATGCTAGTGTAATTTTCGTTAAGGACAATCATTAGCTAATGCCATGTATTTATACTGAATATAAAGCTCAAGTGAAAGGGAAAGCATTCATCTGTTAAAACTGCCATTCAGTTTGGAATCCCCAGTGGGTGGGTGGGTTGGTTGGTTGGTTTTGGTGCTAGTCTTGCTTCCTTTCACCTTACAACAAGTAGGGGGGAACAGTATGTAAAAAAAAGAGTGCCATAGAGCTGTCATTCAAAATGGACCAGAGGATTACCATCACCCCTTAAAAATTATCCTAGGCTACCATATAGCTTTATTGTCCATTTTAAATAGGCTGTTTAAATGATGCACAGTTTCTTATTATTTTATCAGTTATGATTGCATTCAGGACTATGGTTTGGGGACAAGTGGCAAACAGAGTTACTTAGGTTGTTTTTCTCTACCTTCTGTCCTATAATTTAGTTATGATATTTTAACCACAGCTTTTCCTTTGTAGATACCAGTACACTGAGATCACTGTCAAAGGAGATGCTGTATTCTTTTGTGAAACACTGTCTCCAGCTTACAAATAGGGAAATGAAGGCACAGGGAAGAAAAGATAACTTCTTTTCCCCTGTGGTTATCCAGTAGACCATTTGGCAAAAACAGGAGTAGACCTCCGGTCTGTCAAGGTCAGTCATCTCCATTAAACTCCTTGTTTAACAATTGGAAAAGTAATTACTTTATAGTATTAAGTTTTAACCCTCAAATTTACTAATCTATGGACTTTACTTCCCTGAGGCCAATTTTAGAATAGTTTACTGCAAGTCTCTTCAACTGTGAAAGGGGAAGTAAAGATTCTGACAATTGCCTGCAGTAGAGGTGGACAGTTGGCATTTTTGTTCAGGATTTTACAATATGCTTTTTTGATCATATATAACAAGTAGATGGGGCTTTGTGTTTCTGATCATAATCTTGGATGTTTAGAATACATATGAAGGTGTTTTGCCTGTTTCAAACAACATGGTTGTTACTAATATATTTCATATTCCTCTCTTCCTTTGTTTTACTTTTTATCTTTGGTAATTTTCTGGAACAGCAGTTTCTTGTTGAAGTCTCTGACTCAGATGGGAAAGGCCATCATCTAAGTTGGAGAGATGGCAATTTAGCATGCAGAGAGAAAGACCCAAAGAGAATAAATAGAAAACTACATTCATGATATATCCGGACAACAAGGTATTGCTACGATATTGGACTAGGGAGCTAGACTTGGGTAACTCTGCATGGCACTGCATTGTACTTCTGTTGATGAGACAGAGAGCAATAGTTATATGTGAGCTTTTACGTAAGTGTGAAATGACTCACTCTAAAAAGTATTTTCTCAGATTTAAAAAGGAAAGCCTGCTACAGAACCATGTTACTGACCTTAGTCCTAAATTATTAATTTTATGATGTCTTGATAAGTACAAAAATCTGATACATTTGTGCGTTAAATGAATCAATACTGTGTAAAAAGAAATTTAAGATGCTTCCTGCTGAATTTTTGTGTTAATTCATGTACTTTATTTCACAGGCAAAAAGACCAGGCAAGAACAGATCACTCAAAATTGCACATGTTTCAACCTGATGATGTTGGTACTTGAATTAGAACAGTGGAAAGTCAGCATGAATTCTTTTGTTTTACAGAAAGCAAGAAAAATTGAGGTTAATTAAAGGTTAATTAGAGTTTAATTGGTAGTTCTTTTTTTTTCCTCTTTACTTTGTGTGATAACAGAAATCTTAGAATCCTTGACTTTGATGGCAACAGATTGGGCAGGCCTGGTGTTGATTGCTACTGCCAACATGAAAGTGGTGCTGCAGTTCTGCAGCTCCAGTTCTTAATCAATGAGGTAAGGCCATATTTACTCAGATTCTTCTGTATAAATGTAGTTGAATAAGTCAATTTGTGTATTGTAATTGAGTGATATAACTTTTCACATTGACAAATAGTGCCAACAAGTAAGTGGTGTACATCCAGAGGATGTTCACCATACAGCCTTTTAGAAGACTATTTATGGGACTGCACACAGGGAAAAGTATTACCTTCATATACATCAGTATCAAGTACTGAACGAAAGGCAGTCAATATACGAATGTGTGCAGATAGATGTAAAATCCATGAAATTACTAAATATGCTACACAGTCCTGCTTCAGATAGAAATTAATAGATGAGCTACATCTTTCTATGGAAAGATATGGATGGTTAATGGCTGAAAACTCAATAGTTGGGCATATGCTACTACTTAAAGCAAGGAAAAGCAATTGCAGGGGTCATCAATCAAACCAGCATGCTTAGTCTTTGTAAATGGTTTGTCGAAATCCAGTTTAGACAACATGAAGAAACAGTGACAGATTATAGCTTGCTCTGTACAGAAGATCTCTGGAGCTGGTAATAGGCAAGAAGACTTTCTGGAGCATATAAATCTGGTTTTATTTCTAGAACATTGTAACTTGGCCAAATTATAAGCTAGACATAATTCAGTTTTGCTTAATTTTCTCGCATGATATAAGGAAACACTTTTGACGGTTTCAGGTCCTCTTTCTGAGCCTGGCAATGTTAGAGTTTCACTAGGAAAGAGTTTTAGTTTTGTGGGTTTTTAAACCTGAGAAATATTTATCTTTTTCTCCACCTGTTTGGAGAGAAAGCACCTGAACCACAGAAACTGAGGGAGGACTGAAACTTTAGAAACAATCAGTCCAGTGGAATTCTTTAAAGGAAGGCAGGGATGAAAACAGGGAGGCCAAGATTTGAATCAGTGTTCTTTCATTTCTTTAGGTGACCAGCAGATCCCATAATACATAGGATTAATTTGATTTCAGTGATGGAGATTCTCTCTGATATTGGCCCAAATTCTTTGGGAGATGAGAATTAAAGCATGGATTACACTGTATTAGAGAAGTCTCACCTTCATAAATTTCACTTGCATATGTCAGCGTTGAAAAGAACAGTTGCTAGGATTAGGAAAGAAATCCAAGATGCAAAAAGAGAATTTTATCACTTAGTCATAGTTGGTATGAACTGATATTTCAGTTATATCCTTGCCCTTTCTCAGAATAAAGCACTGCCTTCTGTTTGGGCAATATCTAGTTCCTCTCTGCCATAGTAATACACAAGGATAGATCCTTTGTACTAGACCTGATCTGAGTTGTAAATGTAGTAAATCACCACAGTAGCAGTAGAGAGCTTCCTCTGCAGTCCATTTTCACATGGCATCACTGTTCCACGGTGAGGAGAAAGATAGTAGGAAGAAGGTAGAGTAAATTCACTACAAGCTGCCCAGGCAGATAGAGGTCTGGACATTGGAAGAGGTCCATTTTTGGGGCACCAGAAACAGAACCTGTTTTGGGAGTATTTCTGATTTGTGATAAAGTCTCTGTCCTTTTGTCTACATCTCTTAGTTCTTCCTAGGTCCTCTCCCCCTGCTACCTGTCTCTGCTTTCTTATCTGCATCTTCTTTCCACAGTTCCAGTTTTGAATTTCATGTTGTCTTGATATGACTACTAAGCTGTGCTTGGCACCATCACTTGTGTGTATGCGTGTGCACTAATCCCTTTAACCTTTAGTTACATCCTTCACACTCACCTTTTTAAGTAAGTGTTGTCTGTTCTCCATTTCGTTCATCTCTGCGCTTATGTGGAAATACGCGAGAGTTCACATGCATAACCTTGGTACAAAGCTTCAATTTGCCTTTTAAACTGATGGAGTTTTAATTTAATTTTGCCTGATCGTGTACTAATTTAAAATATTTACATTTACCAGATCAATTAAAATTGACTATTATTTACGGTAAAATATGTTTTTTCTAGAAGAAAGCAACCATTTTTCATAAACTATATCATTTCCTATGGGTAGATCATTAACAGTGAGGATCTCTTAAGAATGAGACAGAATCTGCAGAAAAGTAATATTCTGCCGTATTTTGTGTCTGCTCTAGGGTGCTTTGGTCAGTGCAAGTGCAGATGATGCACTTCATTTGTGGAATCTCCGACAGAAACGACCAGCTATACTACATTCTCTGAAATTTAACAGAGAAAGGTAAGACTATATGACACAAAATACATACCTTGTTTAAAAAACCCCCAAACTTACTTTCTGGATTTGTAATATATGCTTATTAGTTTGCCTTTCTAAAGGTGGATATAGTTTTGTCTTGAAATTTTTTCTTCCCCTGTTTGAGTCTTGTTTCCACAGAACAAAAACTTCACTTTCTCCTTCTGCAGCCTTCTCATGACTAGAAAAATGTTGTCTGCTTTTTGTCAAAATGTTTTTCAATTTACCTTCTATTTGCATGAACTGCTGTGAGCAGTAGTGTGTTTGTTTTTCTTAAGACCAGACACAAGAACTGTGATCCTTTCAGATCATCTGTTGTTCAGTACTAGCCAGAGTACCTCAGCTGGCTGTGTCAGGGAAATAATTATTTTCTCTACTTTGCAAGGGTTTTATTTTTGTAAAATACTGGAAGTTTAGAAGAAATAAATTGTGAATTTGGGAAACTATGGCAAATACCAAATGAATCAGAGACTGATTTTCTAAATTTTACTTTTATCAGTACCTAATTATAGAAAGCCCTACTGAAAATAGTTTAAATGGGGTGGTGGTAATTTTCAAACTCAAACAGAAGCCGAGCACTTTAATCTGTATTTAGTCACCCAAGTAAAACCTGCTACGGTATTATGGAGCTTGAATACTACACTTTTATTAAGAAAAAGTTCCATGTTTCTATTAAGGAATTAGGTCAGTAGTCAGAAGACCAAGATTTAGTGCATAAATGCAGCAGTTGTTTTTTTGTGAGTCCTTGAGCAATACAGCTATTCTGTGCTTCATCTTTGGGATGGATTTTTTTGAAATTTTAAAACATAGATATAATACATACTATGGTTTTAACTGGGAGTTTAAGTGATACTGTAATTCTCTTAGTGTATACATTCAGTGTTTATTAAGGTGCAGCAACTTCTTTTAGATATTTACGTATCTGCTTGTGCAGTGGTGAAAGATATCAGTACTTTACCAGAGCTGTGAAATAAACAGGCTCATCAAAGCTTTAGCTGCAGCAAATCTGAAAATTATTATGGAAATAGACTTCTTCTTTGTTGTTTATTATTCAGATACATATGTTTGCCCTTAAATGTCACCAATTTGCAAGTTTTGTTGTGGGAAGTACCACATGATAATTTAGAAAATATACATCCTGACTCCAAAGAGTTTATAACCTCTAGCAAACGTATACCAAATGGATTGGGACTGCGTGAGGGAAGATGAAAAAGAAAAATTATATGTACATTTGCTAGCTGCTTCTGGACAGTAAGTCATCATTTTACATATATTGAAATATTTGAATCTTGGCATTCTCATCAGGTAGGTACATTATCCACAATTTGTCATTGATAAATCCAGATATCGTAGAAGTTATTCCAGTACATCTTGGTCTAGCTGTCCAGCCAGCAACCTTGCATATAATCTAAGGAATCAATACTGAATGCATTGTCTGTTCACCTGTTTGCCTGTCATGTCTCTTCAGAGACACTAGCTGGTATCTTGGTTAGAATTTTATCATAATTTCTTGGTAAAATAAAGTCACGTGCATTTGGGCTTTGCTGAGAGCAGAACACTTGTCATCACATTTACTTAATTTTCTTTTGCTTCTGACAGCCTAAAACATTGGGCAAAATATTTTGAAGCAAGTTATTTGGAATACTGGAAACTTTTGCATAAAAACAAATTTTGTGTAATGACATTTTTGAACTGAGATTTAAAAAGCATCTGAGGATGTAGTTCTTTATAACAAAATGTATAGCTAGCTATACTGCCTTTTATCAAATTCTAGTAAGTTGTGAGAAAAAATACTATTAGTTCTTTTATGCATATTTTAAGTAACTGGTACAATCACTGCCATTTAAATAATATTTATTAGCACATCAAAGGGTATAAGGTAAATATCCTGACACTCTGCCATATAATATTGTCAAAGAAGTAAATGCAGTTTTAAATTAAAAAAAGAGTTTTCAATAAGTATGAAGAAATAACTGTGTAGGCAGTTCTTTTCTTCTCAGGGTTCTCTAGCACTGCACTAAGTTTTTGGCTTTTTGTATTCAAGCACTTGGCTCCAGAATGAAATCTCTTCATTTCTATTATATTTTCTTTTAACATACATGTCAATTAATTTCAAATAATCTAACTTTCAATTTTCTAAGCTTGATTACACATTTAGTATGTAAAATTCAACATAAGCCTCTGGGCAAGTAGCAAAAAAGTAAAGCTAAAACGGTAATTAACCCTCTGGTCAGTTTGGAACATTTTTATGCATATATGCCTAATAGAGTTAAGTCTAAAAGAGTTTCCATTTTTCTTCTGAGTATATTTTTTGTGTTAGAGCACAGGAGTTAAGAATTACAGGATGCTCAGAGAAACGGCAAATAATGGTTGCCTTAGCTACAAGAAATTTATGGCAAAATGGATGAAAGGGGAATTTGGGAGGCTGATAAAGCAATAAGATCAAAATCGATTTTCTTCAAGAAATTCAAAGGTCTGTCTTCCAAAAATTAGTCGTCTTCACTGTTAGAACAGTTAAAAAAATTACTATTTTCATCTTTCCTCTCCACTTGCAGGGAGAGGTTAAGGGGAGGCAAGATTCATACTGAAGAAAGATTCCTTCTTTTGTCTTGTTTTAACTTTATGACTCAATGAATGAGCTGGTTTTGATGTTTCTTAAATGGAGAGAAATGTTTGTTGACAGAGAATAGGTTTCAAAATACTTTATTTTAAAGTACACTTTTATAAATAAAGTTTTTTAAAAAAATGTTCAGAAAACAGTAGGGTATTGAAAAAGGCCATACAGGGAAGTGTTTCGACAGTCAAGGGCTAGTTCTTACAATAACACAATTTAATTTAATTTTAGGTTAAGACAGCTTTTACAGACCCAAACACATAATTTTTCAGATGCATTTTACCTGTGAAAATGGAGCATGTGGCTGCTTCAAATTTTCCTATTTGCATGTCTCTCTTGAGGATTTGTAAAAACTGTAATTTTATTCATATAGTGTATTTGTCTTTGATATGCTCTTTGGTTTAGATTTTTTTTTTTCCTGAACAATTGGCAGATTTACTTCATAAAGTGATGCAATATAATACAGTTTTACTTAGAATTCCAATATTATCTGCTTGTGATGAGGAAGATAATTTTATTAGTCCAAATTCTTGATTAATTTGACTTCAATTAATTAGTTTTCATGTAGAATCAGTTTATTCTGAGTTTTTAAAATATTTGATGCATGAACCGTACAGCTGTTAGATGCTGTTAGATGGATGCATGCTACTTAAGGCTTTAGCATTCAGTGCACAAGTCTTCATATTGTTGAACTGTTGAATTTGCAATTTGCTTCTATTTTTTGACATTTAAGATTGCAGCATAATGGACTAAAACCCGCTCCTAGCAGTGTTTCTGTATATGTTTATGCAACTACTTGAGTCAAATTTCCCCAAGCGTATACATATATATATTCCCCTTTCCTTCTCACAAAGGTAAAAAACATGTTTGTTCTTTTCTTCAGATGTTGGTAACAACATAGATGTAAAGAGTGAAGAACTATTACATGCAGCATGCTTGTTATCTTTCACTTGCCGTGTAGCATTCAGTATTAAGAGACCAAATGGTTTATGAATAATAATTCACTAACAAAATGTACTTTTGTAGTTATTAAGTCATAGTTTGCAACCTCTACAGATTTTTTTTTTTTTTGACCTATTGTTAAACTAAGGCTGATGCAACATGAGCAATATTAACTTGTCTCTGATAATTCACTGCTCCTTTACTAAGTGTCTCTTTGGAGCAAGTGCAGAAGGAACACTGAAGAATGAGACATGGCAAACTGATTTTTGTTCTGCAGTGTAATGCTCTGGACTTCTTAGCAAATTATATGTTTTTGCTTTGTATCAAAATAAAAGGTTATCATCTTAAATTTCTATTGCTATAATTGGAATGTAATACAATGCATTAAGAACCTTCAAGAAAATATAAATGTAAGCAGTGTGTTTCAGTGCTCGACCGCATACCAAGAGCTGTAATGATAACATGGTTACTCAAAGCCATACTTGACAGTAGCATATGGTTGATAATATATGATTTACTGTTCCATTCACAAATAGGATGGACAGGTAAAACTTTTAATCTCTGGAAACAGTCCTTAAGAATCTCTTCAGTACTTCTGAAGCGTAACATTATGGTGATGTTCGTTATGTTAGTCCCTGCTTTTCCTTCTTTGATGTCATAGGAGATGCCAGATTCATATTCAGTAGACATTTTAGGCAAAATAAGTAACTCGGTTACTGGAACCAGGCACTGTCTCTATCTGCTGTGAAGAACATTAGGATTAAGCTAAACCACCGAAAACTATTATAGGCCTTAATTATTTTTAATATAGAGTAGACTTCAGCAAGCACAGCTTTAGATACAGTTTACATAGTTTTCCCATTTAAGATTAGTGCAGCTGGGGTAGGAAAAACCAGCAAGGATTACAGTGTGAAATCCGGGTCCTTTAGACCTCTGTGCACTAGTTTCACTTACAAACACAGTTCATCTGTTACTCTGAAGCTGGGCTAGTTCAGTTGTGTTGACTGACATGGGGGATAGCCTTCCTCTTTTTCTTCTTTTAGCCAGCGCTGACTGGTGTGTTACAAATGAGCTGACAGCGCTACAACAGTTTATCCACTGACTTGCACTCAGCATACATGAACACAGTGTACAAGTTCTGTTGGGTCTTTAAATCCATCTGCATGCACTGGACACCGATGCCATGACAATACCATAAGTGCCCATCCGCAGAGGAATTGCAGGGTGGCAAAATCCGTGTAACTGGCTTTGGGGCTCTGATCTGCAACAGTTCTTCAGTTGCTAAGGGTATGCCGACACAGAGGACGAGGAGCCTTTTAAGTGGTGACTTTTAGAGCAATTCTCAGTTAGCTGTAACGTACTGTTGATTAGAAACTTGACTCCTATATCTGAGATCTTGCAGTATTTGAACAAGATGATTGCGCGTATTACTGCAATGCTTGGCAGCAAAGAGGAAAAAATAGGTATTTTTGGATCTGGTGACTTCTTTTGTGTGTTGGTCTATATTCTTTCCTGCAGTAGCTGTATCCTTGCAGGATTTTGTGTCCTGTGTTAAGAGTTTACCTCATCAAAATGACAGCGAGAGGCTACTGAATGAATATGGGTGGCTGGCTGTGCAGTCTCAGCAGTACCTGTATCTGTCCGCTTGTGTGTTAGGGACTTGTGAGTTACTAAACTTAGATTATCTGTCTCATTGGTTGTTCAAGGAACTGAATTCCTATGATAGCTTGCCTGCTCATAAATGAGCCTCCTGGTTAATATTGTATTACTGCAAACTCTGTATTGTTTATGTACTTTCAAATTAGTCAGAAGTTTGTCATTAAGCAGGAGAGTAGTTAATAGCTTCAGTGCAGTTGCACAGCCATACTATACCACAAACCAGATTCTGATTACGTGGTGTGGTGCAGCATTTAGCTATTCCAGAGAACCACAGAATTCAAATATAAAGCAATATTTCGCCATACAATCCTGCCACAGTTTGTGTAAAGGATTTAAGGTTTCTCAGATTGACAGTGGAAAAAAACTGAGGCATGTAAAAGAAGCCATGCAGTTGATTGGCATTCACTTCCACATTTCAAAGACGTTTTTACAAAAGATTTCTTACAAGTGGTTTTGGTTGTTTGGGGTTTTTTTTGTCTTATGATGTGTGTCTTGCCAAGTGTGAAGACAGCACAGACCTTAGATGTGTAAGATAAATATTAAATATGAGTGGTGTGGTCTTGCATCAGCATTTGTTGCTTTTGAGAGAATGATGCTCAGGGATTTCAATAAACAATTAATGTTCTTTGTGTGCAGTTATTGAGCTCGGAAAGATTCCTGAGGCCCATAAAGAACACCCCCGGTCTATAAGGCTGTGCCTTAGTACTGCAGGGCAGGAAAGTGAACTTTGTCGATGTCACTTCAGAAAGACAGAAGACTGGATACAAAGTTTCTCCAGTGATACTGACCCAAATCGTGTTCCTGTAGTTACCATGTGCTTCTGCCTTATCTGTTAAACCCTCCCCCCCCCCCCAAAAAAAACCAAAACAAAAACAAACAAAAAAAACCCCCAAAAAAACCTACAACATTACATTTGTTTCTCAGGTCTTACATCATATTATGGAATATTTTATAGTACGCTTGACCTGTAGGATCAATGAAACCTAGTTGAAATGATGAATGGCTTGGTCATAAAAAGAAGTCTAGCACAAGCATTTTGGATTTTTTTCTTCAACATGCCTTAGCTAAACATCGACAAAGAGCAAAAATACAAAACATAGATTGGCTTGTTGATACCAAGAATCAGCAGTTTTGATCTGATAGATTTATGAGATTATGGAATTCCACTAAAGCGGAATGAAGAGTCACATGATCCCCAGGATTTTCTTTTTAATAGGTCTTAAATATGTGGGCTTTCTAGTGGAGTGGAGCTGAAGGGACCTCCTCAGTCTAGTTCCCTGCAGTTGCAGACCAGACAACTCATATACCTCCTTTTACATAATGAGCACACTGACTATGTTTTGCATCAAGAGATGCTGGTCCCTTACGGTCCCAGTAAGAAAGGCACTCAGACTCTGTAAGTTATCATTCAAAATGCTGTTTATTAGAGCTAGCACTATAAAGAATGAGAGAATAAAACAGATAATCTTACATCCCTGTAGATGCTGGGAACGCCAAGTTGTGCATCATCAAACAGGCCTCCAATCAGCAGGCTGTGCAGACCCCATCCATAGGTGGGGTTATCCCATTTTGGTCATTCAAGTTATTATAGGATTTTCTTACACAAAAACAACTGTGTTCATTATTTCTACTATCAAACAGGATGGACGTTCACACTAAAACTTCCTGATGCACTGTTAGATGAAGGCAGAGCCACGCAGGTGGTGCAATCCCCAAGTAGGAGCTTCCCGCAGGCTCCAGTCTTACAATGAGGTGGCTGCGTTTATCCTGAGACCAAGGGGTACGTGCTGCACAACTGGGCCTGAAGGCCACATTGTACCTGCAGGCTTGTGCCCACTCAGGTTAACTGCTCTGTGGATGACTAACTCTTCCGCATGCAGTGGTCTCCCAGTCAGGAGCGTGACACTGTGATATAACTATTCAAGCTTAAGTTCACTACTCCTCCTATTGGGGAAAATTGCTCAATGCTAATTTCATCCTTCTAATGGCAAGAAACCTTCCAGCCTCAAGACTAAATGTATCTTTATGGTTCCTTTATTCCCATTTATTGTGATATTCAGGTATCCACAGTCATGCGTTTTAAATATTTTGTCTCTCTTTTGCAGTTAAACAGCTCATTCATATCTATTCACAACCTGCTTTATTCTTTTTTTCACTATGAAAATCAAGGTTCTGTGTTTTCCTTCATAAGTTTGTGTCTTCATTGCCTTTTCTTTGGCCTTTCTTCTCATATCAGTTCTCTCTGAGCTGATGATTAGACAAGGAAGCATTCTAGATAGGTTCCCATCTGCACTGTGGACATTGACATTACCATTTTCTTTTGTAATCTCTACGGGAATATGTTTACTGATGCATACCGTAATAAGATCTTCTTTTACGTGGCTTTGTCTTGCCAGTACTTGTGGTCTTGCTGTGATTGACTAATACACACATTACACTTCTTCACTGATGTGTATCTAGCTGGCATGGAATGTGCTGCTTTTCAGTACAAGCCCTTAAGAGTGGAAGCAAAGCGAGACAAGCAAAATCGAAATTATTTTTTTCCATCACTTCTGTATCATGAGTTCCAACCCTGAAGTGGAAGTTCTTATTCTTTGAAGTTTGGAGCCTTGCCCTTTGCATTTTAAATTTCATTCCATTCCTTGTACTTTACTTCTGCAGATTGTCCTTCCTCTCTAATATTGTGGCCCTAAAAGGTTTCATTAGTATTAGTATCAAGGTCACTTACGAAATTACAAGATCAGCTGTAAAACTAATACTTGAGAATCCCTCAAATAGCTAGTAAAATATTTCCTTTTCTGGTAAAATCAAGTGGAAAATAGACCTTAAAACCAGAATTTCATAGCAATGGTTTTTATAAGTGCTGTATTTAATTTTGACGTATGCTAGATTTCCTAAAATTGGAATATTTTGGAATAGCTTACCTTTGGTAAACCAACCTTCCCTATTTTGCTATAACTTTACAAAATTTGTCCTTTTCAAACTCAAAACCTTGGTAAGTGTGTATTTTTAAGTATATTTGAGCAAATAGTAATAATATTATGGTCACAACATCATAGATGGCAACATGGTTTAACTTTTATTTCTGTGGGGTTTCATTTTTTTTATGCTTACCTTCTATGGTGGGATTTGTAATGCAATCTGAGTTGGTGCCACTGCAGAGAAAGTGCTGCAAGAACTTAAGCTGGCTAGTTTAAAACTAGTGTGGTTTCTCTATGCTTAAGTTACACCGGGGTAGATGTTACTGTAAAATAACATCACCTTTGATTTGATTTATTGACTGTTTACTAAAGAAATCTGTTGGTTGCCATTTCCAGGAATAACTGGACCATACAGTTATTAGCAAGACTTCTTTTCTTTTCTGTGCATGATGCAATAAACTCTCTTCTAATTACAGAAGTCCTGGTCGTATTTTTCATTTTAGAATATTAAAGAGATCTCTGTTTATATCCAGATCCAACCTTGAATTTAAGAATCTTTGTTCTTCTCTTAATGGTGACTTTCAGAGTCTTCCCCAAAGTAATTTTCAGTCCACCAGGATTCTGCCGATACTACTATTTTCAGTTTTGTTTCAATTAAAAATGTCCTTAAGTGCATTATGCCACAGTATCTGCTTTTATACCTGTTTGCTAAACAACTTCTCTGAAGGCAAATAGAGCTGTTTAAGATATTTAAGATCTATTTTTACACAGCTCTGTACATAAAGGTTCTATTTCCATAATGAGACTTTAAAATGTTCAATAATAACATTAGCATAGTATATGGTAATTTGATTTTTGGTAACTACTCAGAAGAGTCTCAAAACAGGAACCCTGTTACATTGGTTACATATATCTTTTCATTTTAAAAGCATGTATCCAGGACTTAAGAAAACACATGACAAAGTATGATGAATAATAAGGCAAATGTTTTTCTAATTCATGGTTATCAATCAGTTGCAAATCAATTCACATTTTCCTCACAGTGGTGCATTAAAAGCAGGTTAACAGAAAATGGCTGATACGCTATATATGAATTACTTTTAGAGATAACAGCTGTATTTAATAGCACAAGGACCAAAAAACCTGAAACATGACTTAGAACAAATTGCTTCTACTTTCCCCCTATTGCTAAAAACGTACCAGATAGCCTCTACTTCCCTCAGTCCACCCCGATCTGTTAGTTTGATTTATTACTTTATTTAAAGCTTTTTACAGACATTATGTTCGTAAATACATAAAAGAGTCTTGGGATTTGATCTGAGACTGTGGAAAAAATATCAAGCGAAGGTTTCTAAACAAGAATTTTCTCAACTGTGAAAACACCAAAATCACTGTTCGTAGCTGGTAGTTGGTCAAATGTTGTGGCTATAAATGCAGCATAGTTAAAATATTTGAAAGGTGAAATTTAGTTATAACAGCTAATGAAATAACTTTATAAATTTGCTGTATGTATATGCATGTGTCTGCACATATATAGGTGTGTGTACATGTGCATGCACACACATACGAAATCATCATGACTGCTAGAACTGCTAGGAGAAAAATGTATAGCTAGCACAATTATTTGAGGACTGAACAACAGTACAGGGACTAGAGTGCCCTCTGGCCTGACAAAACCTCTTTTCCAGTTCCCCTCTGCTCTGTGTCACTCTCCAGTTCCTTCTCTTATTTCTATGAGAAAACAGGTATGTCTTCAGAATTCTATTTTGCAAAGCATCTTTGTGATGTTTCGTTTTTACTTGAATAGGGAAGAAAAACATGTTCTGTATTATTTAATTTTTATGTCATCAGGCCATCCCTGATTATCTGCCTGAGTAACTTATGTGTTGGTTTCTTTCCTCAGAAAAAAATCCTTTAGCTCTTAGCAGTAGACGTGTTGTTATATGCTGCAAAACTTTAGATCATGCACTTAGCAGTGTGCTGCTTCTTTCTAATGCTTTGTAGAAAATAAAGCATGTTTCTCAGTAAGATTTCTGCTTTTTTGAGAAAACACAAGGTAACACGTTATGATGTTTTCACATAGCAGCTGTGTTGCCAAATTGCTCTAAGGCCAGGTTTGGATAGCAAAATTTAAAATACATACACGTAGCCATACACTGAACAACCGTGTTTCATAGCCTTAGTCATCACAAATGAGAAGTCCAATACTGCAATACAGAAATGCATCATGTATTTCATATCATACATAGTCATATTAGACGAGCAAAAAAAGATGTCTTTTAAAATTTAAACAAGTTTAAACAGCATAAACAGTCTACATTATCAGTTGGAATATTCAGCTTGCCACACTTATAGTATAGTTACAGGCATTCTGTGGGTTTGTTTTTTTGAAGTTTTCAGATTAGAGTTTTGAGACATCTTTCATAGTCCTGTTCAGATATATCCTTTGACCTTTGTTACATTAGATTTCCAGTCATACGTTAAAGCAGTGAAGAAGATACACCCGTTCTGTTGCAGTAAGTCATTTGGTTCCTGGAAACCACTCCACCCCTTTCCTGCCCAGGCACATGTCAGCTTCAAGCAGGATCCAATGCAGTAATTTAGGATACTTTTCCTTCTGTCACAATAAACTCTGGGCGCTATTCCAGTAAATCAGAAATAGAGCTAGTAATGTCAGTGTTGAGATTATCTCATTAAACAGTACATGAGCAGGAAGAGAAGAGAGACTACAGATTGCAGAAAAACAAGGACCGTTAATCACAGAGTCCCCGTCTACTGAAGCATAACAAATGAGAACAGCTGGTCTCCAATAAGTCTACAAGATTTTAATTGATGGAAGCTATTAAGAAAAAAAAGTGTGTATACATTGAAAAAGTATACACATGTAAAAATGCAATTTTTTTTACTTTGAAGTAACTTTCAGTATTTCAATCTTACCCTGATTGTAGAGAGTCATTCAAAATAACTTGATCGATATTGATATAAAATAGGTTTTAAACTCATTATAGTAAGAATGTAGGATAAACACAGATTTGTGTATGTTGCGGCAAGCAGGGGATGAAATACTAGCATATCTTCAGTGTACTTTTCTAACAGCTATGTAAAGTCAAGCTGTTTAGCAAAAGACAAGTTTCAACCTTTGATCTTTGAGCTGAGTCCCAGTTTACTTTTTTGAAACTATGAGGTTGGGAAGCAAAAAGTGTATTTTTGATTTGTAGCTTCAGTGTTGGGTGAAAGGATGAGAGAAACTCTACCCTTAGGTATTTTGGTATTTTTAATGCAGCTGCTACAAAATCAATGAAAGAAATAAATCAAAAACTTTTTAAGAACATCATCTCCCTCTTCCATCCTTTGTGTTTTGGCTTTCTTTTATTGCTAAGAAACTCAGTGGCTCTTATTGTGGTCTGTATTGCCTATCACTGTCACTATGCTTGGTATTACAACTCCATTTTTACTTAACCTTCAAAGAAAGTAATGGAGAACAAGTAAAGTACTGCAAATAAGAAATAGTGATTTCACAAGCCAGTAGACAAGAGAAAAATCATGTACCTTGTCTTTCCCCTAAAGATGAAAGCAAGAGTCTGTTTGCCAACGCTGTTTCATTAATTTGCTCACTCTATTGATTTTGTGGAACTTTAGTTCTCATTTTTGTTGTCTAATGACCTTGAGTTGGCACCAGAAGCAAACTGGAAGCCAATGAAAAGTATGCTGGTTTCTTCCAGCATCTCTTCCTTTTTAAAGAAGCGATTTTCCGTATAATTTCCTTGTTTTTTTCTTGGGTCCAAGCCTACACGTTACACCTGTTCAATCTACTGCATTACTGTATGTAATACTAAAGATCTAGCCAGGGAGGGTATGCCACTGTCATTGTCAGTGATCCTGTTCCCACATGCAAGACATCCCAATGAATTTACCATCAAAACAGTAAAAGGGAGTTGACAAAAGAGGGTGTCTTTTTGCTGTGCATTTGTCTAGCAGGAAGGAAATAAATTTTCTGTCATCCTGAAGATTAAACAAATTGTTAGTAACACAGGCTACAAAAATTGCCATCCCCTTGCACACTGGGATTTCAAGAGTGACTTCTAAGTTGTTCTGGAGCTCCAGTAGTGCCAGTTAACGTGATGCAGTGCTGCTGCTAAGGCAGATAGCCATTGGGTTACGAGGGTGTGAATTGAAATGCCTGTATCTTGTATTATAGGAAGTTATCACGTAGCTGGCTTTTCATATGTGTTATGGCATGTTGAACAGGCCAGGATGTTTTACAGATTTGTAAGAAGGTTAGTTATAAGAAATGAAACTGGTAAAAACCAAAAGACCAGTTGCATGCTGTATACTTCGACTGACCTTGTAAAGTGCTCACGGTAACCTCATAAGCTTTTATCTAAATACATAAATTCAGTCTTTATCTAAGGAAGATCTCCAGGTTTACTTATCTGATAAAAGGTAATGCATCTGATATTCTTGAACATGCCTTTTCTGATTTATTCTAGGTTCTTTTAAGTTTGAGTTAACTGCTTGTAAATAATTTGTGTTAACACCCATTATAAATGCTCATATAGTTGCTACACTAACATTTTGTGTCGTTAACATAAGTATTTGTGACTTAGAACAAGCATTTATGGAATGCTGTAAACTATTAATTACAGTTGTGATTGCACATTCATTTGAAATAGGAAGCTCACAATTTAAGAATGGGCCTAACTTTAGGCTTGTTAGGGTTATTTCACCTGTCCAGAAGCTTTGCATAGGAACTTCTAGCTTTTGAAGAACCAGAGGAACAGCCTGCTTTTACTCTTGATTGCTTTAATAGGAAAAGAAACCAAATATACTATTGGTAGTGCTTTGCTTTGTACTTTATATTTCAGTTTTTAAAACTTTAAAGGATTAATAATTAGTCCCAATTTCTAAAAATCAGGATGCTTCAGGATGTGCCAATAGATCCAAAGGAAAAAGAAACCCAGCTAGGGACAAAAGCAAAATATCTTGAGAAATAGTTTTTCAACTGCATTTCATAAAATTTTGCAGATTTTTTTTTTTTCCTGCTTCTTGTATATCTTTTTCTTATTCTTGTAGCTTGTTTAAGTATAATATTCCGGGTAAAGGACATAATGAAAAATGCATGTATCTTCAATACTTTGAAAGCAGCAGTGGACCACCAGCCAGTTGACACATCTAAATAATTTGCTTTTTTGCTTTGTCAAAACAAATAACTATGTAAGGTGTCTATCATTTAATTCTGTTTGCCTAAAATGAAACTATAAAGTCAAAATGTTTTCTCAACATTTTTTCCAAGTAGAATTTATAGAAATGGGGAGGGGGGTGACTGCTAATTATATACAGCGCATTCACAAATAGCTAGAAGAATACTTTGCTTAGGATATGTTTATATTAAAATTGTAGTTTAGAGATAGAATCCTGATTTGTTGTACCTCAGCATTTGTAGGGAATTTGCCATCACTGAAATTCTTTAAATTAAGAGGTATCTTTTAGTAAATTGTTTTAGCTTAAGCAGTAATTAATTTGAAGGAATCCTATGGCCTGTGTTAAGCAGAAGAGAGGAGCCCTAAATGTTTATTTCTTATATTGCAATCCACAGATTAAATTACCACTGTTGTGCAAATAATGACCATAATGAATACTTGCAGCTAAAGCAGTATAAGATAAAGACAAATAAAACTGTTCTGTGAACTGATTGGGTAAGCTGAGTAATCTGAGACACTGAACTTGTAAGGGATGTTGCCAAACAGATGCATAGCACTAGAAAGGAACTGTTACCACTGCTTTGACTCCATATTCCATTCATGTTCCTTTGTAAGGAACATGTATTGAATTGCCTCATGTGAAGCAATTAATTTTACTGTCTCTTTCTTTAAAACATTGATCTCTATAGACTACTTGAAGAGGACTAAGCTTAAGTAATGACTCCAAGTGGTCCTACTGTTTACAAGTATTGATAGTTCAGTCAGGAAATAGGCACAGTAGCATATGAGCTAAATGATAATTTGTTTCAGTGTTTAATTGTAAATAGTTTGTGACTTCCATTAGTAACCTAGAATTTATTGCTAGAGATGATTCACTGAGTAGTTATAAACAGAATAGTCACATTCAGCTCCTGACTAATTTGATGGAAAAATGGAACTAAGTTCTAATTATAAAACCCTTCAGTAGATATTCTTCACCTACCCAGTCCTGTCATAAACTTTAATTATAGTGTATGCATTAGAGTCTTAAAACAACAAAGAATATTTGATCAGTCTGTGTAAAACTCAACTGGAAAAAATCCAGCGATGGAAATGCTCATGCAGTATTTTGAGAATATAATTTACCTTGATAGTCCTCTTGTGTTCAGATATCCCTAAATAACAATGGGGTTTAATACTCCAATGCCTTTGTTATGCTGTCACCAGGATCCAGTGCAATTTATGTACGATGTGTTTTCAGCTCCACTTCACTTTCCTCTATGTAAGTAATTAAAACATAAAATAAGGACCAATTGATTTTAGTTCACAGTAAATGTTGACTGATGATGATAGAAAATACATGTGAAACAGAAGATTCTTCTTCATTTAAATTAAAACTAAATCACACTTATAAAAAACAGGTGGACCACAAGAATCAGTCTCAAAGGCATGTTTGGTTCATTCACTGTCTGCTAGGATCTGCATGTGTGGGGCTACTATAAATTTTTGAAGTGATCTTACATGGTATGTGGAGAATCTAGTTTGAATAGGAGAAAGTTTCATGTTGTGATAGAGTACCACCAAGACCCTGAAAGGAAAAACTGTCCAGATGTATTGAACTGCTATATTTTTCATTTGACTCTCTGTCATGCCAGTTAGTAATTTAAAGTGTTTCTTGTACTCTTATATCAGCACTAGAGACTGCATACACTTTGAAGTAAATTAAACTAAAAGTTTAAGTTAAACATTGGAAATCCTAATAATGGAGTTAATCTTGGATTTCTGCCTTCCTAGGACTTCCTGGTATATAAGCACTTAACCAGTCCATGTTGCAGGGGTAGCACTGTTATCATTACTGTGCACAGACCCAGCTCACATCTATCTGGGGAACTGCACAACCACCAACCACTTGCTGCAAGCACATGGCATGATATGGATGGCAGACTGCATGGATTGCTGCTATTGTACATGTCTTTTACATGTCTTACAGAGCTGATGAGCCCTAAATTTATATATAGACCAGGGAGAAGAGTAAATGCCTCCAGAGGCCAAATAGCTCATAATTTATGTCTTTTGCTTGATCTGCTGGAGACAGCTCCTTTTCTTCGTTGTCTCTAGCTTTAGCCTGTGCTTCTCTTTAGGCAATTCAGGTCAGCTGCAAATTTAATTTGCTTGAATATCTGTCTAAATCTTCTTGTGTGCATTTCATGACTTAAAGCAATAATCTCAGCTGTAAGATTCCCATGTGAACTGACAGAAAAGCAACCCTATGCTTTCTGAAAATACTGACTAGCCAGAAGCTCCCTCAAAAAGGCCAGTCTGCTTTTGACCACTGGAAAAGGAGGGGCAGTAGATGAGTCTGGTCATCCTTGTATGTCAGTGAGGACTTTTCATATTACTTCTGTTCAAAAATATGAAAAGATTAAGGGAGTAGCGAAGGGAAAAAAAGGGTTGGGTGGAAATAATTTGTGCTTGCTGATGGAGAGAGAAGGGGACTGTATACAAAGTCACGAGGCACCTTTGGCAGCTGTGGTTTTCATTGCTGGGGAGAAGAAGTCCTGCAGAAGGCAAGAAGGAAGGGAAGGACTTATCTAGTGGTTTTCCTCAGTTGTGAATATTCATTGAGGGCTACACAGGCTACAGATGCCTCTCTAAAAAGAGCTGCTTTGAAAGAGGACCTGACAGAACATCAGCCAGTCACTGGCTAGTACCAGGAAGGATGGCCAGTCTATCAGGTGGCAGTGCCAAGAGAACAGCTTGTGGTGATGACCAGCTGAGGTAAGTAACATAAATTAGTGGAGAGTACTGAAAGCACCAGAGGATGCTGGAGAAGATTCCTTGAGTTGGGAGGAGAGCCTTAATCGCCCTAAAGAAAAGGTAGACTTCTGACATGTGTAACCTTCTTAAGAAGGTGATCAGCTTTCTCAGCAGCTGAACTCATCCATGGTGGGAAAATGCACTGTAAATTGGGTGTAAGACAGTGGCTGTAACTTAATAGTAACAGAGCACTGAGAGAAGAAGGTGGGCCAGGACCACACAGCTACTGGGCTTGCTTGCTGTCAGCTACTCGTGTTCCCGAGTTAATGCTCCTTCATGTTTCGTCGTCTTCTTCTGTAAGTCGGTGAGATTTCTATCTTTGCTGAGAGCCTGGCCAGTGTAGTTTGTTTTGGTAGGATTCTAAGAAGGAGTTCAAGCTGATGCTTGTTTTTTGTAGGAACTTGGAGAAACTGAACCCTTCTGCCAGTCAGTGCTGGGCGTAAGGGCTGCACGTGTTCTATGCTTGTCCATGTTTTAAGATTGTCTGTATAAGGGGTGAAGGCATAGTATAAATTTAGTTGCACTTTTGATGTCAAGGAGTGAGCAATTAAATAATTAAATTGGAAAAACTGTTCATCATTTTGACAAAAATGCAATTTATTCTTCCCCCTTCTGCAGTTCGCCTCACTCTCCACCAGGAAGAGAGTTCCAGGAAAATTTTTCATACTAAAAATAGAAAAACAAAGATAACAAAGCGGAGGCAGAAAGAAGTGTTTTCAAAATGATCTTTAGTTTTTCTTACAGCAATGTTTAGTGTAATAAAAATGATTTTAAGCTGTCTGAGAGTTTTTACTAGTATTTCAGAGAACGTAGCAGTCTATTTTAACATTGTAGTATTCTACTAATATGCAGTGAGGTTTTTTTGGGTCAGAGTTGTTAGACTGTAGAGTACCGTGATTTTCTGAAAAATATACCTTTTCAAGATCTGCTAGTCAAGACTATATTCCTTTCTTAAATGAGGTTCAATTTTTTGACAATGCCTCTTTAAGTTATTCCATTATCTCTCTTATATTGCTTACCTAATTTTAGAAATGTTTTTAGGAGTTTTGCTAAAGAGGTTTTGCTTATTAAGTTCTGATTTAGGTGTTCTATTTGGCACCTATTGATTTTTTTTTTTTTTTTAAATTACATTTTATATCCTGTTTTGCAGTTTGAATGCTTTGGAAAACTGATACAATGTTCCAGACCATTTTGACAGCATAGGAACACCTTATTTGGTATCAGTCCATGTTTTTTCCTATTTCTTGTAATGATCAATGAGATTTATGTTGTGGTTTGCTGCTCAGACTGTAGAATATCCACATTTCTGGCTGACTTTCTGTTATGTGGTCAACATTGAGCAAATTCTCAGGTCTCTGTTAATTGGGTTCCATGTTATCTCAGTCAGATTGACAATCTGATTAAATTTTGGCAGAAGCACTTCATACGGGCATAAATCACTACAATCCCTACTGTCGTAAGAAGAAAAATAGCCTTTCTTTCTTTCTGGCTAATAACTGGTTTTTGTAAAGGCATCAAAGGACATCTTAATTTGTTTGTGGGATATATGACTGAGGGATACCTTTCATCCACAATGAAAACTACAGTATGAGACTTCATTGTTTTCTCTTGAAAAAATCATCATGGAATTTTGGTACTTACTGAAATGGAAGATGTTCATTAAAAATCTTGAGTCTTGCTTCAAAGCTTTCAAGCCTCAAAGTCAAGTTAATGTTTTCTGTAAAAGTGAAAAGTCAATAATACATAAAGCAGTTTGTATTTAATTTACAGAATGTAAAAGAAAACTACTTCAGAGCAGTGCATATTTTTCTGAGAATATGAAAATCATATGGCTTTGTTTGGTGAAGCCTAACAATGTATCATGTTAAAATGCCTAGTAATCCTTATGCCCTAATAGGTTTGTTACATATCTGGATTGTCTCTAAGGGCATAGTATTTTCTTATAAGCTCACATATAGTAAGAGGTGGTATTTGATAATGTGTAATAATAGTTTGGGTAAACAATGAAGACTCATAGGATAGTTTTCATTGTGGAAGAATATGCAGAATACTTTCTTATCTGGCTGTCCCATAAATCTATCAGAACAAAATGAAATTATTTAAGAGGAAATAGCTGAGCTTAAAAAGCAGGAAAATTTGTGGTTATTTTCTTCATTCTTTAGCAACACCTATGTCTCTTCAGGTCCTTCATACTATATATCCAGACTTAGTAATTACTGGTGCCTGGGATTTCAGATAGGCCAGCAGGAAAGTAAGTTTAGTAACTGATGGCCAGTAATTAGTACTTCAGTCTGATTTTTCTCTTTACTGTAGGTCCTTGCTCTTGAAACATTATGTTCTTGAAATTTTAAACCTAAGGCAGGCAAATAGAGGACATGTAGTAGCTGGGAAATTAGACACCCATTTGGTCTGATGGTTGTTGTAGCAGTACATGCTAGAGATTATAACCTAGAAGCAAATTTCAGAAAGGGAAAAAAGCAGATCAGAGCAGCTTCATATGGTGTCTGAGGTGATATTGAGACTTTATTCATAATCAGGGTATTGGATTCAGTCTTGCACTTTGGAGACCAAGTTTTCCACAGTACACCGTACTGGCTTGTGAATGGATTTATCAGAGGACTGAAAATTAATATGGTCCTAGGTGGGCTTGAACCTGCTTAGTCTGATGGCACAACTGCAATAATTTGGGGTAGCAGCATTCAAGTCAACTAGGGTTCCCTTTTTAACTCATGAGTTATTTGTCAGTCACTAGAAAGATACGTTTTCAACACTTTCAAAGTCACAAATATTTTCTCTTCCTGTAATTTAACAGTTTACTACAAACAAGTGCTGAATGAACATCAGTGTGAAGTGGTTAAGAGGATTTATCAACCAGGGACCAAGGAGGTTTTTGCGTGAGCTGGGACCTAACAAAGCATGCATATGCTTTGGAGTGCAAGAAGGAAAAGTACAGCTATTACAGAAATGCAAGAAATAAAAAATAAATAAATAAATAAAAAGGACTAAATATGAATTTAACTAGAAGCGTAGTAAATGGTGTGTCTGAAGAGAAAGCAAAAGAAATAGAGTTGTCTAGTTTAAGGAGAAGTATCAGGAAAGATGTGAAAACCAGCTTCACATTTGTAAAAGTACAAAGTTAAAAGGGCAGATTGTTCTTTGCATCCGTTATGAACGTAACAATAAAGCTAACAGCTTTGACTCCAGCAAGGAATACGTAGGTGGCATATACCTTCTGCAACTTTTTCTGTCAGATATTTGTCGATCTGATTACACCCACAATATAAGTATTAAGTTGCTGCTTGAAGGCGGTTTCATTTATGCATACTAAACTGTAATTCCCATTCTTAAAGCAGTTCTCTTGAAAAACTTGTTTCTCTTTCCAGTAAAGGCACTGGAATTACTGCCAAAATTAGACAACTAATGGTAAAATTAAGCCTGGTGCAGGTGGATAGAACAAAGCCTATATCATATTTAAGTCTCACTTGAATCAACAGACAAAGATTTCTGTGAAGGGTAAGCCTTATTGTGGATTCGTGCTTCAGTAATAATTTCCCCCATAAATTAGGATGTGAAGACTGCGTATTCCAACTGTGTTCAATCCAGTGTGATACATAACGCCAAAAAAAAAATTTTGCTCACTTGAATGAATTCAGTATTAAATATTCTGACACATGATTAGATACTTGGAAAACTGCAGAACTATCCAAATACTGTGTAGAATCTGTTTGGAATCTTTTTCTTTGTTGAAAGCACCTTACAGGGAACAATTACAGAAAGTATGTCAAATAAGTATAAATATTGAACAACTCCTTTAATTCAAAGGGTGGCAAATGTTCTACTTGGAGGACTTTACATGACCGAGGGCCAAATTGCTGGAAGACAGCCAGCACCCCTCTCACTTCTTTATAATTAAGACAGATTGCTGTACCATAAGAACAAAAAAATGAAATGTGTATATTATTAAATACTGTTTATACATTTGTGGGGGAAGAAGGTGTTAAGGATAAAAATTATTGCATAGCTGTTAAGTTTGTATATAAAAGCTAGCAATAACCTGTTTATGGAACTGAGTGATAAATATAATAACATATGGCATAGCAAGCCAAATACCTGCTTTTTCTCAAAATTAATGAGTCTGTACCATAAGATCAGATTAAGTTTCAGTCTCTGTAGGTAGCATGCATTCAGTTATATTTCAGTAGCAAATTTTTATCTCATATAGATTTAGTTTTGCTTGAATGTATGTAATACCTATATAATAATATCAAAGAAACCCGAATCTACTCACTCATCATCTGTGAATTATCGTGACAAACTGTCATGACATCTTCCCAAGGTAATGAAGCACTGGTTTATCACTCTGTAAGAATAATATGAGTGTAGGATTCAGTGTGTCTATGATACAATGCTTAAGTGCACTTGGTAATGCTCTTATCTAGTGTCCTACTCTCCCAGATAGCCAAAAAAGGGAATGTTTTCTTGTGTGAATGATGGTGTTACACTTCTGTTGTACAAAACATTAATCCTGCTGATGCCTGTTAACTTCTGTGTGTTGAACTGGAAAAACTGCTTAATCTAAGAAAGGAAATAAGCAAGCCTAACTTGAGAGTCTTGGATACTATCATAGTACAATTTACATACTCATGGAGATAACATAACTTAGTTCAGTGTTCAAGTGATACAGCTTTTTTTTCCTGCCCTTAATATAGGCAGGCAGGATGGCCCCATTTTGTTTCATGTTCTCTTTTATGATTGTTCTGGAGATGACCCCCAAAACCTGCACGTTCTTCAGAATGCTGCGCCTGCTGGGCAGGCTTTTTTTCTCAAGTTATAAAATGGAAAGAATGATTATTTCATTTGCAGAAGTGTTAAAAAATATTGTTGATATGATATTCAGTCACTTTTTTTGTTTTTCCTTTCCAGGATTACTTACTGCCATCTACCTTTCCAGAGTAAATGGCTTTATGTTGGAACAGAGAGGGGAAATACACACATTGTAAATATTGAGTCCTTCATTCTTTCTGGATATGTTATCATGTGGAACAAGGCAATAGAACTGTAAGTGCAAACTTCTTTATGTTTGTGTCTGTGGTCATTTTTGTAGCTGTCTTAAGATTAATTTTTAAGAATAATTTGTTTTTACAAATATAAACAAATCTTTTGAAAACCTTTTATTTTAACGAATGCATGTGCAGTATTAGGTGTTTTGTTACAGGACATTAGGAATTCAGATTTATGATAGAGAAGACTGAAGTTATTTAGCAGTCTGTTTAACTATGAAGTTCCACGAAATACAGGTAATCGTTAATCTCACAAATTCAGATTCTGCTATTTTTATGAGGGTAGCTTGATCACCTTCTCCTCCAAACATGCTGTGAACAGAATAATGGAGTATATTGGCCCTAAAACTCGAAGGAGAACTTTTCTTCATTGAACTGTAGAATCATTTAGATGAGAAGAGATTGGAGGTCTCTAGACTAAGCCACATGCTCAACACAGGGCTAATTTCAGAGTTAAATCAGGCTCATCAAAACCTGATGACATGACAGGAAAGGTAACGAGTATCTGTTAAATGACAGTTCTCTGACAGGCTAACATCGGTGCCTGTGTCACAGGTATGAAATCAAGAGAGACTTCTATAAAAATCTGACTGGGATAAATCTATGCTTCCTGCAAGTAAAACGCTCAACAGAAACAAACAAAAAAATCTTTCTCTGATGTTTCCTCTGTGAAGTTCCAGTAAGAGGAACTGCTGCAGGAAAACTCAGTATTTCATGCAGTTTCTGAGACATCTGCTTCCTGTTGTGAGAAACCTGTAACCTCTGGTAGTAAACTGAAATTCACCAAGCTCAGTGAAACAAGAGGTCAGTATCTATGAATAGGGCTACAGGCCTACAGTGGTGGATCTAATTCTCTATCCCAAGAAGACATCCCATTGATAGCAACCGTTTTCCTCCAAAATTCTCCCCTTTCCCTTTTTTTCCCCACTATTATTACTGACTTTCACTAATTGCTGTGTCCCCCAGTAAAACTGATGCCTTGTTGTCTTTCCTCCCTTCTGCCCCCACCAAATTTCATAGGCACAGTCATAAAAATCTAATTTTATCTTCAAAGGAGATAAAAACAAGGATTCAAATGGTAATCAGGATTCAGACGGTCTGCTGGTAAATCTTTTGTCTGGTTCTCAGTTTTGGAATGTTTGTTTGTCCTGCCTTTGTAAGACTTCGCTCAGCTCTGCTCAGTAGTTTTGGCTGAAAAATTACTGCTGGAATATGTGACTTAATCAAACTCAGAATTCATGTGTTCATTTTGATGAGTTCTTCAGGTGGGAAGTATCTTAATTATTTTTTTCTTTCTCACTTTTTTTTGGTTATGTTGACATATTAGAGAGTTTTTTGATTCCTATATTTTAAAATGTATGTGTATAGTATATTGAGTAGATAACACCTTTGAGGTTTTGAGAACAACACATTTCTGTTTTGTGTGCATTTTGGAATTTTCTTCCCTCTGGACATTAGTATGTTTCTATTCTGTATGAAAATAAATCTGAAAGTTTTTTATGAAATGGAAGCCTTCCACCAAGTTTCACTTCCTAATTCTTTCAAATTTTTTTTCGATTTTTTTTTTTTTTTTTTTGAAATGGCCACAACAGACCTTTTTCATGAGAACAGAGTAGAATGATGCCTCTCTTCAATGAAAAGTATGTGGGAAATAAGGGCTGCTTACTTAACAAGCTTCAGTACTGAGCTGTTGAGATAGGCTGGATGCTGTGCAAGAATCTAACTCGCTAGAACCTTTTAGTAAACAAGCAGCCTCGCCTAACTATTTTCTTTGTATTACCTATGCAGGAATATATCTAGATTTTGCAAAATTTTTCTTCCATAAGTTATGAAAGATAATGACAACATAATACAGATAGGCCTTGTCACCTCAAGTACTTGGAGATGCTGTGCGGTTACCATAATAGTTTCTTCTTCTAAAAAGCTAGTTTGCTGTGTACTGGTTTAGTAACAGTTGAGCACAGGTATTCATCCACTACTGCTTCTCGTTCTATCAGTCTTACAAGCATAACTTGATCCCTGTAGGCAGTGTGCTAGTCTAAGAAGGCTGTGTCCGCTCCACTCGATCTCACTGTGCACTTCTTGATATGGAATGGAGGAAGTTGTCCTTGCCTGTATTACACAGGTAGACAGGGGTCCTGTGTGTCTCCAGATTAATTTCTCTGTATCAGAGTAAGAGGCTGTTTGGGATAATGGTGATGTTTGCCACAGGAGCTGCCTTTAACAGATGCTGTAGCACTGCTGAAGTTGAAACTAGGTGACTTTCTTCAGTAATTTGAACTCTCTCTGGTAAGAAACTACGATGTCTCTTCCAGTACTATTGCTTTCTTGCAGGAAAAATGTAATTTAGATTAGCTTTTAAAGGGAATGTTATTAACTCTAAGTGTACTTCATGAGGGTAGGCTTATGATAGTAGACTTCCCTTTAGAATTGTACTGAGATGTATTTTTGAGAGAACAATTTTATTTTGGTCCATGGATGTGTTCTTATTTGATTATATTGTTTAAATCTTCACGTTATTTTTGTGCAATCTTCACATGATTTTCACATTTTAATATTATAGAATCATACAATAATTCATGTTGGAAGGCCCTGCTGGAATTTTCTAGACCAACTTCTGGCTTGCAGTAAGATCAGCTATGAGACCAGGTTGTTCAGGGCTTCATAAGTTCATAGGGCCTGTTGATGTTAAGTACTTTCAAAGATGAAAGAAAACAGGAAAACATATGTATGTAAAACTTCAGGAACAGCTTCAGCCTTACCACAAACTATGTAAGAGGCAATAGTGCTTATAACATTGTTTTTCATTCTGAGATAGGTTTTATCATTTCAGAGTGTGGGATTAGTGTGAAGATGTTACTATTCTCTATAAAGCTTGGAAGGAGAGGGTTTACCTTCTGTGCAAGCATATTTGTATCAAACTTACTGGCAAGGAAAGACCAGTAAAAGTGATTGCTCTGCTGCTATATTCAAGTTGTCAGTTTAGACAGAGGGTTTATATATAGAATTTTGAGTGTGTCAGATTTGTGTGTCATCTGCACAAACAAGCCTGAAGGAGAGTTCTTCCCTCTTCGTGCAATTCTCATCCAGTTTCTAAAATTGCAGACTAAGTCTACCAACATAACTTGTCTTTCTTTCAAAATCCCTCCTTACTTTTTTCACTGACTTGTACCTACTTCTGATTAAATCTCCATGAATTTTCATAATGCAGTTTTAACTCAGTTGTCATTAAGATTTCAAGGCTTTACAGTGAAAACTGATAGGAGATTGAAATGGTTAATTTTTTAAAAACCTGAAATGCTTCGACTTTGGAATGTTAAACTATATATTACTATACCTAAGTCACTGTAAAACCAGACTATATCTTATTTTGTGAGAGTACAAAAAAAACCCCAAAAAGCTGAAATTCCAGTTCTCTTAGTTTTTCAGAACATGTTTGAAGAGGGCCTCCTTATACAGTGCTAGCACTGTGGCCAAGGTAACCTGAAAAGGTCAGAATACCTGTGTTGTCATTTCCCCCTTTGGAAAACACCTAAAAGTTGCATTCTAGACTTTCATCATGGACTGAGTTTGTCCCTCTAAGGTTGTGATGACATTGCTCAGTAAATAATATAATAAAGGGTATTGTATAGGTGAAAAAAATATGGAGCATAGAAAAGATACTCCAACAATTCATTTTAGTCTGTTCATGGGCTTACTAAGGTTTCAATCCCACAAAGTTTGTCACACTTCTTGAGATCTTGAGATTAATTAATTCCAGAGAACATAATTGTCATCCTCAGAAGAAAAACCATTGTCAGTCAGTGAGGCCTATCAAATTACTGCGAGAATTTTTTTTTTCTAACAGCGATTCTGTTGCAGTGGAAAACTGAGGTGAAGAGGCTTAGTAGTTTAAGGAATTGAAGGAGAAACAGGTTTGGATGTAAAATTTTTAGACTTTGCATATGATGCAAAAAATTCTGTCACCTTGACCTGCATGGCTACTTTGACTTACAAAGTTGGCTTTTGGTTTGGTTTTTTGGAGGTTTTTTTTGTCAGCATTTGTGATTTTGTTGCCTACTTTTGTATCAAAATACACTGAAAGATATGTAGAGTACTGTATTTTGGAGTGATAGTGGTTTTCTCATTATGATCTGTTCAGAAGCATCTAGTAGAGATACATATCAAAAAGATGGTTGCAATACCTATTTTATCATAGGGACTATTGCCTTCTCATACAGGAGAGATCATCTGGCTTGCTTAAACAGTATGTAAAATTAGTGAGAAATTAAGGCCTGAATAGACTAATAATGCAAAGGAAACACAGAATTTTTTGTTTGAGATTATTTTCAGTACTGAGGCATAACTGATTCTAGAAGTTACAGGAAAAATTCCTTTATAAATTGTGTACTGTCAAAGTTGCAGCGGACCTGGCCTTGTCTAGAGCTGAGAAAGAACATTAGAATATGGAGAGTTTTAGAAACATTTTCTCTAGCAATTGTCTCAGCCATTTCTGTCATCTCATGCATTGTCACTACCTCAGACCAGACTGAAGTATCTTTTCAGCTAAGAATGAAGAGTAACTCAAAACTTTTTCACTTGTCATTTCTCTGTCATGTAGCTGAGCTAGTCCTTTGCTGGAGATGTTTGGGGCTCATAATACTGTTTGGTTTTCTACTCTCTAATAAGCAGTTTCTCTCTTTTCCTTCAAAATGTTTGGAAACAGGTCTGGAAGAGAGAAGTAGTCAATGAGCCCAGCATGTCTCCATTTACTCTAACTACAGTGAGATTAATTTTCTTAGCCTGCAGGATCATACATTTTGGAAGGTCATCTGGCATTGGGAAGGAAAGGAAGATCTTGATATGAGTCCACTAAACTCCAAAAATGAGAAATCTGCATTGTAAGCCTCCTTCCCGAGCATGCAGATTCCAGTGTTTGAACACCCCACTAACTAATGAATGAATAACTGAAACTTGTCAAAATTAATGGGATTTGGAGTATCAAAGAATTGGGCAAATTGGAACTCAGTTATGACAGCGCCATAACTAGGTCTTTCCTTTCTTAGCCCTTTCCTTGCCCATCCCTATTTCCTAGATGTATCTCAGAGCCAGCAGTTCCACCACGGTGAAGGAAAGCAGCATGCAGGAGAAGTAGCAGTCTAGGAGCAACTGCTTCACCCTCTGTGCACGGACCCAAATGGGAATATTCCTATTATAAAAAAGAAAGTGCAAGTTGCAAGGCATCCTTCTTCTAGACATTTTAGAAATTGTGTCCAAGACTCAGAGTTGCATCTTGAGGTTGAACTGATTCTTACTTACTCCAATTCCCAGCTTTGATCCACAGTATGTGAATGATGTATCTAACTCTGCTCATTCTTTTTAATTTCTCTGTGACTCTACCAGTGAAAAGAAAGTCTTAAAATCTCTGGTGTGCTGCACTTTTGTGGAAAGCAGAACTGTAGATGATGTCTGACTACTGGCACTACAGCAGTATCTTCTTATGCATGTGCTTTTCTCAGCACTGTCACATTCAGTCAACTCCAACTCTGTAACAATGACTAATATAGATGTTTTCCTTTTTTTTTTTTCTCTCCTAACTCCTTCTACCACTTTCTACCACCAGATTTTCATTCTTCTCAGAAATCATTACAGTGCTTCTGTAATTGTGCAGGGTATTTTTTTCAAAAGGAAACTTGTTTTCTCTTTATTTTATTCTGTTTTGTCATACATTACTTTTACCTGCTTTAGAGATTGTCTTGGTATTTGAAGGTCTTACAACAGTATGTAAGTCACTCTGTTTCTTGGAGTGCGTAAAACTTCCCAGAATGATGGAGGAATACATCATCTACGTGTTTTTCACGTTTTCCTGGGTCCAAATTATAACATTACTGAAGACTTCTTTCTGAGCTTTCGAATTTTAGAATAAAATAGTTAAATAAATGCTTCCATCCTTAAACGTTTTTTTGAAGACTCCTGTTTAACAGTGAATGGATTCTTCATTTCAGTCCTGTTGTTCTGAGTAAGAGTCAAGTCTTGGGGCACATCAGCTCTCTCATCTCTCAGAATGAACACGCACCAAATAAATTAATACCTGCTGCTGTCAGGAATAACTTCTGATTAAGTGCAAACCAGCTCAAAGTATGACTAGTTTCTTAACAAACTTCTAGCTCTGTACAGCTGTCATGGGAACCTTTTGTTCCAATTTTCAGTTCTTCTGCAGTCTGTTTTTGTGGGCTTACAGGTCAACAAAGGCTATGAAATGTTGCAGTCTTGTATCATTAGCTCATGCTTTTTTCTTGCTCAGTTGAAGGTAGCTTTTGCTGTAGGAACTTTTTACCGCAAATCATTGCTCATATTTTTTGGACTTGACCTTCATGGTTTTTTTCTTTCTGCTGTGTATGGACTTGGCTTTGTGTTTTATCCTTTTCATGTCTTTTCAGAGCTTTTATTTTCTCAGTCATTCTCAGCTGTACCCCAGCTAGTATTTGGGAATGAAGAATTCTCTGCTCAACTATTTCACTTATGTCTTATTTTTGCCTACTGATTCTTCCTTATTTTCCCCTCTCTCAAGGGTAGGATCTAGTTATTTTTACAGTCTCCTAAAGCCAGCTTGAAGGAATGCCTATACAGGAGTATCTGGCATCAACAGTAGTGTGTTTTATTGACGATAGCTTCAAGTATGGTTGGTTTCCTAGAACCTCTTCATCCTTTCCAGGAGCTGTTGGATCTCTGCTTTTGCTTTTAATGTAATTCAACAGTGTTTTTCTTTCTTTGTTGACTGTTCCACAATGACAGCATACAACTCTCCAGTCTCCTTGACAACTCTACTGTAATAGCAATGAAGGGAAACAAAACATTTTATGTATACTCAAGCTACATGAGGCAAAATGTTTTTGTGTGTAGACATTTCCACATGCAGTATAATTTACTGTATGAAAGTAGTAATTACTGTATGTGTAGCTCTGATAGCTAACTATATTATATCAATAATATTAGTTTACAGAACTCATGAAACACTAATTGCTCTATTTAATCCTACTTGTAGTGCAGTCATGATGTCTACCCTTAGGAGAAATTGACTGTAGAGCCTAATGCCTAGCTCTCCTCTTACAAGCAACACTTCTAAAACTAAAACACCTTCCCCCCAGCCCCGTTTTTCCTAGGCTCAACTTCACTCCTTCATTCCCAGCTCCTCTACCTCCTCCCTCTCCTCCCCCTGAGCAGTACAGGGGGATGGGGAATGCGGATTGTGCTGGGTCCATTACAGCTCCTGTTTGCTGCTCCCTCCTCCTCACACTCATCCCCTGTTCCAGCATGGGTCCTTCAGGATAAACCTGCTGCAGCGTGGGCTCTCCACAGGCTGCAGTTCCTTCAGGAAATATCCACCTGCTCCAGTGTGGAGTCTTCCACAGGCTTCAGGGGAAATATCTGCTCTGGTGTGGTCCTCTCCACAGGCAGCAGGGGAATCTCTGCTCTGGTGCTTGGAGCACCTCCTCCCTTCCTCCTTCGCTGACCTTGCTGCTCATAGGGCTGTTTCTCACACTTCTTTCCTCACTGCCTGTACAGCAGGGTTTTTTGCCCTTTCTTAATTTGTTTTCCCTCAGGTGCCACCATCCTGGCTGTGGGGCTCAGCTGTGCCCTGCGATGGGTCTGTTGGAGCTGATGGGAGCCAGCTGTGTCCAGAACAGGGCAGCCCTGGCTGCTCCTCACAGAGACCCCCCTGCAACTCCCCACTGCCAACACCTTGACACCTGCATCCAATATTTGACACAAAAGAGCTGACAAGAATGGAACCAAAGGCTGGTGTTGTACGTGTGAAAGCAAAACAATGGTTCATTGAGTCTTTTGATAAAGTGACATACCTGACAGACTAAAATAATAAATTGGAAGAAAGTGGAAGAAGCCTGACCAAGTCAGTTATAATACAAAACAACTAAACTATTAAAATACCAAGGAGTAAGATAATATTAAGATAATACTTAATATCAAATATAGAGGAAAGAGAATGAGGAAAAATAAAATCTCACACATTTAGTGCAAAGACTGCTGTGTTTGGTGTCAACCTTGCTGGTAATGTATATGAAGTTCTCAATAAAACTAAAGAAATAGCTAGGAACCTAATAATAAAAGGATAATACTCCTAAAAGAAACAAAAAAATGCCTAATATCCTGAAAAGCAAAAATAAATTTTATTACAGTGTAATAAATCCCAGGATTCTCCAACTGTCATTTACAATAGATACAAGAGGGAAATGGAGGAGGTAGAAAACTGTATTGTATTAGTGAAGGTTACCCGTTTTTGCTGAGCTCTTAGCATGGAAATCTGAGGCTATGCCCCTGCAAGAATAAAAGATAAAAATAAGACTGGTAGTAAATGACAGTTTTATATCATTTACAGAGGAACAACTAGTTTGTGTGACAATGAAAGTAAAATTATAGACTAAAGTTAGATGTAAGCTAGAGTGACTACAGCTCATGTAAGAGTTTGCTTCTACCCAAAGATAAATGGATACATTCTCTGGTAAGCAATGATTTATGTATCTTAAAAAGAAAATGGTGGTTGCGCAGATTTATCTAAATTGTTCTTGACTTTTAAAATTGGTAGGTACAAAGAGCAGCCTAGATGGGATTAACCTTTAGCTTAGGAAGACAGTATGCTCTTTCCCCTTCTCCCTCCATTTTCCCCAATTTTGCCAATATTCCTGGTCAAGTACCGATACTGGTACGGCTAAGCAACCCAGCCTGCATACTGGTTGGTTCAATGGGCTGGGACAACTGCCCAGACCAGTATGCCTTGTCAGCCTGCACGTGTTCCTTCCACCATTTTGTCTGTTGCCAGCTTAGTCCTGCCTGATGTTTGCTTGGCTCTGCTCCCTCTTCTGTCATCTGTGAGTTGTTCTTACCTGGCTAAAAACTAAAATTTCTTATGCCGCCTCTTCTCTTCACGGTTTTTCCTCTTATTCTTCCTCCTTTGCCTGTCATGGCATAGGCAGCATGTACCCCAAACAGATCTAGTTCTTTCCATCAACATACTCTGACCAGTTCAGATGGGTGAACTTACATCAGAAACAAAGTTCAAAGAAGCCTAGAGTGCCCCAAGATGTCACATTCACTTGCTGAGGACAGATGTACAAGATGTGTGTGGGTCTAAGCGCTGCCTGCAAATATCCTCAGCTCACCCCTCAGTTCCCCATCACTGCCTACCTACCCTGCCTGCTCCAAGGTCTGGTGTGGTGGAAATGATTTATTTTTTTTTTTATTCCAGTACAGGTTACTCAGGAACAGAAGCTTAGCCAGAGGGGTCCCCTTTGGGGATTTGGCTTGGATAGGAATGACAGCCAGATTTCCCGCTAACTGCATCTCTGCAAAAATTGTTGTGTGCTATGTCTCAAGCCAAATGGGTACTTGCTGCTGGCACCATTGAAGGCAGTCTGTATAGAATATTACTGTATAGACTGGCTGTCCACTGCTTTCCTGCTGATCTCACTTCTGTGCTGGGATATGTTGCAAAATGCTCTTGTAGAAGCCTTCTTCACCAAGACCTCATGTAGCAAAGTAACATGCTGCAGGTATCTGCGGAAACATGATCTGCCAAAGCTGAAGGTGCTGGCATGGGATCATCTCATGGAGAAGGTTCACCAAAGAAGGGGCTTGCCACATTGCTACTAGCTTTGTGTATGCAGCTAGCAGTAATGTTAAAATATATGTGAAGGCATGGGGTATAGTCTTGGAAGGTTGTCTAGCCTTCAGGTGACTTGAAGTTTTCTCTCTCTCTGGCCTGGAATAAACTTAGTTTGGAAGGTCTAATGATGTCTGGAGTAATTTTTCATTGTCTTTAGCTCAGAGGTAAATATCAGACAAGGTCTTTGCTATGCTGTTTTGGCCCAGCTTTGGTGCATCACCAAATAGCTGAAATACTTAAGACATTCTACCGGCAAAAAATAGAGGAAAGTGTGCATGCTTTCAAAAGTGTTGGAGTGTACTGTTTTGGGAAAGAGTCGTCTCTGAGGATATAGATTACTCCACAGTATTTTAACGTTTGAGTTGCCTGGGAATTTTTGCATACCACTCAGTCTTGATTTGGAGTCTGACTTGGTAGAACAGAGGCCAGTTTTGCTGTAGTGCAGTATTTGGGCCAAAGGAAGAGGAACACTGATGTTAGGAAAATCCTTTGAGCGGTTTGGCTGGAACCTAGTTTTGGTTTGTTTAATTCTCTTGCAGATTGTTTTAAAACTTGGAGCCTAAGTAGTGTTAGGTATGGTTTCCAGATAAATTCTTAGCTTTATGGGCCCTTCCAGCCTCTGCCGTATTTTTTTTCTGGTGACCTTTGTTAAACCAAGACCAGCCATGCAAGTCTAGATTCTAAGCTGAACTCCAAGGGACGTGTGCTCTGACCCAGAACCTAGATGAAAGAAAGATCCTGTTCTGTGCAGGCCTGAAGCTTTGTGGGCTGGTGCTTGTCTTCTTGCTCTGTATGACTGCCAGGGCCTAAAGATCTGGTCAGAAAAGGTGACAGTTGAAAAATCTTCATCTGTCTATTCAGTTTCCTATGATTTACATTTGCTGTCAGATGCTGGACATCAATGACTTAAGCAGCAGTCCCTGTACTAAGTTCCATACTACTTTGTTGGTACATGTTACAAAAAGAGAGGGGGCAGCAAGAACAATAAGTAATCTTTACAGAGGCTTACAAAGACTCATGGGGTGGGTCTTACAGCTGAGGAGCCTCACTGTACATGCATTATGGGTGCAACTGTATTAGTTGGTCTGAGGATGTCATAAGGCTTTACAGAACAGACAATGGCAAGATGCTCCATTTCTGAAACCCCACTGCAGTAATGCTAAGAAGCTACCTGATAGAGTAGTGTAGGTAAGGCCACTGAAGCCCTGTCATTAATGAGATTGGAACTGGATGAGTCTTCTTACCAGTATTGAAATGAATCCAGTGAAGACTTTGCAAATCCTTGGCAGATTAGCCTTGAAATTAAGCAATTGAGGGAGGGAGGGCAGAAAGAGGGGGAGTCGAAAATAGAAAAGGCAAAAAAGCCTTAGAAATCAGAGGGGAAAAAAATTAATGTAATAAGAGGAATAGCGAGGTTTTTTTAAAAATAGAAGAAAGGATTCATCAACAAAGGAGAATCTTTGCCTATAACAGCAAAAAGGAAATAAGAGGAGAACATGAAGAGATATGGATAACTTTCAGGCAGTTATCTTCCCCTATTGGGCTTTTTAGAATGACTTTTAAACCATTGGAGGTACACGTTAACACACGTAGAAATTAAGGTAAGCAGCTAGCCATACAAAAAACATTCATAGCTTTGATTTGATTTTTGTCTTGCAGATCCACAAAGACTCACCCTGGGCCAGTTGTACATTTAAGTGACAGCCCAAGAGATGAGGGAAAAGTGAGTACAACTAATGGTATAAAACATTACAGCATTTCATACCCTTTATCTGCCTTGATAGCACTTTCTTTTTGCTTATACACTAATTTTGTTATATGCTTGCTTTCTATATTTGTAGTGTCACTTTCACAGTTTTTAAGAAAAAAATTCTCTTGTTACAATTTTAATGAGTAAAAATCTGTGATGCAGACAACATACTGTACTTTGAAACCTATAGCCAATCAAAATTGTTCCTGATTAAATAAACTTGACTTTGCTTAAGTAATAATTGACTAAAAACTGTATCATGACTTCAGTACTTGGATAAACATGCTATTATGAAGGTATTATAGTAGGTTTTCATAAGATAAGAAATCTTTTCTTATACAAGAATAACAATGATAGTAACCCACATTTAGAACTTGATGCTGTTTGTGAACAGAGTTGAGAATAGTAGAGACCTGTCAACAAGTGGAAGCAAAACATAGAGTGTAAGGGTTGTGATTGGTACTGTCAGAAAGCAAAATCGGAGTTGGTTTTATTGTATGGTAGCTTTTCCAGAATGAAATTTGGTTGCCACAAAACCAGTTTTATTAGAGCTTTTTTATTTATGTGTTGCTACTGAATTTTTGAGCATTTTGCCTGTGTGGAAGGGGCATTTAACTATCTCATCATTTTTGATCACTTCCACTAACTGCATTTTAGTGTGTATTTATAAAGGACTGCATCTTACAAATGGTGTATCTGTTTGACAGTGTGCCTCACATAACAGCTGATGGTTATTGGAAACTAGCAGCAGTTTGAATTTCTGATACTGATACGGGGGACATTATGCTGAAATGAATATGGGTACCTAGAAACACACTGATGGCTACATCTGAATTTCATTTGCATTAGCTGTCCTTGAATTTACCATATTGTAAGGTGAACTATGTGAAAATGATGCACTTGCCAGCTAGCCCTCCAACAAGTTAGATTGGATCTCTAAGCCTTTTTGGAAGAAGGTAGCAGTAGATCAAGTAATTTAGAATACAGCAAATAGAGTAATTAAACACTATGAAGCGTAGTGTTTTAGCCTCAGACCAGAAGCCATCAAGAAATGCTATTTGACTGTCTATGGCAAAATACCTAATAAAAATAAAGGTTTATTGATGAGGCATAACTCTTGTTCGCTGGCCACAACAGAAGTTGCTGATGACCTAATAAATCACACAGTGTAGGGAAAAAGGATATGATACTAAAAGAGAAAGTGGTCTTGTGAGTGAACATCTCTGACAGGAATGTCACACACCATGTCCAAAGAGAAACCTAAAATATTTTGACTTCAGCAGAAAGGGAGAAGATAAAAAGGTCCCAGGAAAGGGAGTTAGAGGAGAACTTATTAGGAAATACTATTGCTTGTTGCTCAGAGGGCACATTGGAGACATCTGGCCACTGATGAAGTACTAGCATACTAACAACAACAGCAACAACAAAATCAGACGGATCCCTATGAAAAACAAACATTGGAAATTCATGGGGAGAAAGAGTAGAAAATGTAAGCTATACAGAAACCATCCCAGTGCAGCCATTTATGTCATTGATAGATTGATAGTCATGTAAAGAACAAATTGGTGCTAACAAAATACTTGCAGATTTGCAGAATGTGGAATTGATAGTGTTTGATATTCACAGAAAGATGTTAGTAAAAGGTACGCACAGATGTAAGAGAAGATCCAAGGACTAAATCAAAAGACGTAGCTCTAGATCAAAAAAACAACAGTAGAGAAAAAAATTAAATTTTTCAATTAAGTCTCATTAAACTTTGGTTGAAAGAATGAAGGATAAAACAATCTTTCTTCAGAATGGGGAAAAAATGAGAAAAAACAACTTCTGGGACTTCCACTGTTCAGCATTGTCATAAACAACCTAGAAGAGAAAGTAAGCAGTGATGTGATCAGGTTTGTTGGACTTCAGGAGGCTGAGAAACTCAGCTGTAAAATGACAGGTTAAATACTGTCTTTTGTCAGTATTCAGTGTAGAGATGGGAAGTGACATGTGTGGGGGAAAATGTTTCTGACTTTGCATACAAAACAGTGGGTCTGAGCTGATTGTTACTGTTTGGTATCAAGAGCTTCGAGTGGTGATTGATATTCAGTGAAATGTCAGCTCAATGCTCAGTAGTGACCAATAAAGAAAATCAAAATTGGGCATTATCTGGAGAAGAAGAGAGAACAAAACAGGGCTATTGCATAAATGCGTGATTGATTGCCTGCTGAATACCGAGCATAATATTTGTCCTTCTATGTCAAAAAGAACATAATTGTGCTAAAAGAAATTTAGAGAAGGGGCAAGGTTTTCTATGTGAGACACAACTAAGCGCAACAGGACAATTCATTGTGGAAAAGAGCTGATTGTGATTCTGAGTTTGAAAATCACAATTATTATGAAGAGGGTAGAAACAGTTCATAGTCTCTTTCAATACAAAAACTATCAAACGAAGCTGACAAATGTCAGATTCCAAACAAGCCAATTAAGTACTTCTTCAAATGTTCAATGCGAAGAAGTGATAAAACTCTATCAAAATCATGTTGAAAATGTATATTGGTCGCAAGGGAGACTAGAAAAGTTAACACAAGAAAAACCAGTTTGAAGGTTACTGAAGAAGTTTGCTGAATTTTCCTGAAAGGTTATTAAAGATGAGCTTAAACCAAGTCACGTCTAGCTGAAGAGTTGGCTGTCTTTGAATGAGAAAGTAACTTGTGCTGAGAGAATATGTGAGAGTACGGTAAATACTTGCCCTCCTCCCATATTGTTCTTTGGTATTCGCTCTTGGCCATTTGAGTACAAGACACTGTGATAGGTGGACCTTTTGTGTAATTTAGCGGAGTTGTTCTTAGGTAATAGAGCTGTTTCAAGATAGTTCTACATACTCTGCTTAGCAAGATGATCAAAGACCAACAAGAGGTGTTGGGGGGAAGAAATCAGACTCCCCACATCACTTCATGGGGAGCAGCAGATAAAAGTGTTCTTTACATATGCTTCAGGAATTAAATAGTGGCTACAAATCAGTCATAATTGTTGCTCAAAATACAGATATTCTTGTACTCTACAAGTACAAGGGTATTGTACTCTGGAAGGGTCCAGTGGTATATCCTTGTCTGGGGTATCACAAAATTGTTCACAGATCTGGGCATGTTTTGCTGAAGTAAATAAGCAGCATTGTCCTATGGGCACTGAGTGGTTGAGAGTCCTAAAACACAGACAAACCTTTCCAAATCCAGGACAATCATAAGATCTCTTTTTTGAAAGCCAGGGGAATTTGTGTGCTGACTGTATACTCATCTTTAAAAATTCTTTAAATTCCTAAAAGTTCCATTTTATATCAGTAACCGATGACAAGTTTTAATGTACCAAAAGAGTGAATGTAATTCTAGAAGACTTCTGCCATTCAAAATTTTTCCAGAGTGCCCTCCAGGCAAACTATCAAGGCAGACTTTGGAGACAGTCTCTTTTATTAATGTAGCCAGCTGCAGCTGGAAGACAGACAACAAAGAGAATTTGGGCATTTAATGTGTCACTGAAGAACAATTTGAGGACCTAGTGATTAAGTTCATGAAATATAACTGTGTCTGCCAAATCAATGAATAAGTGTACATTAGGAACAGACTGAAGTGCACAGACATTTGTAAGTGGCAGATCTGTAGCAAACATGACTTTTCTTGCTGACACAGGAGAAGACATTAACTGCAATGATTTGCAGTTTCCCAGCAAATGGAGAAAGCTTAGTAGGAAAAGGTTTTGTGTTATTAACTATTAGCTGGTGGCCTAAACTTCCTATCTCTTGAGTCTGTGTTCTGAGGTCTAGTAACACCTAAATACAGTGTGCATTTGGCAGGCTTGTTTTTTTTTCTCCCAGCTGTTTTGTGCTACTGGGACAAGGAAGGGGCTGGCTGGCACATACCAGGATGCAATTAGTTGATTGTAAAGGAGAAATTTCCCTAAAACACCATCAAAAGCATTTCATGAAGAAGGATTTAAGTCAAAATGTGGAGCAATTCCACTAGACAAGGAAGATCTTGCCAGGACTCCTCCCTCGTTCAAATTCTGTCCAGCCTTCTGCATGTTTCTTAACCTAATTAAGCATGAGTAATTAAACAAGGTGCCAGGAAACACAAGCTGAAGAGTAATCTGGTTTTTTTCTTCCTGGACTCTTTTTACACATATTTACACATATTTTTCTTCATCTATGTTTCCCCTCCAACTGCATTTATGGATGTTTTATTTTTTATCTCTATTACAGACATAGAATTTGTCTTATAGATCTCTCAAGTGCTCACCATGGCCAAGAGGAGTGCAAATGTTTGAGTTTCCTATGGTTCAGTCAGGTCAGAGCTCAGAGCATCATATAAATACACTGGCAATGAGACTAATCACATCCACCCAGTTGGAATTCAGATTTTAGTGTGATACCACAGTACTAGCAGTTAAACAGCACGGCTACCATCTGAGCAAAGAGAGAGAGATTCCCGGCTATGCAGCAAATCTGTTTATCTTTCAGCTTCCCTGAAATCACAGCACTTTGTATCTTGCAATTCTGTAGTGCTGTTGTGCATTAACCATTTCAGCAATGGATCAGGTGAAACGCTGTCTCTGATAGGAGGTATTTAACTTTTTGGTAATAACCTGGAGCCATGGTATCTTTGCAAAAGAGAGCGATAAAAATCAAAAGACAAGCCTGCTTCACGAGGGAGAAAGGCTTATTAAGAAACAGGGTCACATACTAAATGGTTTTCTGTTCCTTCAGTTTCCTGAATATATTTGTAAGAAAGGTGAGGTGAAAAGAATACTGGGAGATACAAACTGGACTCAACTGGTTTGTTAGCCAGCTGTAATGCACTGGTGCAAGTGCTTGTTATGATGACAGTAAGGAAGGCACTCAAACTCCATAACATATTGATTAAAATACCTTTTATTGGAATTAATATGAAAAGGATGGTGAGAACCCCAAGCCATGTAGCATTGGATGAACCTCCAATAAGGGCACAGCACACTGTGTTGGTTCCCTCTGTGAAGAGCTTTGCCAGCATTTTGATCTTTAGAGGTCTCAAGATTTTTAAAAAAAAAACAACCACCTTATCCACTTCTACTGCCAAGCAATAGGATGTTCACATGAGACATACTACCTTACATTAAGATAAAGACAAAGACATAAAGGTGCTGTAATTGCCTTTACCAAGTGGGAGCTGCCTACAGGCATCTTTAGAATTAGCCAGCTAAGTTTATCTTGTGGCCAAGGAATACGTGCAGCACAACACAGGCCTGGAAGCCAAGTGCTATGTGCAGCAAAACATAGCACAGCATAGGTCTGCACCTACTCAGGTTAACTGCTCTGTGGATCACGAACTCCTGGATATACAATTGTCTTCCATTTAGGATCACTACACTAACAGTGAAAGCAGTCACAGTAAGATGCTTCTTTGTTCACTCTCTCAATGGCAGTCTGTTATCCAAGAATACCCTATGCCATCCTGACACAAGTGCTATCCAGTTAACTGCATGCTTTCTGAACAGGATGTCTTTTCACATTTACTCTGCCACAGAATCCCGTATTGACCTGACCAGAGCAAAAATGATAAATATTCTGGAATTTCTTCAGGACAGTTTGAATTTTTTTCAGGAGCAGAATTCTTAAGTAATCAGGTATTTTTCATAATCAGGTAGTAACTATATTAATTATAAATCATTCCCAGTTCAGGTAATACATCTCCACATAATGAATATTCTCCTGGCAATATAAAGAATCATATCTAGTAGTACTGAGACTATTCCCAGACTCTTTTATAGCAGTATTGATGTATCAATTATATTTAACTTGGAAATAAAGTGATGTTTTGTTTAGCAGTCCAGCCAAGTTTCATTTTTATGACTTATGCAAGCTAAAGTGAGTGATAGCAAAGATGCTGGTAAGGTTTCACAGTCTTAAGAGATATTCTTATCATTCTGTTCAATTTCTTAATATAGAAACTGTAAATTCTTGCCTGCATTCTGTGATCCATGTGTTTATGGACAAAGAACAACTGCAGTTATCACTACCAGTTGTATAAAATATTCTATAGCAGAAATGTGTGAGTCTGCCAGTTTGGTCGTTCCCAGTCTTCATGTCCAGGATGGATTCTTAGGAAGACATGCCCCATGGGAAGCCATTTCCTAAGTAGGCTAGACTTCACATCTTCCATGAGATCTGAAATTAATTGTGTTCAAATGAAAAGTACTCAATACTGTGCCAGATCAATAATTTGGTTGTTTTCAATAGCGACAAGGAGAAAGGATTCAGTTCATTCTTATTTTTCTCTTAGGCATCGTTTTTCTTCTCTTTCATCTTTTCACAAATCTTCCTTGCTGGTATTTCTCAGGTGTGTGTGATGATATGACATACCAGTTCTAGAAGAAGTAAAAATTGGCATACCAGTTAATTTATTTTCAATTCCTAGGAAAGCAAGCAATTTATTCTCTGCAGGGGGAGCTCTTCAAAATGTTTTAAAGCAATAGAAAGCAGAAATTAAAGGAATGTAAGTAGTTGAATGGGAGTTTAATCTGGTGACTTTTGGTTTGAAGTTATTTAAGTGATCTCATAGGTGTCAGTTTTCCCTCCAACTAGGGGCAAGGAAGGTAAGAGCTGACAGGAACATGCTATGGTCTTATTTTCTCAGCAGATACACAATTGTGGAGACTGTCCAGGCACATAATCTTGCAGAAGAAACAAGCAAAGAGAAAAAGATGTATAAAGCACATTTTTTCTTCCATAACAGATCTTAAATTGTCAGTAATGAGAAGTAATTCATGGTGAAAGATAATTTGAAAGCAGGGTATTATGTGTAGTGCAAACTACAATCTTGCACATCAGTTCAGCATTTTGTTTTATAGTGCTTATTTATTTTTTAAAAATCTCTTAAAATCATGAAGTTCTTCAATATTTGTATATACCCTTTTAATCCAGAACTGTAATTGTGTTTGTTTTCCTCCTCCAGCTATTGATAGGCTATGAAAATGGGACTGTCGTATTCTGGGACTTACGATCTAAAAGAGCTGATCTGAGAGCTTATTATGATGAGGTAAGCAATTTACATTAATTCAGAGAAACTATTGTTCAGCAGTTTGTCATATGTCTTGTCAAGCAGGTGGATACTTTTCTTAAGGCATTGCTTGTTCTGGAAGTACTGTTTGTGCTATGCTTTTGAACAAGTTACTGACAAAATTAATCAAAACCTGAAATCTCTAGTTCTAATGCATCAGGCTTTTGTGAGTGTACTACGACATGGAGTCTCTTCCCCTTGATTCTGACAAGTTCATCAGCTTCTGTGTGGGGATCCTTAGTTGGACAGAGTGTAGTAGTGAGCTGACCTGAGATATAGCTATATTGGGAATTATATAATTATCTTTACTGTGTATTACTAGAACATTAATTAGAATGAAAGACAGATTAGTTTGTAGGGCTATTGGTCTATTGTAGGGCTATTACCTAGTACTCAAGATCTGATTAAAAGGTTTTCAAAATTGTATTCTCATAGTTTTATCAGACAATTGTCTCTTGCCATTTGTAAGCCGATTGTATCAACCACAGACGCAGTTCTTGTATCAATAAACAGGCTGTTTCAAAATCAGATATATTCCTAGTTATTAGGATTTTAGTACTAGCCCTAGGGAAAAATCTGCTTTGTTCTGCCAGCCCTTCTGTAAAGTTCACCATGGGTGAATGTGAATGCAGCTACAGCTGAAGGTAGGAAAGGACATTTTCTTTAAAGTGGGCCAGGCAGTAATTGGTTTCCTCTAGTTCTCTTTCCTTCTTCATCTTGCCACCTTACTATATGTAAGGAGTAGACAAATTTATACACACTCTAAAAAGTAATTCTGAATATATCTGAATCCTGCACTCTTCCAGGCCTGTTTTCACAGACACATTAACACTACACTGAGCTTCAAGGTTAAGATTCTGAGCATCCACATAGCTGCTGTTCTAAAGGACAGGGTAATTTGGAGTTTAAACAGGCTGGTACTTAAGCCTCAAGACATGCCCACTAAATTGTCTCTAAGTGACAGTCCACCTGTGCATACACTTGTGAAATTGCACCTGTTCTGTTACTTAAGGCTGGACAACTTTTTTCGTTTACAGGTCTCCTGGGGGGGTGTCTGTTCACTCACTGTCTCCCTTGTGCTCAGAATGAGACTACATAAAACAGGATCTTCATAATACTGTTTCCTTTTTTTTTCTTTTTTTTTTTTTCCCCCCTTCTTGTTGAGACAGTGGTAGGGTGTTGAAAATTTCTTATACAATTTAGTTGTTCCACATTTTTCAGTACTGTCCTCAGGAATGTTTTTTGGCCTTTTTATTAGTCATGTGGTTTCCTCCTCAGTGGTTACTTGCTGTGTCATTACTGCACTTCGTGCAACTTGTGATGGCTTGCTATCGTCTACTGAAATAGTTGCAAAATTCTTACTTTGTCTCTAAAAGGGTTGTGTGACTAGCCATTGTACTTTATTCCAGACTTTCAGGCTCCAGATTGATAATGTTCCAGAACTGCTAGGATTCCCCTAGGGAGCTCCTAAAAAGGGTTCCTTTTTAAATTCTGTGTTATATAGCTACTGTGAGTCACTAATTATTCGTTTGGCATGTGCCACTTGGTATTTGGCACCAACCCAAGTTTTCAAACCCAGGCCTCCTCTTACAGATTGATCACCTAAGATCACAGTCCAGAAAACATTGTTCCTGCTCCCCTTCACCATTCTATCTGGACTCATGCAAGGCCTCTGTGCACCATGACGCCTGACCAATCTTTCATTATCGTTGTTCTGGCACTGAGCCAGCCAGTTGAAATTGCAGGGTATCTCTCAGGTCTCAAGATAAATTACTGTAGTGTTCTGTATCTTCATTGAATACCGAAGTGCCTCTTTGAGGTCTGAATGAAATTAATCCAGCCTCATTTTTCTTGCTATCATTATGCTTTCTTTAGCACCAGTTTTGAAACTAACTTAGTCACCCTATTTGATGGTGAAAGAACTGGAAATCTCATCTAACTCACCACTTCCTGTTCTGGCATCTTTAAGGATCGTCAGATGGAATGATCTTTTCTGGCTTTTCAGTGGAGCAGATACTTCTGGTTTGGAACAAAAATTCCCCTGGCACCAGGCTTCTCCATTAGCGCTTGGTGTGTACTGTGAGAAACAGCTTATATTCTTGTCTTTGATGGACTGTGAGTGTTCTCACCAAGGCAAGTTCTTTCTTCTCTGTAATCTTCTTCAGATAGCTGTCCAGCTTGGTAATGTCATTCAAAATAAATGTCAGCACCCTCAAGACTCCATCGAATACTCACTCTTTCACAGGATAGAGCCTCAACTGAACTTCTCCTGTGTTACTCTTGCTAGCATTGGATTTCAGTCTCCCCAGACCAGCTGTTGAGAAGGAAGCTCTCTGTTGTTATCCACATCTGTAGAACTTATCACTGTGTAGCACAGGAGTGAGAAGTTAACAGCATGTATTTTTTGATACAGAAGAGGAAGGGAGGCTGGTAACTGATTGCCTAACTACAAGTTTAAATATTCTTCCTTTTTAAGTTCAAGATGGGGACTATATCTGCTGACATTCAATTGTTATAGAGAGGAATAGTTTCATATCTCATGTATTCAAAGATATTTCTTTTCATACAGACTCAGGAAATGCTTTCATTTAATTGTCAGCGAGAACTATTATTAAAAGGCATCTTCCATTCAATTTTTTTTACTATGTTGAGTGCTGTTTTTTTAATTGAGGTCTTAGAAGTAGTGGACACTTAGGTCAGATGGAATAGGTCCTCTTTATTTGCACACTTGAACAGCTGGCTAACAAAAGGATCATCAAGAGATAACAGTTCTCAGTCCACTAGAACATCGCTACTGTGAAATCTTGCCTGTCCTTTCTAGGCTGCATGGCATTGTCATACCAGTGTGATGCTTCTCATCACATGAGACTTGCAGACATGGATACGAGACATATGTTGCAGACATCTCTTCAGAATACGGGTAATCTTCTGACAGGGACATGAGTTCTTTCATACAATATTAGCAGGATCTGTCCAATACTACCAGAAGTATGCCCTTTCATTTTCCTTGCTGTCCAGATTAATGACATGGAAACATTTCTCCTAGAACAAACATCTCGCTGAGACAATCTAATAGCTTGTAAGTGGTGGAGCTGAAGACTCTGCCCCCTGTTCACAGACCTGCAATTGCAGCTTTTACAGCTGCATTCCTTACTCCCATCTTCATCATGCTGTACTTCATGTCTTGAAGGCTGGGAACCTTTCATAGATAAAACATGTATGCACATTTCAAATGAGAGAGCTTCTCACCAAGGATAGAAAAGGCTGTACAAGTTGCATGATGTGGAACTTCCCTGTTCGGTGGCCTTGTAAGCTTATATCTTCCCTTTAAAGCTTCTCCCTGATATTATGGTTTACTCACTGGAGCTAAAGGTAATCCTGTCTCTTTTAGTCCCACTGATGACCAGTTAGAGGCTGCCTCAGTTCACCAACTCCTGATACAAGGAGTTTCTGTTTTCTTCTCTACTGTGTCAAAGCTTCTCAAGAGACTAAAATGTTCTTGCTTTTGAAGCGCCTGGTCCCAGAGTGGAGCTTGAACCTGCTGCTAAAGAATCTTGTGTCTGATCTTCAAGATGACAGCTGCAAATCTATTTCTTTGTGTGGATGATGATTGTCATCTTCTCAGTGGTGATGCATATGAGATATTCAGGCCCTTTCAATCAATACTCATATCTGATGCCCTTTATAAAAGGCTTTCCTTGCAAGCGCTTTTATAAATTCCCTCAAAAGTTTATTTCCATCAACTGGTATAAAAAGAGAGCATATAAACAAGACAGATCCTTCAAAGGATTCTCAAGTTATTATGGATAGTTGGCAGACCCAGAAAAACAGCCATCTTCATACACAGGCTGTCTAAAAGTTCGATGGGTTGTGTCAACGCACATTCAGAGCTTCCTGAAGCATAGTCATCATTTTTCATTAGAACACATCTCCAAAATGAAGCTGCAGAGTTCACAGAAACATTTGCCAAATGATATCTCCCTACCTTTATCAAGCACTATGCCATTATGGAAGTATCAAATAGGATGTGGCCCTTGCTGTAATGGTCCTGCAGTACTACTAACACAGATGTTTCTTAAGATTCAAGCAATAGGATGAGATGAGTATGGTGCTTGTTGAAAATATGGTTAAAAGTGGTCCTGCAGTCCCCATGAGTTCTTCTCAGTGGAGGAGTTTTGTGGTTGGGAAGGAACTGAAATGGTGTTGGGCATGCTTAATTTTAGTACATGCTGAGTATGAGAGAAGATAGAATATATATGCAACCACTGTGGGTATTGCAGAAGGAGAAACATACCCAATCTGGAGTGATATGCTTTATGTGCATACACTGTGTGAACATTCACATGAGTCACCCACTGTGATGAACTCCTGTTCTAAGTAAATAACTGCTCCTTTTTTGTGTGGATGCTAAAGAAGCGGATGAGAATGGTAGACATATTCTAGCAGAGGGAAAATTAGGAACTTGTTCAGTACCACTTTTCAGTATTAGTCGTGACTCCCAGCTGAGACCTTAAAAAATGATTCTAAGTATTTCTTGCCCATTTCGGGGCACAGTCTAACAGGTCAGTTTGAGCTGCTGGCATGCCAACTGTCTGTGATGGGAGCATTCCACCTCAGCTCCACTCAACAGGAGGTTTATGCTGGCAGGTGGCACCTGGTAGCTGAGCGGCAGTTTAACAAGCAGCTTGGTACAATTTTCAGCTGCTCCTGCTCAGACACAGTTAGCGACTGTAACCATGTGAAATGTGTGATAACACATCAAAAGCAGATTCAAATTTGGCATGATAGCAAGCATGAATGAGCTCATGTCAGAACTGGTTTGCACGAGGATAGACAAGTGAAGCAGCGCTCCCCGCAGATCTAAGGTTCTTACTACCCGAGGGCAGTGTCATTGGACTCTGCATGAACCATCTTTCTGTGTTGTCTTCTGTTGCTTCAGTTATAGTTTCGTATCTTCTGGGTCTTTAAGAGGAATGGTGTGCCAACCCCCTTCTGGTAGGTAGAAGTTTGAGTGACACCCATTATGTCACTCGAAGATAAATATCTAGAGTTCACTTTGTTCAGCTCAGTTAAGTATTTATTGGCATGACGAGCTTGCTAGTGTGTTGGCAAAGCATTCATATACAAGGCATGTCAGATCACTGTTAAAACGTCTGGCTCATCTTAATGCAAAGGCTCGTTTATGGCTATGCTGTCCAGCCTCATGAGCTGCGTAAAGTTTTGGTAAAGGGTCACAGCCTTTTCGTTGGTTTCTTATGATATTCCCTCCAGACCATGAGCTGTTATCAACCGTAACAGTCAATATACTTATTAAAAGAGGAAGACCAACAGGGAGTTTTGAGTAGTGACCAGTAGCGCTTAGGTTTATTTCTTGTCAGCTTAAGCAAAATTGATATGAACAACTCCAATGCTGACTTATGAATACCCAGGCATGATTGTAAAGTGATTTGAATAAATGAGGTAAATAGCCATATGTGATTGTAAGTGCATGCAAGGCCTTAGCATTTTCTGGGTTGCAAAAATGGAAATTTATTAAACTGCATTCAAAAATAGGTCTCTTTTATTTACATTTACATAAAAACATATTGTGTGTTTTGCTATTTGGCAGCTAACATTTCTGGAAGGGAAATGGATTCAAGGGAAAATTCTGTGAGTTTGTGCTTCTGAGGGGAGTGTGTGAGAAACTGTGGTATACAATGAATCAATACTTTGTTTCGTCAGAAAATGGCTTTTGTTGGTTTCCAGCACATACCAGTGAAAATGAAGGACTTGCACCATTATCCTTTCAGCTAGTTTGATGTAATTATGGATATTTTCAGGCAGTTCCACTAATTGTGCAGGAAATACTAAGAATGGACTATAATTTTTGAAGTGTTGCTTTCTGGCATGCGTAATATTCATCATGTGGTACTTGCATTATGTACATAGGAGTGTGATATTCCTCTGAAGCACTATCTGTTCCAAAAGTATCTTACATCATTGTTTTGGTAATTTCCTATGTCAATGAAACAATCCTGCTCTCTTTAGTGGTTTTGGTTTTATATTAAACATCCCAGATTTCTGTGTACTTGCTCTGAAGCTTAAGTATGGGGGAGGGGGTGGAAATTACTCAAGAACTGAGTGCTATTTCTACTTTGCCTAAATAGTCCTCTGGGGAAGACTGCATATGTTGTATGTTACCTGTAAAACTTGTTACATAGAATTCCCTGTATGTTTGTCAGATGAAATACTTCTAAGGAGAGCTGTCAGACATACTACAATTGCACTGTATGTCCCTTGTTCTTACACTTTTACCTTAATACCCTGTTCCTTCAACTTTGGTCTGATTCAGTACAGGCTTTCTTAGATTCTTGTGTTATGTTAGCATTTGTAATGAATTCTTTTGCTTGACTAGCAGATTACAGCCATTGGTTACTAAAAAAAAGTGCTGGTAATGGATTTTAGACAAACAAGAACCATCGAACTGTTGATATACCGTTAGATTAATATAATCCAAAGTCATGCATTGAAATATCATTAGTGTAAACACTGTATTCCATTTCAGTCTCAAGTTCTTCTTTCATTTCTGTAGGCTATTCATTCTGTTGCTTGGCATCATGAAGGAAAACAGTTCATGTGCAGTCACTCTGATGGCAGCTTGACCCTATGGAATCTGAAGAGTCCTAACAGACCATTCCAGACCACAATTCCACATGGTAATTTTGATAGTTAAAATGTATAACTAAGAAGCAACACAATATTCTCCATGTTGTTTGCTAGTATCTATGTTTATTTCATTTTTTATTGTAGCCCAGATCCAGAGTTGCTTCTTGCATAAATATTTTAATCTGCAAAGTAGCTGCAAAGTATTATAAAAATCAGAGAGCAATTTTGATCAAACTTTTTTTTCATTGGTATCATAAATATGTCTTACTGTTTAATATTGCTTTAATGTCTTCTTTTATCCAGTTCATCTTAATAGTTACTGCTGGTGTTTGACACCCTCAGGCTATGGGATTTTAACATTTCTTCCTTTTATATTTTGTACTTATGTGCTTGTACATGCAATTTTCACAAGAAATAATACATTTTGTACAAGGCACTGTGTTGCTTGTTATAGAGATGGTACGAGGCTTCCCAAGTCACTGCAGTGAAGAATTTAAAAGAGTCATATTAAGAAATGGCTGTATCTTTTATGGCTGGGACTTTATATGCTATTTCTTCCTATAAATGAGGTAAAAAGGTATTGACTACTGCAGATCAATACATTGCAAAGAGGCCTGACTGGGTGGAGAGGGAGGGAGAAGGGGAAGGCAAGGTCTATGTAGCCCAGAAAAGTTTTAGCATTTTTTTAAATTTCCTAATTTATTTTATCATTTTTGGTCATAGAATTGTACTTTACGTCAGAAGGGACCTCTCAGAGGTCATCTAGTCTAATCCCCAGCTCAAAACAGGCCTGATTAGATCAGTTAGGTCAGGGCAGCATCCAGTTGACACTGGACACCTGAACTCTTCCAACAAAAAATTGCACAACTTCTCTGGACAACGTCTTTCAGTATTTAATGACCCTCATGGTACAGATTTTTTTGCTAATATCTAACCAGAATTCCCTATGTCACGACTTGAGTCCTTTGCCTCCAATCATGTCACTGTGCACTTCTGAGAACATCACTGGAACCTCTGGCTCCATCTACACTGTATCCTCCAATCAGGTTGTCATTGAAAGCAAGCATAGGCTTTCCAAAGTAACAAAAGCAAAATTATTTTTTTTGGTTTACAAGTGAGTTTTCTCTGACTGGAAGAAAGCACTGAGCCATAATTAACCAAGAACCCATGAATTTCAGTTGTACACTTCATTTAATTTTATCACTCAACTAGTTATACCCCAGAGCGTGTAACATTTTGTCAACAAAAGGAATTGAGTCAATCTAAGAATGACTTAGGGAAAAATTAAGTTGTTTATGGTCATAATGTGTTCAGAAAAAAAGGTATACATTTGGTCAAGTTTATTAATTATTAGTTAAGTTTCATCCTTCTCAGTAATCTACATGGGTTTTAGATGTCTTTGAAGTGTGCTCCTTGGTCCTTTAGATGCCTGTGGCAGTAAAAACATAAAGCCGTAATAAGTGTAATTAATTCAGACAAATGCATATTTTACAAAAATAGGAGCTAATGCTCATCATGTTCTGTAGCTTTAAAGTTCCATTCTCTTACTGCTTATACAGTTGCTTCAATGTGTATGTTTATTTTGATAGTTCTATTATCATGTTTTAATACAGTTTTCATCTTCTTTCTTTCCTTAGGAAAAATTCAGAGAGATGGAAAAAAACCTGAATCTTGTAAACCAATTCTTAAAGTAGAGTACAAGACCTGTAAAAACAGGTATGTTTTTAATTCTGTAATTAACTCAATGTTACCTTCCTGAATTAAAGTCCTTTTAAAATCTTTCCAGCTTTCTTCTTGCAAAGCTATTTTTTAAAGGTACTAAACCTGTAATGTAAACTTGTATGTACTATGTAAACTTATGATTATTATGTTGGGTTTTTTAATACAGTGAACCATTTGTGATATTTTCTGGTGGATTGTCATATGATAAGGCTTGTCGAAGACCAAGTTTAACCATCATGCATGGGAAAGCAATTACAGTTCTTGAAATGGATCACCCTATAGTTGATTTTTTAACTCTTTGTGAAACCCCATATCCAAATGGTGAGTTTATTAAGTAAAATGCAGTTACAGAAAATATAAAGGAAGTGATCTTCTCTCATACTTTAATTCCATTCCAGGGACTTCCATTCCACAGTTGTCTCCATCTCAAGAAAACCGCATCACTGAAAGTAACTGGACCTTGTTTGCGTTCTCAATGTAGGAAGCAAGCAATGAGTGTACAATAAAGCATGCATAAATGTCCAGATATAAGCTTGAAACACATGGGCTAGTGTGAGGAAATATTGCTATTAATCAGACATACATGCTTATATTTCTGACGTTTTTCATGAGGCTGGAAATGTACAGATTGCGAAATTATTGACGATTAAACTATCACTTATCTGCAAAAAACTTCTTCTACTTCAGCCTGAATTGAACTGTTAGAAGTGTTTTGCTGCATATTGTGGGGCTGCCAAATTCTGAAGTACATTCACAGAAAATTCCAGAAAGTAAATTAAGAAAAGTTTTAATTCAAAAAGAAATTGAGTTTAGCACTTTAAGCCTCAAGCAGAAAAATAAAATAAATCCTATATACATAGCTAAATCAAATACATATTAAAAACATTTAGTAAAGATAAAGTGTATATTTGTTTCAATGTCATGCAAAACTTTAATTTTCAGTTATCAAAGTTAGTTTGGGCCTTCATTTAACTGTGTCAAATACAGTGACACTTCCCAGTACTAAGATTTTGTAGCCCCTTCCCCAGCTCGCACACTAATAATCAAAAATTTTGGTTTAACCTGTGTTATTCATAGCCTTGTATGAAAACAGGCCACAGATAACATGTATTTGTAGCTGGCCTGACAGGAAGGTAAATCACTCACTGTCAACTTACTCAGCCTTTTTGGCATCAGCCAGCTGAAGAGTGTACTCTGAGCTTGCACACGCTGGAATGTTTTGCTGCTGTTGAAAAGAGAGTCATAGTTTCACATTTATATTTTTAAAGTAACTTTTATCCTATGTAAACTAATGCACCTTGTGCATCAAGGGAAGCATTTATTTGTCATTTTAATTTTTTATTTTTGATAAATGAAAAAAGCATTGAATAAAAACCCAAACAATATAATCTCCTAAAGAGTGTATGGGAGGAAGGAGCGTGTCAGTATCTGAACTGAACACAGCAGAGTTACAGGATTCCTTTGGAATATTCCTTTGGAATCACTTTGGAAAGGAGGGCATTGTGTATCATCAAGTGGACGGGACCAGCTGTTCACAATCTGTTTTTGAAGAACAGTTATATACAGTAGAAGTACTGGACAGCAAAAATACATTTTCTGTATAATAATTGGATTCAGCAATGCAGTGATACACACAACTTATTCATATGTTTTTCTTTACTTCCAATATGCCATCATGCTGGCATGCCGCAATATGCCAATTCTATTTCTGCTATGTACGTCGATCCGCAGTAGTGCTGCAAAGTAATTTCTCAGTTCCTCTCTGGCCCTACTTTGCAGATACGTCTAGTGTGTGGATATGTCTAGGATTTGTACCTTAAAACTTTTGTTTAATATACTGTGAAAGTTCAGAGAACATAAATATGACTTGCTTGTTTAAAATGACTAATAGGAGAATTCCATGTCTTTTATACTTGATTCCTCACTTACAGAATTTCAAGAACCCTATGCTGTAGTTGTGCTTTTGGAAAAAGATCTCATTGTTGTTGACCTGACACAAAGCAAGTAAGTATGAAGTCTTATACGAAGCTATTTGTGTATCTTAACTGTCCGGCAAACGATGATAAAAATGTTATCATGCAATGTCATTTTACTATCCAAAATCATTCACTCTTGGTAATAATTCACTCTATATGTTTACCTCCACCTTAAGAGCTAAGATCAGCTATTCAACAGGAACTTGGGATAATATTTGTTTTTAAGTTTGGAAATACATCTAAATCTGCAGTCCCTTCAACATAGCCCTCAAACATTCACTCAGCATCGAAGTTAAGTAGTACTTGGTCACATGCTGAATTATGACCTGAATGTATGTTTTGGAAACTGGATTCAGCTACTACTTATATGCATGCCTAACTTCACTAGACTCCACAGGGACTGCCACTTAAGTATTTACTTAAGTATCTTAATAAATGATGGCATTGATTGGTAGTGTATCTGTGGGATTATTTAATGATTCAGTTGCTGCTTTGAATGACAAATAGTTCTTTCACATCAGAATCGATGTTCATATCAAAGAGGAACTATACATCATGTAATGCATAATCCAGTTCTTATTTATTTAGTTCTGCCTCCAACACTACCAGTAATATACATCCACATTCACACTGGCGTAACGAGGAACAGATTTTTGCCTTTAATGTCTTGAAGCACTTTTAAGTGAATCATGTTCTGATCTCGCTTACTTTCAAGAATAATTCAAATCATCTCAGCACTAGAAAATGGATGTAACTGAAATCAGAACCAATTTTCCTATATTTTGAATTGTGAATAACATTGTGTAATATGCCAGAAGGCCTTCCTTCTTACCATAACATCCAAACTGATGGAATTGGAAGTAAAATGAGATCTGTTTAATATGTTATTGCAATTGTTCACTGTAGAATCAGTAGTCCACCAGCCCAATAAGCTAAGCTGCTCAATATAAAATCCACAATTATGTAAGTAGTTCTTAGGTCATAGTATATATCATATCCATGTACCTGAAGCTTCTAGAAAATGTGTCACTTCTGTATAAATAAGATTTTGAGATGTTGGGAAAATAGTTCCTAATCCTCATTCACACAAGTAGTCCTATTAGCCTTAGGAACTCTTCACATGAATGGATATTTATGTTACAAGAGGATTCTTGTCACAACAGTGGAATTTTTATATCTTTGAGTAACTAGACATCATTATTATTATTATTGACATTAAAAACAATACATATGTTTGAATAAATAAGGGAAGATGTACTTTATTAGTAATGATTTTACTTAGATTGTTATACACTTTGATATAACAATATATTTTCTTCTATGGCTCAGTGTGTCACAGTGCTTCTAATAAATTGTCTTCCTTAACTAGTTTTCCAATCTTTGAAAATCCATATCCTATTGACATTCATGAGTCACCTGTTACCTGCACAGAATATTTTGCGGACTGTCCTCCAGATTTGATTCCTGTACTCTATTCTGTGGGAGCAAAACATAAAAAGCAAGGATACAGCAATAAGGTAAACAAATATTTTTTTTTTTTAAACAAAGAAGGTAGATGTACAACCTGTGTTTTTGTAACATCTTACCAAATTGTATTCATTTTACTTCATTAATAATCACTTTCAAGTTGGTCCAATCAGCAGCTTAGCAGCATGCTTATGTCCTGATATTTGTCCTCAGAAACACCATCGCTTAAGCACAACCATTAGTGACCATTACATAGGACTTAATCATTAGGCTGCTGGAGTTATGCCAGGTCAGATTGAGTTAAAGGAGAGCCAGCAGTGTACAGTTCAAATTTGTCTGGGTAAGTTATCTCTATCAAAGAAAAAAGTGAAAACATTGTAACTGAAAGAAGTTAGCAGAAGAGCTTCAGTGAAAGTTGAGGGTTGACAGCATGTTTGTGAGATTTTTATTAAATAGGGACATTAATAATTATTTTACTGAGCTACCAAAATCTTACCATAATGCTTTTAGAAATAGGACAAGCTGCAGAAATAAAAAGAGGAAATGCAATTATTTTATAATTTTCAAGCATTAATCTGGTTTATGTTTTGACTAGAACTAATCCATCATAATAAACTAATTAGAAAAAATATTGGGTAAACAAATCAGACATCATCAGTTTTCTATTCATATTAACAGTATTCTCCTTGGAGCTGCCTTGTTTTCCATGAACTGAGAAACTGGGCCCTATCTACTTTTGGATTTTGATTCAGCAACCTGCTTCAGAAAATACTTTTTTTCTCTTATTTGAATTTGTCTGCTTATCTGTCCTTACCTCATATACATAGTTCCCAAACTTTTCACCACCTACCTGTATTCCTTGTACACTCTCTTGATACCTTGCTTTATTTGCGTACATACAAATATACATTCTGAATGTAGATAGCCAGTCATTTGCCACCCACCCAATTCTGTACCCACAAGCATCCACTCCAAGTATCCAGATAAGCAATTTGTGCTCCCAGGTTTTTTCCACCCACTTGTACTCCGCACACATCCTCACTGACTCTGCACACGCGTCATTCTTCACATCCTGTGTCCATACATGTCAGGCTTTAGGCACAGACCAGCATTTCGTTGTACCAGCCTAGACCAAGGAGAATGGGAATCTTGCCACTAGTAAGCAAAAGGCAGAGAAAGAGATGATGATTTCATACGTTCTGTAAAAGTTGCATTCCCTTATCTCATATGTCATGGCATCATGCTCAGATACTTGTTTCTGGGCCAGCTTCTTCAGTAGTCTTCATCTTCAAAATAGATTCTCAGTCTATTCAGTGCTCTATAGAAAATCGAGGAGTCAAGCAATCTGAAAAAAGTAGCAGAAATGTTTGTTACTCCTTCCTCTAGTTCTTATTTTTGATTGTTGAGTGTTAGCTATGCAGAACTATTTTAAAAACATAGAACTTTAATTGGTAACATAAAAATGTTATTAAGTTTTAAAAGCCTTAATTGATAATATAAAAATGTTAATAAGCTTTAAAAGCCTCGAATGCTACACATTTTTCTTTCTTTTGAGTTGTATTGCTTTTTGGAGGAAGATGTTGTCTACTCCTGAGTTTAAAAATTAACCAAGCAAGATTCATCAGAATTAGTTCTGATCTCTGTACTCTTGTTGTTTGTTTAGGAGTGGCCTATCAGTGGTGGAGCATGGAACCTTGGAGCTCAGACTTATCCTGAAATCATTATTACAGGGTGAGAATGAAATTGAGGATTGGTACTTTTAAAATGTTAATGTCTACAGCTTTTGATTGCAGGTTAGCTATGGGTAAGAGTTGACCCTTCAGAATGTGCATATCCTGGCCTCCTCATTTGAGGTATGTGGGTTTTCCCCTTGTGCAAAGTCACCAGAGAAATTCCCATTTGCTGTAGAAAACAGAATTTTGTACTCGGGGATGAGCTACCATTAAGAATTACCATTTGAGGCCCCAGTGTTAGACAGCAAGTCTATAGACTTGTGAAGATGGGGTCTTTGGAAAGGAAAATCCATTGCAACAGAATATTTTGGTCTTGAAGGGCATAGAGAATAGCTTTAAAAAGGGGAGCAGCTGTTCTGCTATAGCTGTTGTCCTTTGGCCTTCTAGAGACTTGGTATCTAGGGACAGTTTGGGAATTCATTTTAATACCCAAGCATTAGCGAGGGTGTGGTGCGCTGGGATGAATTTCACCTTGTGAGTGAGAGCCAGCCCCTTCGCAGAAAGGTATAGAAGGGCTCAGATTGCAGTAGAAGCCCCGTGAGCAATGCCTGATGGATTTTCAAGGGGCCATGCTGTAAAACAGAAGCTGTTCAGCTATGATGCACTCTTGTTTCCCTCTGGTCTCATCCATGCTGATGATAGCAATATACTTGATAAATTGTTATTATCAATGATACTTCACACCTGTTTTTAAAAATAAGATGATTATGTGTACAATAGTACCAATAAGGTGATGAAGGGATTATTCTCATTTTAAACAGAAATGTCTGCTTTCTCCAGCTTTACTTCAGGGATGATTTTATGTTAATAAAATAAACACAGCTGTAAGGTATTAAGCAAAACAAAGTTATTCTCTGTCCTTTCCAAGTTCATTATACATGCCACTTTTGAGTGCATAGGTTTGACGCTGGCCCACTGCACAGCCAAAAGTGCTGTAATTTTAACTTGTCATTAGCATGAGAATTAATTTCTTGCTGTTGCGATCTTAAAATTCATTGGGGGCTTGGTTGTCTGGAGGAAATGCATGAAGAAGTGTTTTATTAATCTAATCAAACTAACAACAAAATATTTTATTATAGTGAGTATATATCATTATATATTGTCAGTAAGGTATGGAGAGTTACCACGTGAGCAAAATACAGTTGTTCTGCTTATATTTATCACTCACTGAAAGTAGAAGATGCTTTAGAATTGCATCTTGTTTTAACACATTTAATTTTTATATTTTTTTTAAGCCATGCAGATGGATCAGTAAAGTTTTGGGATGCTTCTGCCAGTAAGTTTCTAAAGTTCACTTTTATATAATGCTGAAAAATCATACAGGCATATATATGTAACATGATATTTAACAGTATGAGTAGTAATACCTGGGATGATATAATTAGGAATAATGAGGTAAAATTAAGCAATGGACAAGGAGAAAATGAGTATTTCCAAACCCTCATTTCACAAAGGAATTTTACATAGGCATGTAAACTGAACATGACTAAGAGCTGGGTTTTTATTATGTAATTTGTCTATTTGGAAATGAAGGAAAAACAGATACATGCTGCTTAGAGTTTACATCTTCCAGTATTTTCAAGTTATGGTGAACACCAAAAAGAGAAAAATTCACGAGGTCAACAGGAGTTTATCTGCAAAGACAGAAGTTTGAGAGAGCTTTAATATGAACAAAAATAGGATAATTACTTTTATTTAGAGAAGCAGTGTGAGGCATTAGACCTTCTCTTGTGCATATTTCATTACATATGCTCTTGACAAGAATATGCAAATACAGGCATTAAAGTTAGGGTGAAACAATATAACCTGTTGCAAGACCCCAAAGCATTTAGTGTATACACTGCACAGAACCAGTGTCCTAGTCATTTCTTCTTTAATTCTGGCAGGAATGGGGAAAGGAAAAAACTTTTCATAGGAAACATAAACATAACCCACTAATCAGTATGTACATGCTGCAGTAGGAATTTTTCTTAATGATAAAAGCCTAGATGATCATGAATATTCACAATCCCTTCAACAGTAATGGGACTTTCAGTGCATCTCTGATGTCCTGGTCTTAGTCCTGCTTTTCAGGGCATGTACTGCATTACCAGTACCGTACTTGGTAGTTTTTATTTACAAGGTTTTAATTATTACAGAGTTCTATTATTTACAAGGTCTTAACTTTTTAATAGAGTTCAGATTTCATTTGAGATTTCATAGCAAACACAATATCCTGCTGGTATCTCAAGGCACAAAATACTTCACTTTTAGACATACTTTAATTGTGTAATTTTGTGTCTGAAACCACAGATTTGTGGGAGACAGAATTACTAAGCCACTGAAGCAGTTTTCCAAATGTATCTTTGCTCAAAAGCCATTGCTGTTTCTTATTTGCCCTTGTGCAGTTGGTACCCAGTAATTCACAGGAGCATAGAAAGCCTCACCTTGTACTCAGGCGCTATGATTCTGTAATTCTTGCAATCCTAGTACGCATGGACCCATGATGTCTGATTTGAAGTGCCACTCTAGATTTGCCACTGGGACTAAGGGCATCCTGAGGCCTCTTCCACCGCCACAGAAGGCAGGAAGAATTGCGTATTCATTACGGAAGCACTTGCTGTAGTTTGTGAAAATTCGGTAGTGTTTTATACACTAAAACTTCCAAAAATACAAAAAAAGGATATGCTGAAACTCCTGAACCATATCTGCACTACAAAATGAAAATGTAATTTTGCTGTGTTTGTCATCTGGTTACGTAACTAAAACACCGTTCTTTCATCTTTTTGTTGCTTTTGTTACACAAGCTAGCTAGACTGATCTACCACAATTACACTAACATATGTAACAGCTTTGCCTTTATGTATATACACACCTTTATAGGTGCTGGGCTTGACTGACTTTTTCTGACGTTATGCAGTTATTAATTAATGACACTGATAAATTAATGTCAAAGTAGTAAAAAAGAGGGAGGAATGTCAATAAAACAAAATGGGGTTAATTGGAATCCCTCCTTTACCTCCAGAATTCACTGCAGTGGAGTTCTAGCCTTGACAAAGGCTTCTGGATATTAAAGTTTTATATACAGGTATAAATACAGATATACTTACTAGTCAAGAAATTCAAAACATTTTAGAACTCCTGTTTGTTCAGAAAGTCTTTGTGTTGCCTAGGCCACCAGCATACTTTCCTAATGTTTTCTCTTGAAGTGCCATACAGTCTTTACATTCTAGCAAGACAGTAACGTCATACAAATGAAATCTTAGTTTCACGTTTCATTAGGAAAATAGCAGCATTATCAGAGCCTCTCTATGACATTGAGTATAAGCCTAATTACGGACATAATGGTTAACACACACCTTTGACATCCTATTCCAGAAAGTACTAAGAAGTGTTTCACTGACAAATATCCATTTTGGAAGTATTAAATACATATGCTACCAGTACTGTGTACCAGAATAATATTTGTATTGTATAATACCCATCTTCTTTTCCTTTTGGGCCTTCATAAGATTCTTTGTTATGCCACAATGGGAAAGAAAATGGGAACTGAGGAATTTTATAACTGATTTGCTTCATGTTAGTCAGTATTTTTTGTATGTTTTAATATATTCCAGTTACTCTGCAAATGTTGTACAAATTAAAAACATCAAAGGTCTTTGAAAAACAGAAACTAGGAGAAGGAAAAGGAACAGCTGAGATTGTGGAAGAAGATCCTTTTGCTGTTCAGATGATGTACTGGTGTCCTGAAAGCCGAATTTTCTGTGTGGCGGGAGTTTCTGCATATGTGGTGGTTTACAGGTTCAGCAAACATGAAGTAAATACTGAAATTGCAGTAAGTCCTTCAGAATTTTACTTTCTTATAAAAGAACATAATTTCTAAATCAAGTTGCCTTGCTGTGTCTGTACTCATGTACTTGAATAAAATACAAAATAACAAGCTGTATAAATACAGGTTTCGGGACATTCCATTTTAAACTTTTTGAGAGAAATCTTGATCCTACTTAAGTTAGTGACAAAAATCTAACTGAGTTTTTGGGAGCCAACTTCACTTTTTTGATTTAATAGTAACATACAGTACTGATTTTATAGTTTGCTTTTAAGACTTTATGATACAGTAAATCTCTGTTATACTTACCTGCTCTAAAAATACTGGCTGCTGTATGGATTTATCAGGTAATATACATGGTGTACATACATAATAGTGCTCTTTTTAACTCAAGTATTTCATCTCTTTAATTTATGTTCATAGTGTTTGTACTACAAGGGCACTGAAAATTATCGCTACCTTTAACAAAATAAAAAGATATTTTTTTTCTGGCTTATGCTGGCTTTGTTTCCCTAAAAATAGACACTATATGAAATGTCAGATTATTTATGGCCAAGTACTTGATATTTTTCTAAGCTTTCTGTTGCTTTATCCTGTTGAAATACTCCTTTTTCTGTCTTCATGTCTTAAGCAGTCACCTTATTTCAGGTAGAATCATACAGTTCATGTTCTTTTCACTGCACTGCAGTCACCTTGTACTTATCATTGTTGTACAGCAAGTCTGACTTTGGTTTAAACCTTGCATTTTTGCACAGGAGCCACAACCACTGCTAACAGTGTGGATGAACAGCATTTATAATGTAAAACATTCTTAAGTCTAAGAAGTGTAACGGGAGACTACTCTTAAGACAAAGCCAAGCTAAACGTGGCTGCCTCTCCTTCAGGCTTGCCATTCTCTGGTGCTGGAGAATAGTTTGCAACTCTGGACATTCTTTCCAGAAAGTATTTCTTTGTGTCTGTCAGCTCTCAAGAAACCCCAGGGACTGAGCCAAAATTTCCCTTTCATTTTCCACCTTCCTCGATTACAGTTCTTTTCCTTTTCACACTATTTTAATGTACTTCAGAAAGTCTGTAGTTATAGCCTGGTAAAAAACATGTGTCGTTTCTGGCCTGTAGCCATGTGCCAGCTGGTAAGGAAATTGATTACCTATAGCTGTTCTATTGTTTTCCTCTCATTTTTTTCCCCCAGAAGCAATTATTAAGCTAGCTGAACGTATCCTTTCAGGAAAGTTTTAAAACTAATGAACAGTAATTTCATGTTACTGACCAGCTCATGTATAATGCTGCTAAAGTTACTACATTTCCGTATTCTTACATTGTTCCATAGCAAATGTGCCTTATCTTTTATTACCTATCATTTAATTTCTTTTTTTTCCTGTCTTCTGTGGCTGAATTGCATCAGAACTAATATTTTCTAAAGTGTTACAATATGTGCAATTTAACAGTTTCTCATGTTTCATCTGTAATTAAGAAGCATTTATATGAGAAATTGTTCTCTGAAGAGTTGCTTTAATATTATCTAATCTTGACAGTACAGTCACTGAGTTCCCCTGGGTTTTGTGCATCCCTGAGATGGGCCTCATCTCTTGGCTTCTGCATTTTTGATGCGGGCATTCAAGACTTCACTCTTAAATGGTGGGGGTTTTCTTAATAGAAAGTATGGGGAGTCTTTGTTAGAATATGTACCTGACTTTAGGCTGTCTGGCTTTGTCTATACTGAGACTGAGCTGGTCAGTCTCAGGATTTCTTTGCTGCCTGGGGTGAGCCCAAGCTCTAGCACTTAGCATCCTCCCTTCTCTAGCAGCCAGCCTGAACTCACCTTGAGTTCAGTCTACAAATCCCAGCATTTTAAGGACCCCATGTTGGTTTGACTGCCTGACGTCAGTCTTGCAATGTTATTGCTGTGGTAAATGGGAAGCATGGAGGCTACTCAAAGGTTTCTCTGTGTAGAAGGGAAGTCTGCTGCTGAATATGCCTTAGAGGCATAGGCTGTGCCTGAGATTTCCTCAATGGAAGTATTATTTGCATCATTCCATATCAGATTCTGGAGGCAAGTAGTATGCATGAGACAAATTCTGCTTCGTATCCAACCTTGGAGTCACTGCCATAGAGTTATGTAAAAAGCATTTGCTGTTGTTGTTCTCTCATCTGAAGCTACTCCATCCTGTCTCAAAAGGATATCTAGGTATCTATTAAACATGATCACTTTCTCAGTGATCAGTTTTTCCTCAGTGAAGCTCCTCTTCAAAGGTCTTGAGAAGACCTATAGGAAAAAAGTTTACTCTGGTTTGAACGTAGAAAGCAGAATCAACGAGCCTCATGATGGGATCCGCCAAAAAGATCTTTACCATGTGTCAAAATAAATTGGTACAATAGGTCTGTACCCCTTCCAAGGTCCCGTTAAAGCAGGGGCCAAAACTTAAAAAAAAATTCAGTCATGTTATTAGCCTAAGTTTTTCCTTCTCTCTACAAATGGACAATAGCTAGAACTTAACAAAATGAATTTTAGTAGAAAAAGGAAGACACAAAGAAAAACATCCAAAGAAGAATGATGCATTTCTAACATGGCAAGCAGAAGAACATACTCTTCAACAGTTACTTCAGTCCTGCCTGAAGATTAAACAGCATTATAAATTGTTTGGGTGAGCAGCAATTACTTCCAGGAGATTAGATTTTCCTGAACTCAATATTTCACTCATTAGCCTTTGAAGGCAAATGTTGTCCATAGGTTTTTTTTAGCCGATTCAGGCAAAAAATATCCATGCATTTTGCAAGGAGAAAAAAAAATGTGAAATTTTGAGAAAGGACCCTTTCTCTTCTGGTTGAGCAGAATCACTTCTTTCTGAAATCTTATGTGTTTTAGCACAATGGTTGACAAATGGGAGAGCCTTCGATACTGGTCATTATCTCCCAATTCTCATAAAACCTAGGTATTTTCTTAATCTCCGTTCTGGTACAGATGATATCTCAGTGAGAGATCACTAAGATGGAGTTTGCAGTGTCTACATCTGTAATTGCTTCTGATCACTTCAAGGTACCAGCACTGAAATTACTATTCAGCTAGTAATCCCAAAACCTTATCTCTGAGGACTGTACCTTGGTTTTTATTCTTTTCAAAATGGGGATCTCCTTGGACAATTTGTGAGGTAGAAAGAATTGCCCAATATTTACTGTGATTCTTTGAGATGATTACTTATTGAGCTCCCTGTCCAGTTTCCTGTGTGTTTTGGAGTCCTTCAGTTAAGGTTTCCTGAATTAGTGGAAAGAATCAAAGGGTGGTTGGGCATGGTTGGTCTCCTTTTCCCTATCTAGAGAGCCTAGAAGGAAGGCAAAGGCTAACTGGTTTGAACTTTGCTTTTCAGAATCTGCCAAATTCATGTTCAGCCTAAGGAATACGGAACTCTCTGTGCTGTTATCTCTGATTTCCTGACCCCCACCTATGGATAAATGGAGTTTGTTCATCAGTACTGCCCACACTGTCAGGCTTCTGCATACTGGCTAAAACCTGTCTTGTAGAGACTGTTGTACTAGTAATAAGGAGGCAGAGCTGATGATCATTCTTTTAATGAATTTGCTTAGGAAAAAGATAACAGGAAATAGGCAGAAAATTTTCATGACACTTATCCTCAATGGTGACTTCTTATGTCGAAATATTATGTATTTGGGGGTGAATGATTAACTTCTCTTTTCATAATAACTTCTGGAAAGTTGTATTCTTGCCTTTCATTTACAATAAAAGGCTTGAATCAAAGTCAGCACTGGAAAAATATACCTGTGTATTTCTCCATCAGTGTAGAATAGATGAGTAGTTCCTATCTAACGTTGCTGTTAGACTGTATAAATAACAAATGGCAGTATTCTTTGCCTGCAAATTATAATGATAAATGTGGAGGTTTAGTTTTTTTTAAAAGGCTTACTGATATTTCAGCAGCTTGCTTCATTAAATTATAACTTAGCTTTTTATTTATTCAAGTCATTAGAGGTGCGACTTCAGTATGAAGTAGAAGATATCATTACTCCTGAACCGGAAATAATTCCTCCATTTCCAGATGCCTCCTCCCAGCTTCCTTCTTTAAAGAGCCTTTCAGGCAGTACCAACACTGTAGCATGTGAAGGAACAATGAAGGATAGTATCCCATGTCTTAGGTAAGCCTATGCCATTGTTCAAAGATTTATCTTTCTAAAAAGCATTCCTATCTGTTGTATTAACAATCCGTCAACTATGAAGAAAAAGAGGTTAATCGTATGCATGCAACACAAAATGAGAAGAAACCAGAATATCGGACAAACAAAAGAATTAAGGCAAAATAATTAACAAGGGATTTAAAAGGCTAGAAGTAATTGTGGGAAGATAAACTATTACAGTAAAGGCCTGACTGTAACTTTCCAATATGATCTAGGATTATGTCTTCATCTCATACCCACATTTTTGAATGGAGTACAAGCACTACAGAATAAATCAAGGAATTTCTGAGGAACTTTTTTTTGAGTTCACAAAGAGACTTCCATAAAGCAGACATGTGCAAAGCTTTCCTTCCTTGATTAACTAGTATAACACTAAAACCTTTCTTTGTGAAAGAAGTATATGCATTTTGTGGTGTGTAGGGGATGGAAACTATGTTCATACTCATGAAACAATCTTTAAAATACCCAAGTATGAAACAGTTGCACTGTGTGGAAGTGTATATATGTTTAATCTTTGGAAAGAAGCAATTTTTTGTCTGCTAGAGTACACATTGCCACTGTTTGGAGTAGATTAATATGTTCTTACTAATAAGGCAGATAAATTATGGGTTTGAATGGTTTCAAAACAGAATTCTGTACAAAACTACACAAACTGTAATTTTCCAGCAATTATAGTGCACTGCTGATAACAATTGCTCTCATTTTAGTAAATTAATTATTATTTCAGTCTAATTATTATTAAATATTTTAAATGCCTCAATTATTTCAAAGGCAATTTAAATGAACGTTGCCTGACTTTGCAGATACTTTGGGCTGTTGAGCTCCTGAAAATAACATTAGCATTTAAAAGCAATATCGTGACATTGTTCTTGTAAAATTAACAGTATTTTTTGGCATCCTGTTCATTTGTCCACCTCATTCAGTCAGGCAGTTGAACCTCAGACATCAGTTTAATCATTAATGTAAACCATAAAAATCAATAGAAGAGGCAGAAAGAAGTTATTAAAAAAAATCCCAATGTGAAATCTATTTATGACATTGAAATCAGCAAGAATGGAATCGATTTATTTCAGTGGCTAAGATTTTCCCTTAAGGGATTCTTATTTGGTTTGGTCTGGTGAGGAGAGGAATTGCTGATCTTGGAGGCAGAAAAGCTGTAATGAACCAGTAAAGGTTGTGCTGGTTAGTTTTTAGAAGCTTGTTTAACTCCATATAATCTCATATTAAGCTGGCCAACTGATTCCTGTCCCATTTCTTATGCATTATATAGCATAAGAAGATATTCTGAAAAAGGAAAATCAAAGCAAAATGATTAAGCAACAATTATTTTTATCCCCCCCCCCCCCCAGCTTCTCCAGAGTTTCTCATCTGAGGAATGTTGAAGTTTTCAGATTTGTTTCTCCAACAGAAATGAAAGTCAAAACCTGGAATTCCTGCAAAATATCCCTGTTCTGATTGGAGTGCCTAGTCTCAATGTACGGGTATATGCACAGTATGCTGCAAGTGCTGGTACTGGTCTGGACTTACTAAGGGATTGTGCTTCACTAGTATTTTCTCAAGAGAAGCAGTTGTTATTCATGGCCTGGTCTGTTTGTTTGTTTGTTTGTTTGTTATTTTGTACCTCTTCTTCTTAGCGTTAAGACTCGGCCCCTGCGAATGCCTCCTGGATACCAAGCAGATCTTGTTATTCAGTTGGTGTGGGTGGATGGTGAGCCTCCACAACAGATTACCAGTCTTGCTGTAAACTCTGCTTATGGACTGTAAGTAACTCAAAATTAAGGTTGCATTGATTTCTTGTCTATTGCACTAAATCATGTATTTTCCAACTATACTTTGAAGTTTCCCGCAGACAATTAAAGTCAGAGTAAAAGTAATCAAAAGGTGCTATAACGCAGATTCTTGGGGAAAAATTATTTGAACTCACATAAAGATTGTAATATGAGATGTTAAACTACCATTCTTGCCCATATTTTTTAGTGTTCCTATTTAAAAGACTGAATCTTTTCACGTTATTCTGTCCATCCTTTCAAATAAAATCTAATTACCTCTCAAATCTATAATTTTTAAAGTTATTTTGAAAGGATCACCAAGGTGAAATACATTTCATAGAAAATGGTGATGTGATTAAGTGTTAAATGTCATTTATCATGACATCATATCTTAGTTGGAAATTGTCTTCCGAGGACAGCATTTTTATGTCTGTGCTAATCTCTGTTTGCAAGAGAACCAGTAACCTGAAATTGAAAATTGAATAAGGAACATTCAAATGCTAACTTCTGTATGGAAATGCATGTGAGCCTATCTGTGTGTATTTTTTTCCTCTGGTTCAATTTATTTGCCAATTTTTAATGTTTCCTCTTACTGAGAAGTTACCCAGATACGTTAAAATGGTTTACCCTCTAGAAGGTGTTACTCCAATAAAAACTATAGGCTGTAATGGGTGTTAGGTGTCTGACTCCTACTGATTTTCAGTAAGTCACTTGACTCTCTGAAGAGACTTTGGAAATTCTATGCAGAGCCTTTACATCTGCAAAAATATTGTCATTTGGGGGCTATTTTGTCAAGTTTTTGGCCTGAGTTTCCAGACAGTTTCCTATTTGTGAACTTCAGAAGTTTCTTTTGGTTTACCATACCTACAGGGATTTGGCACTTGTGCTTATTGTTGGGTTTTGCCTAATTTGCTCCCTTCCAGGTCTCAGGCCTCAAGGCAGCATCTGACTTCAGGAAATAATCGCACCATTCTCTCACTTGTAAACTACTCTGACAGCTTGCAGTTCTCTTAGTACTCACAGGGGTTTCCTAAACATCCCTGATTCAATGAAAGGCTTTAAATTGTTTCCTTTGCTAGGAGCAGTAATAGCTTACAGGACAGCCTCCTTTAAAACACCATATACTAAGTACACGTGTGTTTCAGAGATAAATGCATGTATCAGTAAAATAGCCCAATAATCTAAATTTAACTTCCCTACAAAAGCTACCCAAGAAAGGCCTGTTTCTTTAAATTTCTACTGCAGAGTCGTCTTCTGCAGAGTTTTTTTTTCTCTCCCTCTCTCTTTTCTCTCTCAACTTTTTCTTTGGGCCTATGACAAGGTACAGTCCTATCCTGCATCAGAATTTTTGTTTAATGCTTTAGTTTTCTCCTGTTATCTATCCTCACAATGTGGAAAAACTATGCCACTTCAGCATGAAGCTTGAGGATATGTCATTTTTTCCATGCTAGTTGTAGGGTTATTTGGGTCATCTTTTCCCTAAATTTTTTTTCCTATAAGTTTAACTAGGAGGAAGGCATAGGATAGTGTGTTCTGGAGTGTTTACTTACTGAAAATGTTTGTGCAAAATTCATAATAATAATAACTGTTTGCACCACTTAATAACATATTACTAATACATTTAAGGAACATTTCTTTTCTCAGAGTGGCATTTGGAAATTGCAATGGTTTGGCCGTTGTGGATTTTATGCAGAAGACCGTACTGCTGAGCATGGGAACCCTTGACCTATACGGATCAAGTGATCCATACCAACGTCAACCCCGTTCACCTCGCAAAAGCAGGCAGTTTGCTGCAGGTAGGAAATCAATTATTGTGGTTATGAGCCTGATATGTTCTTTGGTTTTTTTGCCTGTGGCTTTTTATAGTGCTTTTGAAATGCATGACTATTTGCCGGCCAGTGGAGTTTCTATAACTTGACAAAAGAAACCTGACATGCTTTAGGTACTGACACCTCTCTCAGAAACAAAATGTTTTATGAAGTTTATTCTTTTGGGATGGAGGTCAGCAAGTAATTTCCTTAGCTGAGTCTGTAAAAAATCATAATGAACAGAGCAGTAAATTGTTTCTCTGGCCATCACTTGAAGTGTAGTCTGTATACTATTTTCTTTCTGGCTTCAGTAAGTTCATACCAATAGGTGAGACTTCAATTTAACTTAATTGCATCTTGTGCCAAGTGCTGTTCATTGGTATTTGAATAGGCAGTTGTGTCTGGAGAAGCGTAACACCTGAGAGACACGTTATGCAGGTAGGATAAGTAGCTCAAATTAGCCACTTTGTTAGTGAATTGAAGCTCTTACTATAAACTTAGTAAATCCAGCTGTACCCCATTTGAAAATTTCATGCCAGGAGAATCACATTTGTAAGTCATAGCTATTATTATGCATTGTGTATTAGTAATAGTAGTCCATCAACACAGCTAAATTTTACCATACATTTTTGGTTATCTAAAAAATCTACTTGTATGAGAAAAAAGTCAGAAGATCTTCTATGTTACAAGTCTATTTACTCTATATATTCCATAGTAACATACTGGAGTCACACACACAATTATTAAATGTTTTATATAGCTGTGAAGTTTTAGAATTAGATTTAAAAATCTGTTTGAAAACGTTGAATTTTAAATCTAACCATAAAATTATCGAGGCAGCAGATTATAGTGGGTTTATGACATCAGCATTTTCATCAGCAGACCCTGCACTAAATCATCAAATCCTATTTCTCTATAGAGTCAATGGAAACTTTTTTGAATTGGGAATATGCTTGTACTCCAAACAGAAAGTAAAGTTTAGAGACTAAAACGTAAGTCTTCAGGCCTACTTCTGTTCCTGAAAGGCCATCTATCTCCCTTTCTAGGCATTTAATCATGGCAAGCTTAGTTCTCAGCTGTGCCAAGTGTTAAAGATGTAAATTTGGCACAGCTGAGGAGAGAAGGGAGAAGCAGCTTTAAGCTACCTTCAGCTTCTCTGTCTGGTTCAGCCAGCCTCCCAGCAGCTCCCGAAGTAATTTGAGCAGCTAGCCACAAGCAATATGCTGCAGAGCTCTGTACAAAAGGTGGAGGGTGGCTGATGTAGAAATAGCTGTTATCAGCACTGTACCACATAGGATTTCTCTGTGTCAGTGACAGTCTCGGCCAGTCCTTTAAGGCAACGTTCCAGCTATGCAGCGCTGCTAGAATGAAGCCCACTGGGGATAAGTGACCGCTAAGAAGGAATACGCACTCCTAGATTGCTCATAGAAACTATGCATCTAAAAAAAGCCTCAGCTGCTTTCTCACCATCCATCCCACATCCTTTACTTTTCTGATTATTTTTCTTGTTATATCTCCCAACTGGAAGGTAAGCATCTGCTGAAATTTCTTCACCTTGGCTGTTCTAGATGCTGGTTATGATATCACTTCCTTTCACTTTAGACTGTTTTTTCTCTCTTTCCTCTGCCTGCTGCTGATGCTGGTGTACTGGCATGTTCCAAAGACAACTTTTGCATGCGTGGCCTGTCTAACTTTTATCCAGATTTAACGAAACGGATCCGTACTTCCTATCAGAGTAAGTTCTATAAAGGTTAGGCAAATAGCTTTATCATGATTGGACTATGCCTGACTTAAACCCATGTGTTTGTGCTTTGTAATGTGTTTTTTTAAACACATTCAGCATGCATGCAAACTTACTACATTTTGTGATGTCAACCATGCTTAATTTTGACAATTATCTTTATTATACAGATATTTCAGATCTGTTTTCCTCTTCCAAAAGAGTCAATGAGAAAACCTCAGTGACTTCTGTGAGGCAGATTGGGCCTTAGAAATTATTTTTTCAACAATGTTACATTCTTGATGACAGTATCGTTCTTTGGTTTTATATTCATTTCAGTGTACCTCTACTTATATGAAGCATTTCTTGTTTTGGAATGGCACTGCCTGGTTGTAGTTATTAATTAATTCTTCCCTATTTTCAGAAGAGCAATGTGGATTAAAAGAGTACTGATTGGATTGGGTGCTGTGAAATTTAAAATTTTAATCTCTGTTTGGTACTTGAATATTTGACTTTGGGGAACCATCCCACGCCTCTGATCTTTAATGGGGAATGTAAAGTGGGTATAAAAATACATACATCAAAGAGAGCCATGAAAATTAATGTTTTTAATATCTTTAAATTTTGAATTATAGTGATAACGTAATTTAAATATTAGTATTCATCACTGCAGAATGCGATGAACAAAGCAATAATTAATTTTGCAAAAATGACTGTTCAACAGTTGAGCTGTATGTATCTTAATTAACTGCAGTGCCTATATGTAATTAGGTCTCCAGGATGCCTCTTATTTGTCTCTTTTTAAAGTAGTTTTCACAGAACAGCTGGATAGGCAGTTTTACATTAAATACTCAGTATAGGCAAGATAAAGGGGTGGCAGTTGTTTTATCATCTCACATAAATAGAAATGTGTAGCTATTGAAATAGATTTGTACAGTCGCACAAGAAATTCTATTCCGTCTCTCTAGACTGATGACTCAACAACTGATTTCTATGATTTTATTTTGTAATACTTCATAAAAGGTGACCTCTTTAGTTAAGACTAGTCCAGTTACAAATCCAGCAGTCCATAAAAAGGTTTAGTGTATAATGTCTTAAAGTTTTTGTCTGGTCTTGCTAATTTCAAGTCTGTAACAGAGAACCTGAGGGATGGACAGCAGTCAAAGGTTCAGGGGGTTTCCCTCTGCTAAAAAATTAATAAAGTCTAAGACCAAAAATGGCCAACATTTTCATTCAAAATGACAAACACAGACCATAGAGTTTTTCATAGCTGAAAATGTGTTATATTGTTTCCATCCTCAACCTCAAAATTGGAAAAGTCCACAAAATCTTTCTGTATACATTGTAACTGAAGAGTATGAGTCTGACTCATGTGTGAGATCATTAACTGCTTCATTTCTTGCCTCAGAAGTTATTTGGTTGTTGCTTTTGCCATTTGATACTTATACAGGAGTATGTACTGTGTGATCAGAAAGATGCACCAGGCAATAAGATAAAGAACAGGGCGAGAATGTGTCATAGACTGTAAAATATCTTGCTAAGTCATTCTCAATTTATGCTTTGCTATATGTCTGATCTGAGATAGGAGTTTTAAGAGGGGTATTGAGAATGGATTTAAGATTTTGCTTACAAGTTTATCTCTTCTCGTAAGGGATGATGATGGGAAAAGAAAAATAAATTATTTTTGGAAATTGTGTAGTTGAAGCTGATATTAAGGCAAAAGCAGGAGCAGCCATGTGATAACATAAGCATTAGGTCTAAAGTTTTGAGGGTGATATAAATGAAAGTGGAAGTTAATGGGAAGACATATCAGGAGTTGATTCAATTAAGTAATGAACCAGGAAGATAATTGCATTAGGATCAGTTTGAGAGAGTAAGACTCGCAGGCATTGAAGCCAAAGAAGAGATTATCAAGGACCAAGATACTTAGACTTTTGTTGGTAATTTTGGAGGTGATTTGCAGGAAGAAACGGTCTAGTTTAGTATCCAGCCTGAACCTGAGAGCTAAAGTGTGAAGTTCCAAGGGTGAAACCAATATTATGGATTGGAGTATCAGGGAAGGCAGTGGTGCTCTTAGCTGTGTTGAAGTAGCAAAGAGAAGACTTCAGCACAAAAAAATAGAGTTCATCTTGGCAACATTAAGTTCATGTCTGGACACTTGTGAGTAAATTTTAGAAAGACAGGATTACTACTCTAACTTGGATGGATGGAATCCAAGTTAAGAGATGTGTATTTATGAATCATTAGGGTAAAAAAAGATATTTATTGCCCTGTTTATACGAGAGAACCTCTCCAAATACTGGGACAGAGGAATAAAGGAAGTGTTGAAGTTTCAGTCTGGGGTACGTTGCAACTGAAGAGGGAAAGGAAAAAAAAAAAAGCCACCATCAAACAGGGAAGAGCAGCAATATGTTGGAGAAGAGAGGTCTTTCCAAAGGAAGGACATAACCAAAATGTCACAGACATCTGATATGCAAAGCACAGTGGTGGAATAATTCTTTTGAATTTTAGGCAATAAATCTGTAGAGAGCTTGGTAAAAGTTACGTATACATGTGTAAGCTAGACTCAGAACCGTCTGGAGCAGACTTGGAGCATTAAGACAGCACATTCTCTGGTTTGGGAGGTGAGAGCGTGAAGGGAGAAGCAAGAAGGGAAGAAATTAGAAGGAGAAATGTCATCGGTTCTAGGCATACATAGTGGGAGAGACTGAGACGTAATTGTCCTATCGGGGAAGTAATTTGAGGAAACTAAGAGGCTAAGATGAGGGTAAGTGCAGAGCTGGGGGTAGCTGTCGGGTGTTGATGACCCGTTCCATTTGCTGTAACATCTGCTGGCAGCCACCTTCCTTTGTAGCAAGAATGTGTGTCGAGCCAAATAAACTCTCTCTGCAGTAGTGCAGAACTGTGTTGTTGTTTGGTTGGTTATCTTTTGTTTTTCTTCAACTGATACGAAGTTGTACGTTGTTGTATGTTACCTATTGGTAGATAACATATATTCAAGTATTAAAACAAGTACGTTTACTGCATATAGACAGACAGTGTTTGCAGCAGAATATAAAAATACCACCTTGCAAAACCAACTTGCATCTCCTACTAGAAATTCATACCATCTGTTGGTAAAACAAGAAAATAAGTAGTCTTTATGAAGCATCCAAAAAGTCAGCAAGTTCAAAGGATGTTGATCCATTGGAAAAGAATTTTCAGAATGAAGACTTTTCAGTGAGAACTCCTTGTTCCTCCTTCAGGCCAGTCCCCTGAGAGGATGTAGGCAAAAGTAACCTTGGTCTGACAGGAGGACACAGAAAACTGTGTGTTATGAGTCATTACGTATCAGTAATTGACACTTCAAATCACACCTCACAACACAGTAGAAGATAATATAGGTTGAGTTTTAAGTCAACAGCTATATTCTGAACTAGCTGTCATTTCCAAAGATTGCATCATATTTAAACATAAAGAAAACATAGTATGGTAATTTAGTGTGAAAATGATGGATTAAGATAACACTGGGCTTACTTATTGGCTTGTGAATATTTATGATAATTTATTTATAATTCATTTATAAATAAGCAAGATGTGATGGCTTTGGGTGCTTTTAAGTAAATGATTGGTCTGAATCATTTAATCACAGAGGTAGAAATTTAAAATTAAAAAATTAATTATAAATTAAATTATGAGTTTATAGAAGTTGTTACTCCATACTTGGCAATACATTTTTTTGATGCTTCAATATAGAGGAAATGGGAATCACAGTAAACTTTGAAAAGTATCTATGGGATGTGTCTTTAAAAATGCTTTAATGCCTTATGTGACGTATTTATATCTTGCACTTTTTCACACAATTATAATTTGTTTGAATCAAAGCCAATTTCTTTATAATGTCAATGGTATATGTTCTCACAGGTGGTTGTTTCCATTGCCAATCTCAGTTATTTGCCTTTAGTTTTGCTGCTATGTTCTTCTTGCTCTACCTGGACTCAAAATTTGCTGGCTTGTGGGTTTTTGTCTAAAAATAGCTAAAATATCTCAGAACACAGATTGGGCCTACAGAGCTTCAAAATGGAAAGTGAAAATATTTTTGTAATCTAACTTCAGTAGCTGTTGTAGTCTCTCAAACATTCAAGGGAAGCTGAGTTGCATGGAAATAACTTAGACATGATAAATTATTGAAAATATTTAGCTTGGTTTCGTTAAAAAGGGAATGACAGTAGAAAATAAGCAGTAGTACAAAGAAAAGCTTGAGACCTCTCTTTGTTACCTCAAAGTGAAACAAAAACAATATTTAATGGAATCAAAGGTAACACAAAAACTGATAAATGTGTGTTTATTCCTTTCAGTGAATGACGATTGTGCAATTCATTGCCATATAACATCTTTGGGATTTAGAATTTAGTGTGATTAAAAAGAGACTTTGGATACATGGATCGATAATGAGAAGAACTCACTGTAGTGTTTCTAACCAAGAAAGATGTATGGCAGGAGAAAATCTGCAAGTGGCAGTGCTTAAGCAAATCTAAGCATCTGAGATTAAGACAATGCCCTTGTGCAGGACACGTAGTACCACTTACGCTTAACATGGGGACTTACTGCACTTCTTTTTTAAAAGTATCTGTTGGTGGTGGTTGTTAGAGGTGACAGTGGCTTGACAGCAAGTCTAGATTTGTAGAGAAGTTCACATGTTCACCGTTTTTTAAATACGGTAACATGACATGTATCTTTACTGTTGCAGGTTGTAAAACTGTTGCCAAACATAAAAAGCTTGTGGTATTCTCAGGGTGGTTGCTCTTGGGTTTTCAGAACAGTGGTGTGATTTGGTGCATTTCCTACTTAAGTCAGTGGCACCATAATCTATATTGAGCTGTGATACTGTTTCTGTGAACTCGCAAAAGAAGAAACTATTTAGAAGAAAAATCTGACCTGACATTTGACATTGTACCTGTCACCAATAGTAACTATACAAGGTTTAGAAAAATTTCATTAATCACATCATAACCATGCTGTTAAAATTTTAATATCTGCAATACTGCATTTGCAAAAGAAACAGTTTAATATTTCATTTTATTTATCCAAGGCCTCTGATGCTATGCGAATGTGCCAAACTTGCTCCCGCTGTAGCTTGCAGACAGTTCTGCAGCAAAAATCAATTATGTCCCAAATATCTCTGTATATATAGCAACCCCAGAGTCAGGTAGAAGTAAGATTAGCTGTAAGAAGGCTGTACATGGAGAGGCTGCCTAAATGGTTGCAGTTCCTGAAATCTGTTGTAATGTCAAAAGTAACTGGACTCACAATTGATTGGAATATAAAATTCTCTCACAGATTCTAAGTTTAAACAAAGATTCAAGTACGTTTCTCAAAATAAAAAAAATCTTTGGTTTTCAACATCAGCATCTAGACTGTGATCTTTTGTTGTTTAAAAGTCAGGAGCAGTTATGTCATTACTGCTGACTTAACAGGCCAAATCAATACTGCTGTTTTTCCAAAGCACGCTCAAAGTTGTTCTAGCACTCATGCAGCTTCATTAGTGGTAGGAGCTTTTTATTCTGCTTGTTGGGGCTCTGGATTCTCCCCATTTCTCAGAGCAGTTCAAAATTACATTATAATAAAAATAACGGTACCTAGATTAAGATCCCACTGGTTTTAATACAAAGAGAACAGCACTGATGACCAAATGGTAGCAGATTTCTTTTTAAAACGAGAGTCTAAGGGTCCAGAAGCCATAAAAATTAAAACATGTCACATTGCAGGAGGCTCGGTGCCAGATTAAAGCATATTGAAAGGTTGTGATAGGATGTTTGACTTCCAAGATAGAACATATGCAGAGTGTGTGTAAACACAGTATCAGTACGACAGTAATGCACATCTGAATGTGGGCTAATGTTCACTAGGCTCTGTGACCCGAGCGCTGCGAGTCTGCATTGCTAGCAGATGGATGTCTGGTGCCGGGCTGTCTGCCAGTCCCAAGTAGCGTATGGCACAAAGTGTCAGAGCTCCACATAACAAGTGTGAACCACTCGATGTAGGCCATAGGGCACCACGGGATACATACGAAGGGTACATTGGAATAGGTATGGCCATGCCCAGTTCACACGCTCAACAGTTAGCCCATGGTAAAGGACAGCATGAGCTCAGACTTTCTCTTCTTAGCGTGCCAAAAGGCATGTTCGAACTTGTATGTGCAACCTGTGCCAAAGATGGATCTTAGTTTGATCACAGAAACAAGCCCAAGCTTAAGCAGTGTGAACTAAGGTTACTTGTTGCTGTCTTCCATGGTAGATTGCTACAAATGAGTTCCTCACAAGTATTTATGAACAATATATAAAGTATCTTGTCAAAAAATTCAGTGTTATATTCAGACAGCATTATCATTGCCTCTGTGTCCTTTAAAATGAGCTATCTTGTGTGAATTCATATAAAAATTCCTAATATTGCATAGTAGTGGTGATATTTTTGTAGTCACTTTTCTTCTTTCACCAGCACTGTCTTTTTTGCTTTTTTCCTCCCTCTTCTCCCCCAGTTTTAAGGTTTCCTCCCTGCATTCTGCAGCAGTTGAAAGCATAGAGTTGTTTCCACATCAGTTTGACAGGGATAAATGAGTTTGATTCATATCACAGACATTAAAATTTTAAACTATATTTACTTGTTTTCTCTCGTTAGGTACAGTCACTCTTTGTCTACCCTGAGGCACTCAGAAAACTAATCTGAGTTAACAAGAGGTGTGATTCTTAAACTAGACCTAAATTTCTGGAGTGACAGCCTGATAACTGCAGTTATCTGAAATAGCTATTTCCCTTGCATTTCACACCATTCCTTTCTCCAAATTGACTTTAAAGTGCAGAATATCATCAACCAAGAAAGTTGAAGCATGCCCTGTTAGATTGTAACTTAACTTTTTAACTCCATTTTTTCAGGCCTGACTGAACTCAGTGACAGTCCAGTTTCCCTGGAGCTAGAGCGTTGCAAGTCTCCCACTTCAGGTAAAGGTGATTGGCTTCTCTTCCTGCAGTCTGTATAAGCCATTCATGTCATGCATCACTGTGTTTCATTAATCCCTAAGACGTGAAGTGCATAGTTACAGTTCCAAACAGAAGAAATTACTGGAGAAGTGCTTATTACATAGCACAATAAAATCCTGAGTCTGTTTACTTAAAGAAAAATTAAATGTACATAGTGCATCTTGAAGAGTATGAAAACATTTGAATTAACAACATTGTGCAGGTATATTCCTATATCCTCCTGTTAGAGGCTTGTTTCTCTGTTTCCTTAAAAGGCTTTCTGACATTTTTTTTTCAGTAGGGAGTCCTTATAATTTTTTATATCTATTATGCATATGCATATATGCATGTAGAGAAATTATTTGAAAAACAGCAATATGGAGATGGTACATTTTAACCATTAGAACCCACCAGTGCTTAAGTTATATAATCTACAACGGAAGCATAATCTCAAATAAAAATAGTCACTTATCAACCACTTTGACCCAGCAGTGAAATCTTGGCCATTTAAAAAGTTGTAAATGTTTCCCATTTTACTCATAGTCCTTCAGAAGGTGGAGTTCATCTCATTCCTAGAGACTTTTCTGCAAGTGCCTAGTCTGCATTGATCTCTTTAATGTGAGTTCACTGTCTTAAAGATTGTTGCTCAGAGCTATTTTCTAGTAGCTGACTTTGAAATGTGATGGAAAATAAGGAGGTGTAGCTGTGATACATTCATTTTGCTTGTGGAATGCATATCACACTTCTTTTCCTTGTAGTTTGGTAAGTATTGATAGATAATTTTTTTTTCCTCAGTTATGGTAATAAATTCCCACAAATATGCTATTCAAATCCTCTGTTATTATTTCACATATTTTACCTTATTATAACAAGACACATTAATCTTGAATGGAGGCCACTAATTAGTAATCTACAAAAAGCTGAAACTAATAAGAGTGTTTCCCTGACGCATCAGGAACTACAACAAAATAGCTGTTTTGAAATATGTATTTCCTTGTACGATTTGCAACCCAAATGCTGTAGACATTGGAATATCAAAGTGAAATAGGCTATAATAATATTGGTATAACACTAGGAGCTCAGACTCTTGAGCTGGGCCTCAGAAATGCATAATATGGGCTTTAAAATAAAACATTTGATAACTCAGTATAATTAGACTACTTATTGTGTGGCTCACTGGGATTCATCTTTTCAATCTTGTCTCCAGAAACGAGCTACGAACTCTCTTTTTCTTTTTACTGAAAACTGAGAGATCACTGACTTGGTAAACATATGTGCATATGCGTAGTTTTATAATGATGAGTGACTCCTATAGCAACTTACTTTTTCTGCAGTTAACTTTGATTTTTTTTTTTCATTCTGCTATTGATCAAAAATACCTATTTTAGATAAATTTAAGATTGTTTGCTCCAAAATTTATTCTGCTTTTCTGTTTTGGCGATCATTCAGCAAGGAAAACATGACATATTTATGAATGTTTCCTATTTTAGCCCTTCCATGTTGTTTTCCAAGCTATATTTGAATCTTTTAAAATGTGAAATCAGGTGCACTTTTGTAGGCAGTAACTATGATTAGAATTAACTGCTTTTTAAAACAGAAGTTACTTTTACTGTGACTAATATATTTTTTTTTAACTAATGCAAAATTATAATAATTTTGTTTTGGCATACCTGCTCTAAAACTGGACAAAATCCAGTCTAATCATCTGGAGTAAGTGACCTCAAAATTGCAATCTTCAAGATCCTGGGAGTGGAACTACCTCGTGCTTATCAGCACAGCCTCACAGCTACATCAGCCTTTGCACTGGCTAACATTTCTTTCTTGTAGAACACAACTTATTGATCTGCACAGTTACAGATTCATCAGGCAGGATCCTTCTACTTCCAGTCTTGCCTTTGATCTGTTTAAAGCTCATGGCACACAAGCTCTGTAATGGCAGTGTGGTGTACTCTACTACATAGAGTCCCGTGATATCTGTGTTTGTGAAATCAGTGGCCACGTTCCTCTGCTGAAGAGAGACCAAGACTTTATCTTTCAGAAATTTAGTAGAAACAGAAAAAAAACTTGGCTGCTGAGTCAAGTGATTCAAGCTGCTGCCCAATGAAGGTCCTACTAGGTGTGACTACATCACCAATTGATGAGGTTGCAAAGACAGAAATAAGAGTTTGATTTGCTGCAATTCATTATGGTTGCCAGACCACATCAAAATCAGTTGTTCACCTGGCAGTGAAGTTCCTGCCAGTTACTGGCCCTGCGCATACACAATGCATACACAAAGCGCAAACTGCTGGAGGACACCAGTGTGCATGACAAACACTACACACAATGCATGCTGGTGAGCAACTTCATCCTCACTTCCATCAGAAGGGGAATGGTTTGAGGGACAACACTGATGTGCTCACATGCATACTTTGAGACTCCAAGACAATGCCTAGGAAGAATCCCTCCAGCACACTAATTGCCAATGTAGACGCAAACAGTTTTATGCTTAAGAGAGCCCTTAGTAACTTAACTTAGATTTCAGTTCCAACCAAGCCCACAAGAACAGTGTTGACAAAGGCTTCTTTGAGAACTTGAAAATCTCCTGCCTCTTCATCTCTTGGTCTGATCCTGAACATTGCTTAGCCTGCCTGAACCTTCTCAGTTTCCCTGAAAAAAGTATTTTGCCTGTAACTTCCTACTGCTTGTCAGTGTTGTAACCTCTGACTAAGCTGCTGTGGAGCCAGCCTAGGTCAACTCAGTAATTCAGCTTTGTTGTTTCTCTTCTCCCCTGCCCCAAATCAGAATTAGGCATTTGTGTTCTATCACTGATAGGAGTGTTGGAGCACTGAGCAAGAGACTCAGTGCTGAAGAATACTCCTTATTTTACAAGCAGGGCTGGTTTCTAATTCAGTACAAATCCATCTTCTTCCATTAAGCAATATTTAAACTTGTTTCACAAGACTATCTTTTCAGGTCTTCCTCCTGTACTATTCACTAAAGCATGGCTTTGCAGACAGTGTAATTGAAAAATCAGGTTCCCATTCTGAATGCCTTTCAGACTAGAACATGAAATGAAACCATTTGATGAAAATTTTTCTGAAAGTCACAGTGGCACACGGGGTAGCAGCAAGTGAAGAAATACCAACCTTGCATTTTAAGAATGGTAGGTAGAGGAGAGGAATAATCTTCCTTAACCACTGGTATCTTATTTTAATTAAATTAGTATTTAAATACTATAGTGATGCATTTTCAATACCGTACAGGAAGATAAAAAGTTAATAAAGTCATTTAAAAGATTCTGCTTATTTGTGAACAACTGACTGGTGGCAGTTTCCACTGTAAATAAAATGTGTTCCAGATATAGCAATATATATGGAATAACATTGGTAAAAATTGTGGAACAAAAAACTTTAAAAAGAAAAAACCAAAACACTTATCTATATAGAGCATATTTCATGAGAGCAGTGATGCAGCCTGGCATGCCATATAATGCTATTTGGCTTGAAAAAAACCTCAGACAATATAAAGGAACAGTGGAGATCAGGATTCTTCAATACCATCAGAAAATCTTAGTCTTACTCATGCATGCCATGTTCTTTCAATGGAGAAAGTCAAACTGCATTTTGATTGTTGTTTGTGATTTGGAGGTCAAAAGTTAGGGCCTCGTACTACATTCACTCTATAATGGCATGTGAGAGCTCAGTAGCTCTAAAACAAAAAACTCTGAGGCCTTTAAGCATTCATAATGTCAATGGTGCTACATCCAATGCTGGAGCTAATTATTATATAATGTACTACAGAGCAGTACCCATTCCAGTAAAGTTTACCTTTATTTTTATCACCTCATTAGGAAAATTTATTCAGGGGCTCTTAGGAATGTAATATATATATAGTATACATAATTATATAATATATAGTCCCTTACTGCTTCAGCCATTTATATGCAGCTTTGTACGGAAGCATGCAGTTGAGAATACACTGCGAGCACAAAAAAAATGCATCTTTGAGAGGTTATTTAACTTTGTTGTGTAAGATGCAATGGACAGTTTAGACTTCTTTCAAAGACCAGAAGGGAAGAATTTCATCGGTCCGTGTATAGGAGAGTGACTTCTCAAATGTGTGTTCTAAAATGAAAGTGCATTTGTGTTTTTTCTTAAGAAACCACCTTCATATTGGGGGCTTGCATCCAAAATGCTTTTAAGACTATAGAGCTTAGAGAAGGCTATGTAAAGACTTCCACAGTTGATTCCCATGAGCTTTGGAACAGGTCCCTAATGGCAAGATTACGAGTTTCCATATGTACTGTGACTTCCAAGTGCTGCTATCTTGATTGATTCCACTGTTTAAATCTGCTGGGATTAGGCCCATGCAATGCCAAGCTCCTACTTAACTACATGATATGTTTTTAAATAGCTTTGTTTCAAGAAGAATATTATTAAGTTTCTAGTAGTCGCTGGTTTTTAACTTGTGGGTAACTGCAAAGTAGCTGAAGAGATTTGACTCAGTTTGAAAATTATATTCTCATGGAAAGCAAGCAAGAAAGTAAATGTTTCAAAACATTCTGTGTGTGTGGAAAACAATGTAATTTATTTTGAAACTTGATAACGCTGACAGCATAACTATTTCTACTTATTTATATGAAATAGAATGTCTACTAGTCGGAAGGCACATTAATTGTTAGAGAGGTTAGCTCCTGCACTGGGAATACAAGGTGCATCTTACCACTTTTTCCAATATGTGAGGGCATTTCTGATCAGGTGAATTCATGCTTGCTGAAGATCTTGAGCAGGGATGTGTATGTAGGGATTAGCAAGGAACAGGGAGCAGCCTGAGCTGGCAGAGGGGATGAGATGGGGACCTGGGTTTGGGCCATGCTGTTTGGCTCCGGGGGGAGCAGCAGGGGTAGCCCCTGTGCAGCCCATGGTGCATGGCTCAGGGTTCAAGGGGACCTGACCTCACCAGTAGCTCCTACAGACTGGGGAGACAGGAGCTAAGCGAGGGAGCAGGGCAGCTCTGGGGAGGGTGACTAGGGCCGAGCACAGCCTGGTGATCGCCGGGGGGGGTCCGGGGGACAGGGAGGGATGTTGGTCCGTGAGTCTGGATCAGCAGGGCTGCGGCCAGGCACAGGAGTGGCAGCAATGCGGCCGGAGCTGTAGCTCAGGGCAGAGTGAGAGTTAGGTTCAGCTTGGAAGTAGCTCCCATGGGAAAGTGCTGCCGGGGACGCTGTGCCTGAGGCCACCAAAGGAAAAGGGCTCTCTCTGCACTGGCTCTGAGCCCCAGCAGCCAAACCTCCAGGACCTTGTTGTATACCTTGTCCAAATGGGTAGCTAAATTTTAGGCTCTTAAATCCACGTTTTAGCAGTGGGGAACTGGGACTGTTATGCAGGTAGAAGCTCCCTAATAGAAAAAGAGCTGTATGAAGTCACTTGCATTTTGAGTTATATTAAATTCTCTGACTACGGTCCTGCTGTAGTAGCCAAGGGAAAGACACCACCGAGTGTCGTAGCTGCGAGCACACATTTGTTTGTTGGTTGTGCTTTGGCGTTTTTATTGAAAGACTGATAGGAACCATATGGCTATGAGATAGGACATTGCCGGATCAGGAGGCCTGGGCGCTCAGCTTAGCTGTCTGCCATTCTGTACCTATTAATTCTGTCTGTGCCTCTTTCTCATCCCACAGTTGGATAACTTGACTGTTTACACATTAAGCCTTTTTGGGCAGGGGCTGTCTTGCCTTGCGCTGTGGCATCGCAATTTCTGCTGGCTGCCTCCAATATGAATGCAAACAAATAACGGTAACAAACAGCGCTGCTAGCCTCTTGAACCTTTATACTCTACTTTGTTCTTAAATTAAGCTGGTTTTCAAAAGCTCTTTCTCAGCAACATAGGTTTATATGCATGATCCTCCTTTATAATAAATGTGGGGATAGTAAAATAGACATGATTTAGGTACTAAAAATAGGTTACATAATAATGTCCACATTCTGATCAGTTTAATAGTAAACAGTTAGTTTCACCCCCCCAAAAAGTAATATGCACAGCTTTAATCACAGTAAAGCATGAAAGTAACCGGCTCCTTCTTTTGTTTTTACCCTCAAAGATGTGGTCTATTGACAGCGGTCCATGCTGTGTCCTAGCACAATCATGTCCTACACCAAAAATTTCCAAATTAATGGTGGAGATGGTGGTAGGAGTAACTCCTGGCTTTCTCAGCTGCAATTCCTTCATTTACTCATGCTGTGTGTCTCCTTTGTCCTTTAGCCCCCTGCTCACCACGTCCTCTACTCTATCCCTGTACCCACAAACCAACTAATCAACTGTATACGCCTCTTCTTTCTAATCCTCAGTCCCTTCAGCATCCCAAGGCTCTGTTAGATTGTAGCCTTCAGTATGGTATGACTATTTTGTCTGTGCGCAGCTGTGGCAGCTCCCAAATCAAGCCTGTTTAGAGTCCTTCAGAGGAATCGGAAAGTGCGTACTTTGCACGTGCTGTATGAGCCTGCACACAAAGAGTTGGGAGCTGTTTCTGCAGTCTTGCAGTTCAGACATACATACTATAAATTGTAGTAGCTGGGAACAGCTGTGGCATATAACACAAGACATGTAATTCCTGTTATACAGAAACACCTGTAACATAGAAATAGACGAGGTTAAACCACCAATTTGCAAAGCTGAAAGCCTCCATGATGACAGCACTAATGAAGCTCCTTGGTGTTAAATGCAGCTAGGTTTTGTAGCTCTGAAATATCCTAATCTAGATCCTAGTCTGTTATTGAAGTGTCCTACAGTGTTCCTTAGGAATTGGTTAATCCTTTTTCAGAGGGCTGGCTGGGCCAGATGTTGTCTTTTCCTTTAAGGGAGATTATGTCACAAGTGGTGATGCTTCTTCTTTCTCTATAGCAAAGCACTGATTTTCTGGAGCAGTATCCTCCATTCACAGTCTGAAAGAGTGTATGACAGCTGCTCAGATAAATGGAATGTTTTTAAAAGGCTGTTCTGAAAATCAAGCTGCCCTTTGTGTGAGTGCCTAAAATGGATGTGGGAGCCTAACACTTGGTATCCAAATTAGAGAATTCTCATATAGTAGTGTTAGTGATGTGTATTTTGATGTTGGGTTGATCTGAAGAGATCTCTTCTCCTTGTCCCAAAGCATCCAGTTAAAGTGACAGCTAGGAATGGGTTACTGCGAGGGCTGTGTTGGTTCTACTGATACCAAAATGTTGCTCAAGAGCCTGAAGGGGTCCCCTAATCTTCCCTGAAGAAAGAAAGAAAAGCATCTAACATAGGTGCCAGCTGATACATTCTGCTACCACATTGCAGGCTTTGTAGTTTATGACACTGCAAAAGAATGCAACAGAATTTTATTTTATTTTTAAGGGGCTATGTGACTTGAAATGGTAAGTGGCTGTTCTGGGCATCCTTCTGACCTAAAAGCTTACTAAATAGAAATTACAAAGGACTTGTTCCTTATATTCATATGTCCCAGTGTTCCTGTCACTGTGATACTTACCATGTGGGGCTTTCTTTAGAAGTATAATAGTTAGCTGACAAATACTGCATTGTTCACTTCTAGTAACAGACAGTATGGGTAAGGGGTGAAAGCCAGAAAACAATGTGAAAAAATGCAAAATGAAAGAACCATATTGGAAATTAAGTCTTCTGAATAATTAATAAAAGATTTCTTAAGGCATTCTTTTAATAAATTTAATGCCATTTTGACTGTTACAAGACATGCTTCATTTCAGTTCTCTGGTGTTCATTGTTTAAAAATGTGCTCATGTGTAAGGAAATGAAAACATTTTTGAACAGAAGAAAATCATAGTTTTGTTGTGTAATTGGAACACAAAAGATAATTAAATCTTCAGTAAATTGAGTGCGATATTTTGATGTCTAGATAACACTACATTATATCGTGAAGCTGCTGTGTTTTGTTTCTGTGTAATCTGTCTTCCTTTCCATAATATTACAATAGTATGTTCTGTCTTCATTACCTGTACAATATGCCCTCTCTTTTTCAAAGGGTATCTTGAGGTATGATGTCATCAGAACTCATAATTTCATTGCACCCTTTTATTAAATTGCTTTCCAGATGTTTAAATATTTGTGATATGCTGCATAACCAGCGTTTGCAATATTTGCCTTAATCTCATTTGTTTGGTGTTTTTTTATCATTCCTGTCATCACAAGGTAAGATATTGCAGCACACAGCCAAAGCTGTGTGAAGCACCATTCACTTCTTGAGAGCTGGAGTAATGTTTTTTCCAGTGCTGCTTTGTTCAGTTATGTTTATTTTGCTGAATGGTGTACATGAAAATATTTAAACCATAATTCTGCCTTTATATGCTGATTAAAAAAAAGTGCTACAAATTTGCAACATGGTATTAACCAGAAGATGGCATGTTGTTTTCCCTCGCTCCTTTTTCTTTCTTACTTATTAACAACTGCCTTTCTCCTTTTTCTGTTGTTTCAGTTAAAGGATCAAGAAAGTTAAGTCTGCCAACAGATCTTAAGACTGATCTTGGTACGGTAGGCGAAAGCCAACAGCTTTGAACTTCCTTACATTCATTGGCAAAACATTTTACCGATTCATGAGATAACACAATAACCTTGGAAGCTTTGTCTGAAAAGGCTTTCTAAAAACCACCTATTAACCCATACAGTTCTGTTGGCAGCTCTCAGCATTTTGCTTGTTTAATATTCATTTACTTCATGTAGACATATTTTGCCAGTCATTACACACTGTGTGTGTAATATTTTATTAAGAAAAGGCTCCAGAAATTTTTACATACTTGAGCCATTATAACTGGTTGTCAGTGATGTTTATCTCTGCCTATAACACCCAATGCATGCACAAGTCTATTTTCTTTATTTGATGTACAGACTCCGTGCCACAACAGTGATAAGTATATCAGTTGAACATGTATATTTTATGGTGTCTTTGAACTTCTGAGAAGTCAGAACAGAAATCAGCCATTTGTGTCTCAGTCCTCACCTTGAGACTGACTTCAGCTAACTGTTAAGCATATACTTTGCTGTAACCTTTTTCTCAATTATTCTTTAATATTTCAGTGGAAATGAATAGTGAGAGCAGAAATTTCACCTCAAAAAACCTAAAATGAAAATTCAACATCTTGTGTAACCTAAAAATGTTTGGGGCAGATCATGCCCTCTTAAATATCCACGTAAAGGGGATTGCTCCTGGCATTTTGTTGGAATGTGTGATTCACAGCAAGTTTGATTTGTGGGTTTTTTTTAAGTAATTGTCTTTAAATATTCTCAGTCTCAAGGAGTCCTTTCTAATTTTGCTCTCATGGGAAGTTTCTCACATAAGATGACTGGAAAAGCCATGTAGCTATGCCTCATTACTTGTGAGTGTCTTTTTAGAGATAGAAATTAAAGTTGGATCACATCCTTGCATAATGCAGCTGAACTTAATTTCTGTCACTAGGAATCATGTGCATGTATTAACCAATGTAACACTGTTCCCCAGGACAAAAGTCAGGGGAATAAATATGTCTTCCACATTACAAATGACTGATGAACTTGGAAAACTGCTCATAGCTCCTGATAAAGATTAAGTAAATAAATGTTGAAAAATCATTGGGAAATTCAATCCAGATTGTGCGGATTTCAGTGTACAGAGTGATTTGGTTGAAATAACTTACTCCACCATTAACAGTGATGTTTGAGAAACTAAGAATGTAGGAATACACAAAAAAAAAAAAAAAATTGGAGAGGAAAATAGTAATACTCATAATACTCCAGAAAGGTAAAAAGAGCGATGTAGGCAGCTATAGGCCTGAAAAATTAATATTTTTTGCTAAATAAATGGGCAGCTATTAAGAGGCAAGGTGAATACTTAAGAGTATCAAAATAGCCATAGGATAGGACCTAAGGCGTATTCTACAGATCAGACTTCTTTTTATTAGTATTATTAAAAATATATAATCTTGAAGGACACATAGTATGACATAGATTTAGATCCTGAATCATAACACAAGAAAAAGATAAATTTGATGTGTAAAAGACTGGATTTACAGCTTTTAGAAAAGCAAGAAACAAATCAATGCAACTAGGAAGTGGTGAGGGCATTATTGTATAATACAAAAAAGTTGCATGTCAGGGAAAAAAGCTGCCTTACCATCAGCTTTCCTGTAATCATGCTGGGAGCTGGACAATATTGTAAGCATTGCCTAGAATATATTGACAAATTGAAGGTGGATTTATGTTTAAAAAAACCCCTAAACAACAGAATCACCAAAAAAACCAACCAAACAGAAAAAAAACACAAAAAAGAAAACCACAAAACCCCAAGGACTGGGGAGCAGGACAACTATGTACAAAAGGAAAGCTGTAAAAGTTAAACAAATTCAACCCAAGAGCGTAGGAGGCATGATGGTCCATCTTAAATGTATGACCTATGTAGGGAAGTTTGAAGACTAATGGAATGCATAATCCTGTCTGTGATTTTTGATTTCAGAACAGTCATGTTTCTACCATTCCTCTGTTTCCCTGTGCTCATTGTTTTTTAATAATGTAGAGCAAGTTACATATAAGCTAAAAATAAGTCTAAGAAGGTCTATTTCAACATCTTGCAGAAATGAGTGGAACTCCATTAATTTCAAAAGCTCCATATACCAAAAGGTAATATCAAATTGTCACTTAGGCATTTTGCTTGTTACTGCCACAGCTATTGGGTACTCAGTACTCGTATTACCAAGAAACCTGGTGGATTGCTAAGGATAAAGCATGTGGAAGCAGCATTCAATGTATAAGCTGGCAGATACTCATGGCTAATCAGCTGCAGAGGAAGGTTGAAAAAAAAAACCAAAAACAAACCACTGAAACAAAAATACTTGTTTCACTTCTCCTTCATGACTGTCTTAGAAGGGCAGAAGATTCTTGTTAATTATTCTAGCCATTAAAACTGTGCTGAATTATAGATTGCTTAGTTTATAACAGGCTGGAAAAAGCCTCTCTTTCTCAATGTAAGGAGCTAAATTTAAAGGAGAGTTCCTGGAAAAGGTGATGAGTAATGTCTGCATTTCATTTACTTCTGCTCCAAAATGTCCTGGCTACACTGGCAGAGCTCTTAGGGATTGTTTATCCACTGTCTGGCTGTTGCTTGAGATTGAATCCATGGTCTGAATATTCGGGGGATAACAGTACTCTCTGGCCCACACTTCTTGTAAAAATATTCAGGTCACCACTTTGAAATGATAAGATATTGCACATCCATGCCATTGGCTCTGGCTCATAGCTTTTTACAGAGTGCTGATACATCGCCTACTCTCAGCACCAACTGCAGCTAATTGGGAAATACATTAGCATTTGGCAGCTTACAGTTCTGCTCCCTTCTTAGGATCTGGCTCATGTAGTGTCCTTGCTTTCACTTTGCTTTGAATTGTAATAGTAGAGGTTAAGTGGAAGTTAAATCTATCTCACGTGGAGGTGCTGCCAGTACTGAGAATTGCTTGGGGAGTAGTTTGCTAGCATTTAAGGGAATAATGCGTGATCTGATGACTCAGGGTGTTCTAGTTAAACCTTGTCAGGATTTTCATGACTGAAAGGTACTTTGGGACTCCATTCTGACCATTGTATGACTGATAAAGTTGACCTCAGCATCTTTCTATTTTGCTGTAGTGATTATTATCTATTCTTGCCGAAGAACTTGTCACCTGTGGATGCCGTATCTCCACACAGAAATGTGAGAATATGCCATATGTGGGGATACGTTGAAACTTCTTGATGGTTTTAGCTACTGCAGATCATAGTAACCCAATGTTTGAGTTAGCCAGAAGGAAGATGTGGTATTGCTGTTGCATATACTGTACAGTTTCCCTATTATCCTTCAGAGGCAGCTTGAAATGATAGTATCTTTATTTTTGAGCCTAATACTGTTTCCCAAAAAGATCATCTACATCTCCATGCACTTGCAGTGAAATAAATTATGGGGATAATCCTAATCTAATTTAATCAAGTGGAGAATCTGGGATGTATCTAGACATATGCAACTGCTTTATATGAGAGTTTTCTAACTTTGCTTCACCAGCCACTTCAAGCATCTCTTTGTGTTTTTCTTTTAGGAAGTATTTCTGCTTATTTCATTAAAAGCTTTCAAAGTTTCCAGGTGATCACAGGGAGCTAGACAGAAGTCCTAACTAAAGGTGGAGATACTCGGTAACTGCTGATTTTTTTTTTTTTATTTCATTCCTATGAACAGATGGTTTCACTGTAAGAATTTATGCTATCATCTAGACTTTATTAGCCAAAGAACAAAAGAAAACACATATAGAGACAGACACCTTTTGTTTCTTCTTGTTAAGCTGTGGTCTTCAAAACATTAATATAACTTCCTATGCTTTATGCAGATATTTATAAGCGGTGAATTAATTCTTTACCAGGTCAGAGTTAATGTCTCCCATTTTATACAGCAGTGAAAAACTGCCTTTGTATTTCATTGCAAGGGAAGTGTCGCTTCCTGGATGCTCCCAAGCCTATGAAACAGTACCCGGATATCATAAAGAAGACCTCGTATTTATTTTAAGCATGAGCAGTGGGGTTACAGCAACATTCTTGCCTTACACTTTCATAGTATTTTACAGCAGACATTAGGCACTGGCAGAAGTTTGAAGCTTTTAATCTGTTTTGCTTACTGCTGCATTGGGCAAACCAGTAGATTTTAACTGGAGCGTTCTGTACTAGTTTTTCTGGATCTGTAACTCTGTTTACAGTGCTAAAGAACATTTCAGAAATTTTGAAATTATGTGAGTTGCTTTCCTCCTTGGTGTGACATTTTTAGAAAAGGTAATACAGACATCCAGTTGCAACAATGCTTTTCTTTAATTACTTTGCAATATACATTGAAAATGATACATATTTTTACATGCAGAGGATTTTATGGTCTGTCCAGTATGTGTCTCCTTCCAGAAGGGTAGAGTAACTTCTGATCACTTTTCAGTCTGAAAATACAAGCTGAATTGAGGCATCATCTGAACTCTGCTTGTAGTTAAATTCATAGCAAAATTAAGATTGGAAGGGACCTCTAGAGGTTGTTTAGGCCATCACTCTGCTCAAAGCAGGTCTAGCTAGACCAGGTAGGTCAGGGTAGTGTCCAGTTGAGTCTCGAATGCCTCCAAGGGCAGGGGTCCACAGCCTCTCTGGGTGACCTCTTCCAGTACTGGGATCAGGTAGTTGCAGACAGCAATAAGGTCTCCCCTCAGTCTTCTCTTCTTAGGGCTGAACCTCCCCCCCCCAGTTCTCGGGCTCTCCTCTTACATTGTGTGTGCCGAGTCCCTTACCAGCTTGGTGGACCCCTGCTGAACTCATGCCTGTATGCCGATATCTTACTTGTAATGTGGAGCCCAAAACTGGGCACAGGACTTGTGGTGCAGTCTACCAAGTGCCAAGCAGAGGGGAAGGATTACATCCCTCACGCTGCTGGCTGTGCTCTCGCTGATTCAGTAGAGGATGCAGTTTGCCTTTTTTGCTGCAAGTTTGATCCCTATTAAGATGAAAAACATTCTGGGTTGGACTGAAGTCTTTCACTTTTACAGAAATGGTTTTAAACATTTAGCCTCTCTTCAATTTCACATTTTCAGGTCTGGATTTTGATATTCTGTAGCTAGGACCCTATTAGATAAAAGTCTCTTTCATCTGCTGAAGGTCAGGTGTATGACAGCATCAAGTTTCTTCCTTAATTAAATATGAGGTGGTTTATGGTCAAACAATTTTAAAAGAGAACCTATATTAACAGATACATTAGCGCTCTGCCAGTCCAAATAACCGGAATAAAAAAAAGCAACAAGAGCCAACCACCAGGTTAACTCTGTCAACTATTACAGCAGAACGGGTATGTGCTGTGTGGTTATATTTCAAATGCAGAAAGGGGCTATGTTCTGACTTTCAATGCTTCCAGATTTAAAAAAAAAAAAACACCACACCAAAAACAAACAAAAACACCTGATCTATATGGGCAATTTGACAACCAAGTAGTTTAAAGGAAAGGTAAGTGCTGAAAATTACCAAAGTGATACCCTAACTAAAAATTTGTGGCTGATACAGTTAAATGTAGTCACGAAGGAAAGGCAGTAAAATTTGTTAGCTGAAACAACAGTAAGGATCATCATACATTTAAGAGTTGATAACAACAAAATGATAGGCAACTGTTAGGCTCACAATGTAATAGATATTCACTGTTCCTAAGTTCTTTGTTTTTACTTAAAGAAGAGTTCCTTACTGAGGACTCTCAAAGGTAAGTGATTTTTCACTCCTTTCAAGCAATGCAAACACATATGTAGTATTCTTCTGTTCTGTGTTCTCTGTACATTTCTTGGGTTGTAATACTCTCCAGCAGTCAAAATTGGGGGCTACACATAGATTTACCAGACCTGCCTGGATCTGGAGGTTTTCCTGTATAGTAAGTAACTTGGATTGGGATTGAGCTCTCGCACAGAATGTCATCTGTAGGCAGAGACTCGGGCATGAGACAGATGGTCCTATCACCTTGTTTGGACTTAAAGCAACATCCAAAGTCTTAGTAACTGACCTGTCTGTACAAGCAGAATAATATTTAGAAAGTAATAATTTTCCATGTATAATTATTTTGACAACAAAGTGATTAAAAAAAGAAGGATAAATAAGAACTCTAAATTGGAAGTTATCAACTATAAAATCTGGTTTTGCAACATTAAAATAAAAGAGTAACAATTTTTCATTCTTATTTATTACGACGGCATGAAATATGTCAAAAATCTACAATGCATAATGTTAACAAGTTTAGAAAAACTTGGATTTTTTTTAGAATTCTTTGATTGCTGCATAAAAATTATGTGTAAACTTAATTATATTTGGAATGCCTTATTTGCCCATGTCTGTGCCTTTTTCTGTTGAGTGTTGGCAAGCAAATTACTTACATGTTAGCATCTATGGAGCGGTGCTAGCTCAATTATTTCAGATGTTCTTACCTGCAGGTAAAAACAACAATTTTTTTGAAAAATCGGGAAGAATTTCTGGAAGAATCTGGTTAGAATAGTCTACAAACACTTTTATTGTAAATATCTTAGATTTTGTTTATTCATTTCAGATAGAAGGGTGGAATTTTGTTTAGAAAGTCTCCGGCTCATGTGTCATGCTTTATTTTTGTCACGTTCAAGTTGAAAAAATGTTTCCAGTCCAATCTCTTTGAAGAATTTTTCATTTTCAAAAAACAGAGAATTAAATCCAGATTTGTCCATCTTGAAAATGCAGATGCAGTGCTACAAGTAAGGGGTGCTCAGGACTGGTTGGTGATATCCAGGGTGGTCTTGTGATTCATGCACTCTACTTGCATGTTTCAGTGTTGTCCTCTGTGCAGCTCAGGATACGTTTCGTGCTTATGTTTCAGAAGTAAATCAAGTTTTCTGTCTGTTTTCCTGTTTATTGCACAAAGCGTAGCAACAATTTATGTTACGTTATGCTGGTGAGGCACACTGAGTGCTGTGTACTTTTTGAGACAGTCAATCCAGTAGTGTGGTGTTACAACCAAGTAGTCCAAAATTTTCCCACTGTTCTCTGGGAACAAAGCTGGATTTATTTTTAGATTTGCACTGCCAGGGTTGGTTTTTCAGATATGATCATGTAGAGGTGATGTTATGACATACAGTAATATATTCTTAGTGTTCTTCATTTGGATAGTGTTTATTTTGTATTTTGGTTTCATTGTTCATAATTGCAGGCAAAAATACTAGTTTTAAAAGGGACTCTGTCAGTGACAACGCACTTAACGTTTTCAACCACTTCACAGTATTTTATTTGTCTGAAAAGTAAATCTGTTCACCCTGCTTTCAAAAAAATGATGAAATCTAGGATCAAGCACATGATAGGAGTTCATTACCATAATAAGAATACCATTATATAACACAGGCAGTATATTACAATGACAGCATGTTGTACTCTTAGTGTGGACCTAAATATACTAACAGTATGTCAACAGGGCAATTCATCCTTCCTCTTCAAACTGCTGAAGACATGATGGTAAATACACGCTTTTGCTGGCAGCACGTCTGTACTAACCTCTTCTGCTAGGGCTCGCACCTCCTCTCCTGCCTGGTTGACAGAACTGCACCAAGAGAAAATTGTGATCCTGACTTTGTAAGGGATTTTCTTTTAAGAATAATTTGTTAAATATTTCAGGTGTCAGTCTATGTTCTCGCTAATGAATAATCACACTACTTTTACATAAGTTTTGGTTATTTTACATGCAAACCTGAGACACTTCTTCTGGCCATTTGTACAGCTATGAGATCTCTTTTCCCCTGATTTAAATGTGTATCTCTCTGCTTTGTAACAAAAAGTGGTTAGTCACACCCATAATTATTACACGGAATCTAATTTATTGGTAATACACAAAAACTCCCCAGTGGAAACAGAGGGACTTTTCCTTCCTTTAACAGCAGAGGTTGTATTCCTCAACATTTGTTGAGGAGATTCTCTGGGCCTCATTTTTCAGGTTCTTTCTGCTCCATATTAAAGCATCTCTCTCGGGTCCTCTTGCCTGCTCTTTTATTGATTACTTACTTACAACTTAGGATGATATTATAATGCTTGTAATTAGTCATATTTAAATTCCTTTGTTCTCATCCTCTCTCGGATCATTAGTAAGAACTGGTTTTCAGCTAGTTTCTTTCTGTGTTAGTTTATCCCTTTGTAAGAACTGGAAAAAATGGTTGGTCTTATTTTTTTTATTTGTTATGTCTAGTGTAACACAGCTTGCTAGGCAGCAACAGCAAATGCATGTTTCTCCTTTCTCACTGACCTTTTTAACATTTGGTTTTAACAAGAGTTCAACTTCTCACTGGTAAATCATTGGTTCCTTTTGCTTTTTGCAGAGGTCACCAAGTAGTTTCAAACCATTGTATGACAAGGGAGGTTGTGTAACACATACATGTCACTGTGTGTAAACTAAAATGAGCATGTGTATGTATAATACACTCCCTGTCTGTGTAATACTCGTCAAAAAAATTAGATTAATTCGAGGCTCTCCAGCAGGCTTGCTGCTGTCCTGTTGCACATTGCATCTCTCAGTAGTTTCAAGTTCACAGTAACTGATGTTACTTCTTCAGTTCCTCTTAATCTCATCATCTCACTGGTATTTTGTGTGACACACTGGCCTTCCATCCAGCACCGATCTGTTTCTTTTTTTACGCAGTTTTTGGGGTGCAGACTGCACTGAATAGTGCTACTGTTTCGTAATGGGGATAACTAAAGCGTAAATGTGTAAAATAATTACACATTTTAATTTATGTGGGTAACACCATGAGCCCAGACAAAGGCAAACAACCAGGACCTGCACTGTAGAAGCAGCACATGGAGAACATAAGAGAATTTTATGCCATGAACTTCTCTTTTATATATTTTAATACATCTTAGATACAATGTTAAATCAGTGGAGTTAAATCAGTATAAAATGGACTAGTGTATTGTAGCATGGAGTAATCTCCTGTGATGACTTCCAGTGGCCTGCGTGAGCCTTACATTTTTAAATTCATGAACAAAATAGCTACAAACTGAGCCCTGGCAATTTAGTTCACTACCTGCAAACAGGAGAAAAGGCTGCTGCCCTGGCAGGGTGGAGTGGCTGTTACACAGACTGGAGACTGCTTCAAGGTTAAGCTCTGCTGAGCCAGGATGCCCAACCATAGTGCATTAGTATCTCTGGTCCTTGCTGCTGGAACCTCGGAGCACTAGAGAGTATAATGCGAATTCCCTTGACCTCATGGGCTGCAGCACCTGTGGGAAGGGCTAGGAGGTGATGGCAAATGCAGTGGTGGAGAAGGGTAGAAATGCAGTGCTTTCTCCCCAGGCAACTATTCTCTGACTTCTCCAGAAGAAGAGAGAGTTAGGAGCTGTTGCACTATTGCATCAACAGCACGGAGCGATCTGTGCACTGCTTCTTAAGTACCAATGTTAATGTCTCCAATATTAACTGGTGCTCAGTATCAACTAATATTTCTGATATGAGAAAAGCCCCAGAGACCGTGGGACAAAAGCGGTAAGCCAGCAAGGAAAAAAGTTAAAATGTTGGTTTTCCTTGCAAATTGAACAAAGCTGGAAAAAAGGCAGGTTTTTATAAGCCTGCTCTATCTCTTCTTTGGGGTGATTGGAAGATATCTGTCATGGCAAAGGAGGATCAGGTGACTTGGGTCTCAGAAGGCTAGTAAATCGTTGCAGTCGTTTTGGCAAAGGGTGATAGCCTGACCTTTCTCACAGTCTCCCATAGAAAGTACACTATACAAAACTAGTCTTGGTTTTTTTCTTACCACTTTTCTTGCATGCTGCCTTTTTTTTTTTTTTTTTCTTCCCAGACAAAGCAGTAAGGAACCCTTCCTCGAATAGTACATAACCTTTCTTAGGAAATGTTTTGTATCACTGACCTTATACCATAAACAATGTGAGAAATTAATTTTTAAATACACGCATAGGATTTTCTCATAGATTTGGGTGGTCTTTATCTGCTTGATTCTTACCAGCTTTTCAGCAAAAAATGTCGCAGTCATACTCCCCATAATTACATTACTCCTTGTACGATGCCTTCTTGTTTTTATTAAGGTTTGAAGAGCTACATTGCTCCTTGTTATATACACTTAAAAAATAATTGTATCTAATCAGAAGTACGGAACAGTGTTAAAATATAGAAAAGTGTGTAGCTGATCATTAAAATCTCTCCCACTCATTGTAGCACTCACTAACATTTCATCAACTTCAGTACTTGAAGGGCTATCCCTGCAGCTTCTAGGGTGAGGCTTGATTTTATTTTTTTTTCTACACAGAAACCAGCTTTGGTTATTTGGAAAGGCATTGTCGAAACAACTCAGGGGATTTAGGTGCCCAGATCCTACTCATTGTTTTTGTGTAATTTGGGCCTTGGAAGGCAACTGGGACAAGCAAATGTGCTAAGAGAAACGTAGCAGCATTTCTCTTAAAATTTGGCATAGTGAATAGGGCTTTAGATGAATTGTGCCCATTCTGTACAATGTTCAGGGAAAGGGACTCACAAATGTTGTTAATGTTTCTATAGAACATGACTCTTTTTTACTCTGTTATGTTCCTCACCACTTCCTAGGATCCCCCTGGAGATAATTAGATACCATGCTGAAACTCCTTCAGACAAACTGAATTTTGAAGAAAGGAAGCAGCTGGATGAGGATGTGTCTGTTGCTGAGGTTGAACAGTCAGCCTGTGCCCTTGAACAAAGCCCCTGATCTCAAAGGACTTTCTACTGAACTATATGAATAGTTCCAGCAGATTTTGGAAAATTCCCTAACTATAAGTTGAATGAATCATCCACACCAGTTTTATATCTGCTGTTAGCTCTGTTAACAGCCATGTATTAAGAAACATGATAAGAATCATGAAAGTTGTGTCTCCTACAGAGCCGTCTCATTATGCAGTACAGATACTAAATTGCTTTCTAAAGTATAATTCTGAACAATTCTTTCCAATTTTGTTCATTAACACTGAACTGCTTCACATGGAAAGGACATGACTTACACATTGGAAGACTACATATAATAGCACAATATATGCTGTATTCAGTATAGAATCTGTTTTATCATCTGAATATAGAAATAGCTTTTCATCATGTGCAGTGGAGCTATCATGGCATGGTAACCAAGAAATAAATTTATCTTGGTATATTAACTTTGATCTTTTCCTTGGATACAATACAAATAAAAGAGGGTTAACAAAATATGATACTTGTATACAGAATCTTAAAGACTAATCTAATTCTCAGATATAAATAACCTGACATTTAAAATGAAGGCACAAACTCCAAGCTTGTCCTTACCTATATTATTGAGCTTCCATAGTTTTGAATAGAAATACTCGGTGTGCTTGCATAAGTCTGAATTTTTGTTATGCTTATTACCTGCTGTTTACTTAAATTAGTAAGTATGAATTACCAGCTGACCAAAAATAATTCAGTTATATCTGGGTGTGTAGCCTTTTACATGTCGAGGGGAAAATTGTGTTCACTAATTCTTCTCATGTTGCCTTTCCCAACCTGAGAGGAAGAAATGTATCTCCTGAATGTTTTATAGCCCAGTCCAACCCAACCCACTCTGAACCCTGATCTAAGTCTTGATCAGTGGATTGTTGTGGTTTAAAGACCTATTGCCAGGGGTGAAGAACAGACGAATAGGCAGAGTTTAAAGCAGCCATGTTCTGTTTCTCACCCCATCAGACAGCTGCATGTGCTGTGCCGATTGACCGTGGCCTCTAGCAGGGGTCCAAGGACTTTGCCTCATATCTTTAGATCTGTAGTAGACAAATCAGTTGGTCAGCAGTCAGTTTCCTTAGCAGTAAAATAAATCTATGTGGTATATAAAGAATTAAATACTTAGCAGTATTATAATTATCCCAAATAGTGGCAGTTAGATGCCTGTTTCATGGAGCTTTGAGTCAGGTAGGGAGGATGTCTGGCTCTAAATTCTACTCTGTAGTAAAGTGCGCTTGCGGTTCTTTATGAGAGCAAAAAGGAAAGATCGTGTTCAAATTTATTTGGTATCTGTTAGGAGACACAATGTCAGGGATGACAGTGTTACCAGCAGTATCTTGATAATTGCCTGTGAACATAGGTCAACAAAATGCTGTGGGATCTGCAGCTGTAAGAACATGGAGCAGTTCTATGTCCCTTGGTTTTTTCAAAGTATACCTTAAAGATACGGTGAGCTATTCTTATATATACACGTGTGGGCTGGTAAAACAAATAAGTAGTTATTTTCAGAAAATTTGATTTAACCCGTTCTTAAATATCAGAACGTCCATCTCTCCTCCATTCTGAATTTTGGGAGCTGGCACTTTACCTAGCACTTGTTGCATTCACTTTCCAGATCACGTGAATGGTCACTGCACAAGTCCAACGTCCCAGAGCTGCAGTTCAGGAAAACGACTTTCCAGCGCAGACGTCTCAAAAGCAAACCGCCGAGGGCCTGGGAGGCCCCCCTTCAGAAAAGCACAGTCTGCAGCCTGCATGGAGATTTCTCTCCCGGTCACCACAGAAGGTGGGTGGCAATGAATATTTTGCTAGGTATTTGTGAATTTCTCACTGGGTGTGAAAGCAAATAAGTTTAGCATGATCCTTGTCCTAGTCATTGCCCTGAACTGCTGTCTTCATCTGACTGTTTAGAATTAGAACAACCCCTGTGTGTTAGTGTTGTTACTAACAAGCCTGCTCCTGAGCTCTGTGCTGCCTAGGGATGCGGTATGCTGAACCTCGCCGAACTCTCACAGCCGTCCCCTCGCCTGTATGGATCGGGTGCTTTGTACTGGAAGAGCAATTGTTCATAGCTGCTTATGTACGGTTATTGTGACAGCTAGTAGTACTAACGTTTTAAACTCTCGTTGTCTCTACTTATCAAGTCAGAAAATGAGTAAGATATTTTTACAATGTGAGTTCAGGCTTTGCACATATATATTTATTTATTTATTGGTACTGAAGACTTTCTAAAATTCTACAGTCCCTGGCCACCATTTACAGTAAAATTATAGCCCATAATCTAATCAATTTTTTGTATTTATAAGTTTCTTGCTTTAATGCTTGAAAAAACAGTCTTCAAATTGTAACCTACCTGAGTGCAGAGTCTCGATGAAGCTGAGATACAAAGTGGACCACTCACGGCAATGCATTGTGCTTAAAACTTAGAATAAGCCCATTTTAGTTCCAGCAGCGCCAGCTGTTTCACTGCAGATCGTTTAAGCGGAAGCATTCAGCTGACCTGTTTTTCTTCAATCTTGATAGTGTTCCCACCTTGCTGTTGGTGGCCTTGACCCTTGTCTCGCATGCTTCCAGCTCCCCCACATCCTTGCAATTGAGCAATGCATTGTCTGTGCAGAAAAGCTTTATTCTATCAAAAACTGAAAAAGCATAGCATCAAAATAAATGGTGTAGGGCTGTAGTGTTGGTTGTATTCTATTTTAGTAATAGGTAAAAACTTTATAATACTTCAACAACAGAAATGACAGAGTGTAATATTTTAATTCTAATCAAGTTGTAGACTAATTTCCTAAGTGCCTAAGAGATAATAATCTCCTATAGCTGTTGTCTGGGCTGTAGCATGGCCTGACCCTCCCCGTGATGCTATAAGTGATAGGCAGTCAACACCACTGTGACCTAGCCCTCTGTCTTGTAAGGAGCATTTGTATCCTAACCTGCCCACCTGCAAAAGTGTCTGTACCACAGAAGTTTTTTACAGCTGGAACCAGTACTCCCTAATTTTGCAGATTGTTAATGGAGGCAGAGCAAGGGGAATTATATCATTCAGAGTGTCTAATTTTGTATTTTTAAATGCAAATTATTGCAAATACCTTTGTTGCTAGTGGCAAATTGCTAGAATCTTTTGATTTTTTTTTTTTTTATGATAACATAAAATAGCAAATTCTTTTGCAGCCCTTATTCTGACTACTGTGGGGATCACACAACAGAAAAATAGTGTCTATGTGTGTGAGACCCTATAAGAAAACATCCTAATTTTGGCACAGAGGATTCCAAGATTATGTTCTTGGCTGGAATGGAGCTGTTATCCCAAAGTCTGTTGCAGTGTCCTCTAGCAGCTCCTTCCATTTGATTTAAGAACAGCATTTACCTACATTCATTCATGGGACACAGAGTAAAGCATGGTCAGAGGCTTTCTGCAAAATGGCTGTGCTCACTGAAGGTGTCACCTTCTTCCAGCTATGTCATTAGGCCTCTGGTAGAAATCAGCTCCTGTTGCCAGAGGCTATCGCACCAGAACAGATACTGGTGGTAGAGAGATCCTTTGGGTGGTTCATTTCTGCTGAAGTACAGAAACATTTAGCTTAAACAGCTTTCTATATTGGGTTACATTATCCAACTCCCTTTGCACTAAAGCAAATGAGAAGTGCCCACGTGATCTATATTTCTGACTTCACTAGATGAGTATTAACCTTCTGCAGAAGAACAGGGTCAAAAACTTGGGGAGTAGTGACATTTCAACTGACACTGCTGTTCCTTCAGTGACCGTCCAACCCTCTCTCCTTTAGGAGAATGTTACAATATCATGGACTCTTCAAAGATTAAGTCATAGGCCAAAGAGCAGAAATGTTAAATTGCATTGTAGGCTTTGTATAACATATGACAAAGTGTAATCCTCAGCAATCGGTTATAAAGAAGTAATCCTGTTTAAATACTAAACCTACTATAAATTTTGGGTTTAACTTGGATTAATTTAATGGCTCCTGTGTGAACATTGTACTAAAGCAGATTTACAGAGCTCTGAGGTTTCTATAAATTCCTGTGCATAAGGGCAGTTTTCATCTACATAATCACCATTTTTAACTCTGTATTAATTATTGATGATGATCACAACATAACCCTTTCATCTGCCTCTCTTTACGCACCATACAAATATGGTAAGTACCATTGTCAGATAGTAGTTTGTGGTGGAAAATAAAGCACTGCCACAGTAGTTTCTATTGCTCTGTGTTTTTCTCCATCCTACGTAGTACCAAACTCTTCTGGAATTCTTGTACGCAGATACTGCTGCATTATCAGCACTACTTGTACATAACTGGGCCACGGTACTACCTAATTCTTTTATGCTGCTTCTTTTCTTTTTCCCTCCCATCCTCCCAGAGTAAGTAAGGTCACTGGCAGGCAGAACCTACAACCCCCTAAGGTCCCACTGACCCTTGTGTACAAAACATTTAGTAATACAGTTATACTTTTGATGGCATGATGATGCTTTCTGGATATCTGTATCATGAAAAATTCACTTTCTATTGTTCATCGCTAGTTATAATACCTATCAAGTTTAATATTAAAGTATATCTCTAGAAAGAGATAGTCCTCTAACTAACTTTCAGGGACGTGCAGTAAATTAAAGTAAGTGACATAAAAAATCCCTTTTTAAAAGTATCAGTGGTGTCATCTAAATGGTATTACAACTCTCAGTAAGGTCAGTGAAATGTCTGTTGCACAAAAGAGCCAGACAGTCTTGAGAGTAATTTGTATTAACATGTAATATGATGGAGCATGGTTTGGGTTTGTCCTTGAGTGTGTGGGTTTGTGTACAAGTCACCTTTCAGCAGGTTTATAGACTAAAATAATTTTCTGATCATTTATATTCTCTCATTAAAACAAAGCCACCTGTCCAACTTGTCTAAACTTTTTTTAGATGCCTGTGGTATTAGTCTTTCGACCTCTAGCTCTACTAACTGATCTGTCTGGAATGACTGACATTCCGCCATACTTCATGCATCTTGCATTTCTAGACATACAGTTTTGGCGAGTGGTTTGATTTACTTCTAAAGGTTTTTGTACTAAGCAATATGGTGGAAGATGGTATGATCCTTGAAAGATTCTTAGGCTGGGGGTAAGAGAGAGGGTGAGGGACAAGGAAGATGAGAAGTTAAAGGTTTGAGAGAGAATATACTGAGAATAAGCATTCTCTCCAAACTGTGGAACTGGCTTTGATCAAAACCTTCTGGTTGGGCTGTTCCAAAATAAAACAAAAAAATCCTCTCTGTGCTAAGAATTATTCACAAGAAATATTTTTTTTTTATATTCTCATGTGGTGAATCAAGAGGTATATTTTATGTCCTCGCTAGAGAGGTAGCATTTCAGGTTAGTATTTGGTAGGATTTTATTATTCTACCTGAGTAGAGTTTTGATTAGAGATTGCTATCTCAGTAGTCTTAAGCACTTTTTATACATTTTAAAAAAAGCCTTTGTGTGTGGGTGGGTGGTTCTTACCTTTTCTTAAGGCTGTCTCTGGGGCACTGATGGCACTTGATTTTTTTTCCTGCTCTTTACAACCTCTTCTAATTGAATTGATTAAAAAGACAATACATTTTGGTGACTAATCATAAGATATCTATTAGAATACTAAATCAGTGTTCTCTTCTCGCATTGGATTTCAAAATCTACTTACTTATACCTGATCTTTTTGTACAATAGGAACTGTATTTCCAGCATTTTCATCAAGTGTATTTTCAAGCAACTTTCCCACAATAAATTCTTCTGACTTCATTCCTGTTAGTTCATTGTCAAGATTTTGATGACTCTTACCTCTTTACATGCGCAGAAGGATTTCTGATAGAGAAAAGCATTTTTGAAGAATGTCTTTGCAATGATGAATCATAGGAAGAACGGGGGGGGGGGGGGCGCTTGTTTCCTCCTGGTCAAAATATTGCAAACTGTTCAGTTTCATAAAGTGCTAATATTTTTTCCACACTCATAGAAGAATAATTCAAAAGCCAAGTAACAGTAGCAGAGGAGTGGTGTGTATGCCTGCGTGGTTACTGTTACTGCTTAAACCTGTCTTTCCTAGTATCCTCATCTAACATGGAAAAACTTGGAACGCTCTAAATCTTTTTAAACTCAGGTATATTCCAAGCTAAAGATTAATGTCATTTCAGTTCCAAAGCTGGGGGGGGGGGGGGGTCCCCAAAAAACTTGATCTAGTATTTAGATCAAATAGCTTGTTATGGTTATATTTTTGTCATTAATTAGCCAGACATTTAATACAGCACTTCTCAAATACCATTTATGCTATTCAAAATGTTACATGTTGTCCTGTAGTATCTTCTGGTTTCATAAATGCAGTATTTTCACAGCTATACTAATGAGTTCTGTAGTTGCTCAATATTCTATATCTAATTTTAGCAAGGAATTAGAACTTTACAAGTTCTTAATAGCATATTATTGATTCTAAACAATCTTGTTTTCACATACTTTTAAGCTGCTTCTTCCTTGCAACAATGTAAGAATTTATTTGCATTGTAAACAAAAACACAAATGTGGGAAATTCCATTGTTCAGCTTCTACATTCTAAACTTCTAGCCCTTTTTGACCAGAAGTTTTGAGATTTTAGGAGTTAGTGTTTGTATTTCTTTGATAAGACTTTATTGCACAGGGTATAAACTACATTTTTTATCATCAAGTTAACATTGTGCATTTAAATACCAAGAGCAATAAAAAATACAGATGAATGCAAATTATTCTTAGTCAAGAAAATCCTTACAGAGATTCTGTCCCATGATAACATTCTGTAGAAAGGGAATGTGTTTTTTCTCCAAGCTTAGTGGATTTCTTTGCAGGCTGTAGCTATTTGCACTGATCATGTCTCGGTCTGTTCAGCTGTGGGCTCCAACTAGCACCCTATTTTGTCTGCAGGTGTCCTCACAGAAACACTGAAATAGAGATAGTAACCTTTTTATCTTCTCTGGGGAAAACGTGTACCCCTACCTGGCTTGCCTTCTGTCCTGCTGCACAGATCCAAACCAGTCCATCTCAGTCTAAAAACTAATACTGCATAGTTGCTAACCCCCTTAAAACTCCCCTTCCATCTAGAACAGCAGAGATCCCAGCCTGATCAAGAATTTCAGTGTAGATAAATAGGCCCAAAACATCTGCTCTTTTTCTGCATAGGAGAACAAAATCTGTATTTTGGTCGAATTTTTAATTGTAATTTTAGATTAAAGAAAACACTGAATTAAAGAAAAAAGTGATGTTAAAGAATAAAAATAAAATTGTTGTGGGTGGGAACTCAGTGTGGTTATACTTGCGTAGCTGGTGGGTATATGGATGTGTGCACAGATACGTATGCTGGCACGCCATCCTCTTCGCTTTAATGAGTTATAACTCCGAGAAGTCTTTCAGATTCGATACTTCTTGGTTATTGCTTTTTCAGACATTCTGCTTTTTTAAGCCAGTTTGCATTCTCCAAAAGGTTCTCTCTGCCATGACTTGCTAGTTGCCATCAAGAGTTTCTGCTGGCAGACTCTGCCTTTTTTTCCTCCTTGCCTGCACTCACCCAGAATCGGGGCATTCTGTATACATATGTCCATATGTGGTTATATCATACATCTTAGGAAGAAAGTAAAAACAGAGTGGAGTTTTTCCTTTCAAATGTTGTGTTTGGAAGTCTGTTTTCTTCCACCAGCAGTGATAGAAAACTGTCTGTCTTTTTTTTTATTGTTCTTATTTCCTATTATGTAGTTTTTAACTAGTCCAGCTTAATCACCCTTGGCTAGAAAGGCCATTTAGGTCTTAGTGCTACAAAATTGTCTCTGAACAAGGAATCCTAACAAGGATTTACTGTGCATTGTAATTTTCTAGGAATGCTAAGAGCATAGTCTTTAAATTTGCTTTAGCTTTTCTTTAAAATAATTCAGTTTCAGCATTTACCTCAGCTTTTGGATTAACTCTTTTGATTATATGTAGTTAAAATTTGATATAGAGCACTTGAATTGAAATGTCACTGTAAGCTGGCAAAACGAACCACTCAAGAATATTTAGTCATTATCTTTAATACCTTATCAAAAATTCTATGGCAAGTACAATACAATTTCCATTTTAATAGATCCAGTATACTTTTATACTTGAAGTTCTTCTTTTGCATCTCTATATAGAATGACTAAAACTGTTCTGGGGTAAGTTGTTTTGTTTCTTGCATGATTTTGTCCAACTTGTTTTGGAAATGGGTAGTATTTGGTATATACTACATACTTTAAACTTCTTTTATTATTCAGAAGTATTTGTGAGGATCACCATAAGAAGCCTTGTAGGCAGCCTGGCAGAGGCTTCCAGATTTTTTTCCTGATGGATTTTGGTTTAGGTTTTGGTGCTGAGTTTTTTGAGGTTTTTGGTTTGGTTTTTAGATTCGGCAAATTTTACAATAATTTTCTGTGCATGTATGTCAGCCTGTTACTTTGGTCTATTGTTTCTATAACAAGGTTTCCAAAGTCTTAGGATTGATCTGTACCTTAATCAGCCTGTAAATATGTGTGTGAAGCCATAGAGAAGGGCTGACATTTGCTCTTCTAAGTCCAGTATGCTGTAGTCAGGGTCTTGGAAATATGATACTGAGTGATTATCTTATAAAAAGTCTGCAGCCTGAGGAACCAGGCTGAGCTGATGTCGTGCTGTGTATTGCAGTATTTCCTATGTAACTTCTGTACAATTTATATCAGTTTTTCTCTTGTCGGTTATGGCTGCGCTGCTATGCTGTCTGCAGCAGTGCTGTATGCCTAGCACATTGGATTATTTTTTTGGACTGGATGAGTGAATGTGACCATTAGGTTTCCTTCCCATGTAGCAAGGTGGGGGGAGAAGAGGGAGGTTTCTGGTTTTATCATCGGCTCCTTTTTTCCTGGGTCTGTTGGGTCTGAAGTCCACATGTGGGCGTGAACTAAGTGACGATGGCCTAGATGCTGATCACTGCGGTTTTCAAAGGTAGGGGTTCCTAGGCCTCCAAGGAAAGAGAAGAACAACCTGGTTGCTTGATCTACAAAAACATTGAAGAGCGAGCACAAAATGACTCAAATGGATGGCAGGGTACTGCAGCGAGGAAGGGAATAATCTGCTGTCTATGTCTGCTGAGAAAAGGACAGGATGTAATGGACATAAATTACTAAGGCAGAGGCACGACTTCAGGGAGACAGTAGGGGATTCATTTTGATCACAAGGGCAGTTAACCACAGAAATGGATTCTCTGAGGAGGTTATTGCATCTCTGGCAGGTTTTCAGAGCAGCTTATATTCTCCACCACATTCCCTTTGCCATACCTCTCCATATTGCAGAGCAGATGATTTCTGGTAAAATTCCTTGCCCAAGCAGCCAGCCAAACAGATGCTTAACCTGATCCACTGGGCAAGTTACAGCAGTCATGGGACCACACTTCACGAGGCCCTTAAGTGCCATGGCTTTTCACAGCTAACCTTTCATAACAGATGGAAAAGCCCTTGGCTTGAAATTTTTTTATTTATTTCTTGGTGAGGGGATTATGGTGTTGGTTCTGCTTCTAAATCATTTCCATTTTGTTAGCATTTGAATTTACTTTACATCACTGTAACTAGTATCAGTAAGAATAGTGTAATAAGAAGTGACTTAGAGACACTATGGTAAACCACAGTCTCTACTAACTGCTCAGTTTGTCACCACATTTCTTGTCTGTGCAGAGAAGCAGATAAAAATGTTGCATAGAGGACCTGTTCCATATCTAGAAAGTTTGTTCCTTTCTGCAGAAAGCTTTATTCAAATAAAAAATAAGTTATTAGGAAGTTGAAATTATTTTTCCTGTATTTAGCAAAATCCCAGCACTTCTAGTCTAATGGGCACTGCAAACTCAAAAGATTTGTGAACAGCAAATTCTGCATGACTGTAATAAAAAATTTGGCACCTAAAGTCAAGTGTTCCAAGGAAGGATATTCCAGCATCTTCTGTAAGGTTTTCATATCTGTTTCAAAGTATTCAGTTTGAACACTGAACTATAAGATCCTTAGATTATTCTTGGGTGAATACAATTGTTTCCAGAAGTGGCTTGTCCATAGTGTTAAGTTCTTTTTCAGTCATGGTGGAGATGAGAGTATGTGTGCTTGTTTTCTACTGTAGGTAATATTAAAAACCTTCTCTTTTTCTGCTTACTCTTAGAAGGGCAATGTAGAGAGATTTTAAAGGTGAGCCAAGGGGGAAAGCCCAGTCTGCCTGTGATAAAGACACATAAAAAATAATGGCAACTGGTCCTGGGACTAAGAGGCCAATTCAGCCCACGTACTTCAATCCATCTGTTTAGGATGAGATAGAGTGCTTCTGAGAGTGGATGTCCTAACCAAATAGATGGGATAGATAGATAGCTTGCCCAGGAAATTTGCTAAAGGACATGCATAAAAAGTAAGTTGTTAGGGCAAGAGGGAGCCCAGTTTCTAGACCCTATCAACAGTGTTCAGGTTCCCCACAACAAGTTCATATTTTATATTAAGTCCACAGTAAATAAAAAATAGGACCAGAAGGGCCAGAAACCTTAGGTTCAGCCTCTCAGCTGAGCATCATAGCCATCAGGGGCTCAGCTTCCAGGGGAGACACAAAGAATGCTGTTCCTCTTTATACCTTGTGGCCACAGAAGGCATGGATGAAGTCGGTCCTCTTAGACCGATTTGTGCCTACAGCTTATGACCTTCAGTTTTCTGCTGAGTGCTACAGTCACTAGACTGCAAAAAGCCAGTGGAGCTGCCGTCATTTAGACTGAATCATAATCTTTATCTGATCTAACCACTGGTTTCCCTCAAAGGTTTAAGTGGAGTTTAGGTGTGTGTCTACCTAAATCTGGTCACAACAGAGCTTGCAATGCCCTCTGTCCCTGGAAAAAGCAGTGAGGGGAGGTTGTCTAAAGACTGAGGTGCCTTGTGAAAGAGCATGTCTAATGGCCAGGAAAGACCTGGGAAGAAATGGAGAAGAGCCTTGCATGGATGCATGTGAGCTGCTGGTGCCTGAAGTCCAACTCTGTTGGGCTAGCTAGAGTTTATGTTTGGTTTTATCTTGGAGTACATTTTCTGTTGGGTTCTAAGAGGATGTTAGGATCCACTTGTTTTCTTACAGGAATCTGCAAATTTTCCTTGTTTTAAAAACAACCAACTAAATGAAAATTTTGTTCTTCTTACATTTACTGAATGTCTAGTCAGTTTTAATTTAAACGATGGTTTGACTCCAAGTTAAGCTAATTTCACACTGTACTCTAGGCATGTTGAATTTGGAGGGTGTGTTTTGCACTGCATGCTCAACTTCAGCACTTTCTTGCTTCCTAGCAATCGCTTCAGATCAATGTAAACTGGTTTTCTACATCTGAAATAATTTTTGAAACATTTTTGGAAGTGGAACACACCATTGGGTGGTTCCTGGTACTTCTGTGGCAGAATGGAATAGGCGGTGATCTGTTGTGTATAGAGAACTAGGGAAGAGTATAGGAATATTCTGAGATTGTTCAAGTTACGTGGTAATAGCTCTTCCAAAAGATTGTTGGTTTTTTTTAAAGCAAAGCTTTTCTAACTATACTTCAGTTACACAAGCAGAGGGTCTATCAGAGGGGAGAAAGAGTACTTTGAAGTGCTTTCACTTGCTTCATTAAAACATTAACTATTTTGACTTTGTTATTGAATGAACCCAAGTTTTTTCTTCTATAATGCCTTTTGTCTCCACCTTATTCTTGGGTACTTCCACATATGAAAGTTATACAACATACTGTTCTTTCCCAAACATCAATGTTACGAAAGATGCTTCAGCAGAATGGATATTTTAGGTTGGGATTTAAGTTCTAGAGAATTGTGATATCTTTGATTAAAAAACGTATGTCCAAACTTACAATCTATGTCTAAACTGAGCTCTTAGTGAACGGAATGTGAAGACAGTTTGCTTGTGTAAGTCAAGGGAAGTGATTCATACAATTGAATATGGAAGTTTGATAGATTACTTACTGTGAAGATCTCTCGCATTTTTATCTTTTTATAAAGATTTGCTTATTTTATTTATTATTTCTACTTCATTTTCAACATGAAGAATAGTTCTGCCCTAACAGTTCCCTTCTGTTTTTAAAACATGCTGAACTAAAACCTAAGCCTGAACTTTACCATATTCTGGAAATACCAAAATAAAGATCCAAGTCTAGTGACTTGAATCTGTTTTCTCTTTCAGGCCTTTACTTGCCATCATTTACATCAGGCTTGTATCAGTACAATTCCATGAAGCCATTCAGGTTACGCTGCTATAACTGTAGCAGCTTCAGGGCAATACATTTCGGAACTTTTTCCAGGGAGGGCCAGGCATCCCACAGCTTTGAGTTCCACGTAAGCGCAGCCATAGCCATCCTGGTTTGAATGCTCCACAAGCTGTGTATTCACAGGCTTTTCAACATAGTTTTAGGGAAACTTATTTGAGTTCATCTAGAGGAAATAATTCACAGTAAAATTCCAGGTTATTATTGCATTGTTTGTGCTTAAGACAACTTCTGCTGCTTTCTAGTGAATTGCTTTATGTGGAATGCAGCTTTAGAGTGGCGCTATTAAAATGTGTTTGAAGATGTTTTCAGCCAAGTAAACATGCAGTGTTCTTAAATGTGTGAAAACCCTGCAGCGTTCCTTCCTGCCCCTTTCTCCTCTGTGTTGCTGAAGCATTGCCGTCAGTAATATGGTTCAGTCTCTGTGTCTCTTTGATGTTACTTTGTGCAAATTCATGTTTGAAGTATAATTCCTTTACTGTATGTTTACACTGGCATTCAGAGCTTTGCATGCTTTCCTGACTACATAATTTTAAAAGTGAGAGATTTCTCTTAAAATTTTAAGATGATGATCTTTAAACTGGCAAATGTTTTAATAGTTTCATTAGCTTCTGTTAGGTCTGATATTTGGGATTAAAACTTGTAGAAATCTCCAAGTGAGGGGAATATAACCCATTTAACTTTGTTTCCAGAATATATCGGTTTCCATATCAAAAAAGGTCGATTTTTGTACATGTTTTATAAGCAGATCAATTACTCAGTATGTTAAAACCAGGAAAGGACCTATAAATAGCATCCAAGACACTAACAGTCAGTTGCAAAACTCTTCAGTAATGAAAGTAAACATCTGCAGCGAAAATGTTGATCTTTGTCACTGGTAGTTTTTTTCCATTCCTCATAACAGGCGATACTATTACTTTCATGATTCCTAACTTCAAGAAGAAAATTGCTTTATGCTTCTGTGTTAGTGCTAACTCCACTATTCTAGAATAATCACAGTGACAATTTCTTGGAAGGGATGATAGGTGAGGATGTGTTCCCCTTACAGAGCCTTTGCTGCAGCTGAGAATAGAGAAGTCAGAACATTTTCCTGAAGATGGCATACATATTTTCATTAATACTCTCCCTCCTTTTTTATTTTTTTTAATTCCATGAGAAAGTAAGGAAATTCCAGTTTTATTTCCACTAAACAAAAGGAACTTAAAAAAAAAACAACCCTGCAATCTCTGCTCTGTAAAGGTGACAGTTGAAACACATGGAATCATTTACTCAAATTACCTTTTAAATTCTCAGAAAACCCCCAAACCCTAAATTAAATCTTCTCCTAGACACCAGTGCACTGCAGCAGGACAGCTCTGTCATGCAAGGAAAGAGCTAGGACAATAACTGCTCAGGGCTGCTTTCGTATAAATGTCATGATGACGGTTGGCTCAATTGTTCTTGTCCTTTTGCAATGCATGCGATTTTGTGGCAGTAGGTTACATTTCCAGACGGGCAATGCTTCAGCAATTACATGGAATCAGTACATTCTCACACGACGAGCGTCACTATACTGCTCACACATGGATGAACAAAGGTAAGATTCAAAAACACTGGCTTCATTTTTATCCTAGCATGTGAGTTCAAGTGTCCTGTGTGTTTCTGTCAGTGAGGTGGGTAGCAAGTTAGAGGTTTTGTAGTTGCTTTTACATCAGAAGTCTTCTGTTTGTATGCTGCTGCTGCTCATAGCTGGAAATTAACCATCATTCCAGTGTTACGAAGTCGGTTCCTGAGTTTCCATCTGCATCTCACTAACCCAAACCATGCATAGGACAGGGCTGAATGAAAACTCTGAAGAAAGCAGGACTGCTGTTAGGGGAGTAGCAGTGTTTATAGTGTGTGGTCTTAACCTGTGGAATGCAGCTTTTTGAAATGCACTGACTGCAGATAATAATGCTTTTGCTCAGAGCTGCTCATAGTCTTAACAGCCTGAATAGCAGCATCTCCCAAACGATAGGCATTCGTTAGGTCTCAGGGGCCACTGGACCCCTCTGATGGTGCTCTCGGCTCCTCTGCTGCTAGCTGCAGGAACAGCCTGGAGAATTATTTGGAAAAAAAAGAAGAGCCAAGAAATCCAGGTCTGCAAGAGGAAGAGGAGGAAAAAAGGACATGGTTGTCTGAGGGAGATGACTGGGAGAGAGCAGAGGGATCCTGGGAGCTGGGTATGTGCCTCTCGGAGAAAGGGGAATACTGGGCTCCCTCAAAGCAGGAGGCAGTTCAGAGGCAGGAGCCCATTTATGAGAAAGTGTCATATAATAGGATGTCCTGCAGAGGAGGAGAAGAGGGAAGGAGAACTGAGGAGCCAAAAAGCATCTGCCTTTTCACATACAAACGTCCTGTCCCCTTACTGAAGCAGGGAGTCCAAATAAACTTTGTTTGACCTAGGTTACAGGGAGTACCTGGAAGTGGTCCTGGTTCAGACTCATGCAGAAAAAGGTTGTAGCTGACATTCCTGCTATGCCCATCATGCTGTGCAAGAAAAGGAAAATGCAACAGAAAACCCAGAATATGGTGGTTGGGTTAAGGATTACAACAGATTGGCAGTGTTCAGGTCAACTTTTAGAAGATGGGACATAATTTTAAAACATGGCAATTATGCTAGGAAAGGATATGGCAAGTTTTTAAAATTTCCCAAAGAAAGTGTTTTTATGTTTCTCTGGGCTACAATGGAGTGGTTTCTAAATAAGAATTTGGGGTATAATCTCTTTGAGAAGGGAGTCCAGGGGAATAGGCCTAAACTAAATTTTATCCCAAAATCTAGGAAGAGGAGAGATTTTTACCTTGCTTTAGAGCTAGCCAATAAAGTCACATAGTGATTGCAGCCTTTCATAGGTTTTGGATTGCTGTTCAGATATGTTTAATGACATCAAATTTTGACATGTGTCGTGCTGGTCTTTAGAATTTCAGTTTGAGTAGTGTATTTAATAGAAAATGGCACAGTATGTTCCCAAAAGTGTCCCAAAGATTATATCTGTTCGTGTCAGTTCTGCGAAGACGTATTAGTTAACTGTACTGCACAGGAGTGAGGAACATTTCTTGTAAATTTAGGGAGGGAGAAATCTTGATGACACATGCAAATGGCACATCATATATTTTAAGTTCCGTGTATGTCGCCTACACTAACTGCATTTGTCCTTTCAACATCTTTCTCAGTTTGAGCACCACCATATTTGAATTTTATGTGACTGTGATATTAATACACCTGTAAAGAGAAAATGAATTACATAATAACATTTTTTAAAAATTAGGTACCCTTTGGGGAAAAAACAAATATATATATATGTGTGTGGAGCCCTGATGATCTCTGCCTTGAAATTACTGTCTTCCCCTTCTTTACCTGGCAGCTGTCACTGTGCTTAGGAAGGAGCTGGGCCAACCAGTCTGCTGCAGAAGTACAAAGTGCTTGGGGTTATGGGAGACACTAATTCTCAAGGTATTAGAAACTGTGTTTGCACATGAATAAACAATCCCAGTTTTATGCAGATACAGTTAGTGGTACCGAGCCAGAACTAGAGAGCTACAACAGTGCCTACATGAAGGTGAAACGGGGTGAGGGCAGTGCTTGGAAGTTCACGTAGACCTAAATTTCTGTTCCATGAGAGTGTGACTGAAGTGCCAGAGACAGCTACCCTGTGAAGCTCCTGTTTGACAAGTCATGGATGCCCTCAAAGAACAGAAGCTGGCCCAAGTGTCAAAGAGTAGCAGGAGAATCTGCCCCCATCCCTCTGTGCCAACTTTTAAGGTAGCATATGTAGTAACGCTTGGTGTGGTTCCAGTAGTGCTTTGCTGTGGTTCTCTCCAATCTTTCCCAGGTAGTTGCTGCAAAGAGGATAATTTCAGCAGTTCACACAGAGTTGTCTGGGTAGGGGAATACAGTGCTGCAAGACATTGTCTGAGGAAGTGAGTCAGCAGCAAAACTGCTGCTTCTGGTGGAGAGCAGGAACCATATATACAGTATGAAGCTTAGCCCAGTTTTAAGTTGGGAGTATGTAAGAAAGTCCTTTTCTAATTTTATTCTTCAACCATGGCAGAAAGTATTCCTCTTTTTTGACATTTCTGCTGGCTCTGAAGAGACAGCTTTCTCTTCTGAGCTGTAAGAAGCATAATTTCATACCAGACACAGATCTACTTCATAATGATAGGTTCAGAAGCAAGCCTTTTATCTCAGGTCCAATAACTTCAGCTCTTTCTCCATCTCCAGAACTTCCTGGTCCTCTAGTTGTTACTGTTGCAGAAGAGCATGTGAGGTTTCCAATGATCTAGCCCTATTTTTGACTACAGGTCAGTAGGCAGCAGCAGTGGCACAAATTGTTTTGCAAAGACCATGCTAGCAGCCAGCCCTGCTCTCTTCTTCTTTCTGGCTCCTTTACTCCAGTAACCTGCAGAGCAGGTTTCTCACTTCACCCCCTGGGAAGCCAGAGTCGATTTGCACCCCAAGACATTTTGGATGCTGGGATCAGTTTAGCAATGGGTGTCTTTTCCCCAGAGAGCAGTTATTAATAGCTTGATGATAAACGATGGCTGTGAATGCAGTGCTAGAATGTCCTAGTGATGGAAACAAGAGCAGAGCAAAGGACACATGCTCTGAAGTTGGTAATGGCATCTCCCTTCATGTCCTGCAGCAACGAGATACATGGATTAATTTTAAATGCATTGGTAACATATGGGTCTAAAATTATTTCATGCTATTTAGAACAAGTCCTTTGAGCTAAGGCTGTTGTAAATTCTAATTAGTCTATGCTAATCTCCATAATAAGCAGCTATTTCTAATGCAGATCTAACTGATGAGGTCTGACAGCATTTTCCACACTTATTTATACACTGGCAGCAAACTGGTATTGTGCTAGTATCAGAATGTTTGCTCAGGTTACGAAAACTCTGTATTTTCTGTACTCTACAGGGAGTTTGTATTTGCTGCAGGCTTGTGCCTGTTCTAGGATTGCCAATTTATGCCTGTTTGCTTGTATTTATTTATGCAGAAAATAGGGAAAACTCCTTCAGCCGTTCCCGAAGCTCCAGCGTGTCCAGTATCGACAGGGACTCAAAGGAAGCAATTACTGCTTTGTACTTCATGGAGTCCTTTGCCCGAAAGAATGACTCTGCTGTCTCCCCCTGTCTCTGGGTTGGAACGGGCCTCGGTATGGTCTTAATCCTCTCCCTTAATCTGCCTGCTAGTGACGATTTACGGCAGTCAGAGCCAGTCATGGTGTCGCCAAGTGGTAAGAGTGCAGCTCTTTTCCTGTTTATTATCTGTCTTGGTACAAAAGGGGGAATAACTGGATGATTTTATATGGCCTTTTGGGCAGAAATTTCTCGATACATGTATCAAGCAATGGTCTCTCACTGCATAGAAAGCACACAGGTAAAGATAGATGCTCGTGAGCGACACACAGCTTCGTGAACAGAGACACTGTGGTTGTGTTAGTTCCAAAGATTACCTTATGTCGTGGGCAAAATTACATGTTTCTTGGGAGGATAGGGAAATTAGCAGAGTTCCCTCATATTGTGAAATTACAGTCCTGTGTACAGCTCTGATGCAATCCTATCTGGGATGCTGTGAACAGTTTGGCTGTCTTACTATCAGAAAGCTGGAGAGAAGCAGAAGGGAGTTCAGGAAACAAAAACATTGGCAGGTTGATGTGCCAGGAGAGATCCTTGGCTGAGTGAGTGACAGATGGTGTAGCAGAGAGAACAGAGGGCTGAGAGAGGTCAGGTCTGAGGAGAGGCAGCATGTGCTTAGTATGTTTAAAGCAAAATAATGACAAAAATCGGAGAATGCATAGGAATAGAGGTTTCCCACCCCTGGTTTGTTTAGAAAAACGATGCTGGAAGGTCACCAGACTAAGAGGAGCAATTTTACTACTGGGGCATAAATAACCTACTAGTATAATGTAGAAATAAACAACAGCCTATCTTTATGGTATTCAATAGCTTGTATTATATACATTATTTGATACTGGCTGCCCAAGACTTTTTCAGTACTGGCAGCCTGTTTGTTCACCTTCTTGTGTGGTCAGGAAGAACTGAGCAAGCAAGACTTGTCACCTTAGCTAGATGAATGTGTTTGCTCTGTTTACAAAAGCTGAACGTCAGCTGTGCTGCACGCATTCACAGTACTGACAACCAGTTTAATTGTGGTGCCAGTGTCAGTGACAGGAATTACATTTTGCAGGCACAGTTCTGACACTGAAAGGAGCCGTGCTGACCTTCGCGTGCTTGGACTGCATGGGGACGTTGACACATCCACCGTATGAAGTATGGAGGGACCCACACAGTGCTGACGATGGTGAAAAAACAAGGAAAAGGAAACTTGTCATGCATTCCCCTTCCTCCTCCCAGGATATGGGTGATCATCAATTTGCAGTCATTTGTTCAGAAAAACAAGCCAAAGTCTTCTCATTGCCTTCCCAAACATGTCTTTATGTCCACAACATCACCGAAACGTCCTTTTTATTGCGAGCAGATGTGGTCACCCTCTGTAACAGCGTCTGTCTGGCGTGCTTTTGTGCCAATGGGCACATCATGACACTGAGGTACTTATCTAACTAATCTTGTGGCAAAATTAAGCAAGGAGGTGGCACAGTGCAGTCACGTTCCGCTTGTGTTTACTCCAGAGTCTCTGATGCTTTGCGTTCGCTCCCTGGTGCGTGCGTTTAATCCCCTGCCTTGCCCGCTGCCATACCTCTTCCTTGGCAGCTGCACAGCAAAGCAAACTCCTTTATTTCATAGTAATCCCCCACCCATGACAATTTGATGGCTGATGACTTTTAACTGTCATCAAAGAAAACCCTGATAATTTTGCTCAGTTATGGTAAGTCAGGTATAGAGAAGTATAGAGAAACTCGGGTATAGAAAGGGTACTGTTTATCTAGTGTGAAGTAGCAAGTCCCCTGCTTGCTGTTACAGAAGATTTTGTGCTCAGAGCACCTGGTTTCCCTTACTTGTCATCTCCACCAGTGAGCTGGCTGTGCAGTACCCCTGTAGAAGTGCCCTCAGCTTGCCGCACCCCCTTCCCCCAGCCAGACCATTTAAATTTGGGGAAGTGCCATCCAAAATGGCAAACCAGGAGAAGCTGGAGGGACAGCAAAGGCAGTGCTGGAGCCTTTGTCCGCAGGGTGCAAGCAGGGCCCTGCCGTCGCATTTCCCGCAGCTGCCCATGCGATAGCTGGGGCCAGGCCTTACCCTGCAAACTGCCCAGACAATGTGGCACAAGCTGTACTGTCATATGCGCGTCCCAAATCCAGACAGTAACAGAATCCTAAGGGTCATTGAGGCAAGGCAGCTGAAACTTCTCTGTGCAAGAAAACAAAGTACGACAGGAAGGCAGCCTGATTATGGCGGGATTTTTCAGCTTAGAGCTGCACTTTAACTATTCCAGTTATGAAGAGCATAAACTTAAATGTTGGTTTAAAATGCGGCCGCAGAGCAGGTGTACCGCGTGTGGCAACTAACCTGGGTATCTGCTTCTCTTCAGCTTGCCCAGCCTTCGCCCACTGCTGGACATCAACTATTTGCCTGTAACAGACATGAGGATAGCGCGGACCTTTTGTTTCACTAACGAAGGGCAAGCTTTGTATCTCAGCTCTCCCACAGAGATCCAGCGCCTGACATACAGCCAGGAGATGTGTGACAATCTGCAGGTAAGGCTCAAACCCTTACTTTGGTGCTTGTGTGGGAGGGCCAGTGGCCTGACTCATCAGATGTAAATTGCCGCGGGTTCACTGCTGGGTTTTAGTATTTGAAGTGAAGGCTGTGCTGCGGGAGCAGGAGAGACGTGTTCCTTTCCACTTGCCCTGGCTGAATGGTGCCACAGCAGCAGAGAGAGGTCAGCAGCTCTGTCACCATTTGTACTTTTTCATGACACTGTCACTTTGGTCCTGTGCCCTAAGGGCTGGCCTGAGCCTAGAGCCTGCCCGCGCGTAACTGCAGTCTCTGTACAGAGGCAGGTTTGTGCCCAAATGGGACTCTTAGCAGCCTGCTTCTCTCAAAGTCCTACCGTACAAAAGACCAACTGTTAAAAATGACTGAAGGGAAAGCAGGGGAAGCTACAAATGGACAGCAGCTACAGCGGTTGGTACCGGCATGTGTCCAACCACACAGCAACTGCCTCAGTGAAAATATAAATTCCTTCCCATGTTTTTATCATTTTTTATCGTAACTCTAAAAATACCTTAATACCTGCAGCTTTCCATAGATAGGTGGGAGCATGAGACAAACCAGTGTGCTTAATATCAAAAAAAAAGCTCTGTTTTAATATATTTTTTAATTATTTACCATTGTTTTTACTCCAATAATTGGTACTCCCCTTCTTCCACATGAGGAAAGCATCTACCGTTGTACATTAAAACACAGTAGCTATAGAAATGGTCCAATTAAAATAATTTATTTTGAGCAAAAGGTCTTTACAATGTTAGATTTGGGTTGGTTGGGGTTTTTTAACAATGAAAATGCAAATTAAAAAGTCATTTACTGAAGAGGAGGAATTGTGAGAGGTTACAGGGAGAAACATGAGTAATAAAAGGGAAAAAAAGAGGGGGAATAAGTTCTAGGTTATATAATTAGCACTGAACTAGGATAGAAATATAAAAGAACTGGTCCTGCCAGCACTCATTATGCCCTAGGGAATAACATGTGCTGAGCTGCTCAACTCCCATCACAGCACTGTCTGTCTCAAGTCTGAAAAGGCACTGCGAGGGTGAGCATTGCCACAAGCTTCTGCGCATCCGGGAAGAGATTATTTTGCAGGGAACCGATTTTTAAGTGATCGAAAGGTTTGATCAATGTATCTTAGAATATGGACCTATAGTGAGAGGCTGTTACAAGCTAGATTTTTTTTTTTAATTAACCTTAATAGCATCATACAACAACCAACCCAAGGGAAACACAGTCCTTGCTTCTCTGTACAGTCAGACTGTGGCTGCTTGTATCTTGGCTTTTATGCAGAGAGGACAGTAAAAGACTTGCACAGTCATTATGTGTGTACAAAAAGCAGATGACCCCATATCACCTGCTACCTAGGAAAATAAAGCCAGGCTGCATGAGAGCCTCCACTTAGGCTTGAAGGGCTGCAGTAATTTTTCTCCCCAGAGCAGGTGACAGTGCAGAGGAACAGTAAGTGTGAGTCACAGCGCCGTCCTAGCACTCAGCCTCCCAGGAGCCGAGCGCTTTGTGCAGCACAACAGCTGTATCTGCCTGTTGAGGCTTCGATGAGCAAACACAGAGCTGAGCAACAGGGCAGCAACTGTTCTCAGTGCGCACAGCCTCACTGGTTTCAAACGCTAATGGGGCTGCACGCTTTCTTTATCAGTTTTATTCTGGAGAGCCCACTTTTCCTAGTACTGCTGCAGGTAAATCTGAGCCTGAGATTTGTTTGGGTCGACTGCTCCAAGATCCATGGCACCATGGCAGTGCCTTCAGCAGACGTGCTCATTTAGCATTGCTGATGGCACTGCCAACGTGCACAGCAACAGCAGCGGGGAGAGGTTGTATGGAAGGTGATGGGATTTTGTCAAAAAAAAAACCAACAAAACCCCACCAAACTCTCTGAACTGCTAGCAAGCAGTGAACTCGGGTACGCTATAAAGAGAAAACAGAGTGACTGCTCTGCTTGCCTGGATAATCACTAAAGCAAAACACATAATTCACAACAAATTGTTTATTCAATTATAGTGTTGCCTCTGCTGTTTCCAAGCGAAATGTGATCTTATCACTGATATTTTCACTCTGCATTGCTTGTAAATTTTTTTCTCTGTGGTAATGAATGTAAGACTGGGCCATGATAAACCAAGTCCCTTTGAAAGCTTGAGTGAATCTAGTTAGCCCAAGTATTTGCCTGTCATGAAACACAAATGTTAAGTACTCAGTACTGTTCACATAACAGACTCTTTGAAAACTGGTTTAGATCCAATGCATGTGGCTTGTTAATGCAAATAAAGAAATCACTTAGAACTGCTTTCATCTCACTAATTTTTCACATGGATTTTTGTCTGACTTTACTAGGACATGCTTGGGGATTTGTTTACTCCTGTGGAAACACCAGAAGCCCAAAACAGAGGCTTTCTCAAAGGACTTTTTGGAGGAAGTGGACAAGCTTTTGACAGAGAGGAGCTCTGTAAGTAATTTATTGGGGTTGGGTGGGTTTTTTTGCAGAAATCAATTCACAGGATCCTCTGCCCTTGTGATTTAGGAATGGAGCGGTACCCAAGATTTAGATCATTGATGAAAAAATAAAGACAACCTCATGAAGAAAGGGGAGAATCCTCAGTTGCCTTTCCATGATTCTTTCACCTTGGCAGCTTCTTTTGAACGAGTAAGGGCGGGGGGGCCCAGGACTGCACTGTAGATGTGCCGGTGCACAGAGCAGAGTCTTCCACATGTGCCATCTGCACTTCAGATGGCATCACCACTGCAAGGCTGCAGCCCTAGGGTGAGCAGCACTGACAAAGCCATGGCCAGGAACTCATTCCTGTCCATTTGTCTGTTTCTCCTTTGCAGTTGGCGAGGCCACGGCAGGAAAAGCCTCTCGCAGTCTTGCCCAGCACATCCCTGGATCAGGCGGAATTGAAGGTGTGAGAGGAGCCGCAGGAGGAGTCATTGGGGACTTGACTCGTGCACGCATTGCCCTTGATGAGAGAGGACAGAAACTGGGAGAGCTGGATGAAAGGACTGCGAGCATGATGGCCAGCGCAGAGGCATTTTCCAAACATGCGCACGAGGTAGGGGCCCCGGCACCACACACCCCAAACCAGGAACTGCCCATCCTGCAACTGAGCCTTTGCTTCCCTTTGGGAAAGTAAAGTACGGTTCTCCCCACTCACCCAGTCGTGGTGTTTTAGGTGTTCTAGGCCATTTTTCCTGCTCCCAAACAATGAGAATGCCAAAAAGACACTTCCAGTGTACACCCCTTCATTTCACATTTTCATAAATGAGCATCCATTGTTAGCCTCTGAATTTAGAACATGGCACTTCTCATCTCTTGCCTTTCTCACTAATTCATTATGATTTTTTTTTAAGCCACTTAGTGCAGCACATCTATGCAGGTAGGTGGATGTGTATGTAGGAACCTTTACAGATCTTATTGGGAAGAAGAGGAGAACATTTCTAGTACAACACTGTGGTACAGTTATATAGAATAGGGCTTGCCTGGAATAGACAGCTTCTATGCTTAGAGCTGGAAATGGAAAGCTCTTCTATCCCACGCTGTTAAGGCTGGGAATCAACTGAAGTGATTTTTCCTTGATGATAAAACAACATTAAAGAATACTTGCCCAGATTTTTCATTTAACATGCAGCACACCTCCGGACAAGACCTTTACCTTTTTATTGGCTTTTGTGAGGCAAAAATATGCAGAAAGAGCGTGCCCTGAAATGCAAGAAGTTTATATATTCAGGGCATATCTATTATGCTCCATAGATAAGCTTATCTCCATAGCAGTAAAACGCAAGTTCCTGGTTATACCCATACCTCTGTACTTTTTGCAGAAGAAAAGTAGTTAAAGATCCTCAGGAAAAATCTTAACAATTATGGAATTAAATACAAGGTCTCAGTGGACTCAAGACCTGGTGACTGTTAGTAAAGTACTGCATTGCTCTTCCTTTTTTACTTATGAAGTTTGTGACAGTTAATGGGCCTAGGTCATGTGCAATACCTTGTATGCAGAGCAGTGTTTTATATCTCTTTGTTTGTTTCCCATTGCTGTAGGTGATGCTGAAATACAAGGACAAAAAGTGGTACCAGTTTTAGATTTTCAAAGCAGCTGCTTGTGGCTTTAAGAAAACTGTTCAGGGAAGCAACATTCATTCCTAAATCTACCAGTCACTGGCCAGAGACAGTTTTTTCTCCTAGAAGATGTTTTCCTGTTACTATTATTGGATTCATCACAGTAGGAGTCAAGGAGAAATTTTACAGACCATGACACGGAACCTAAGAATCATGTGGGTCTTACTCCAACAGCTGGCTCATGCGATAGCCAATTTTTTTCCAAAAGGAACTCAACCATCACTGTGGCATGTAGTTTTGCAGAAGCTGTAGGTATGAACTGTGGGGAGTGCGTCTGGTTAAAAACTATTCTGTACAAACTCGAATGTTAATGCACTTATAAAACTTTGCATGACTAATTGACATCTTAAAAAAAGAAATTGAAAGCATGTTGTGACCGAAGAAAAATGGGATTTATTTCTATTCTGAGAAAAAAAACAAAAAAAAAACCTTAAATGGCAAAAATCTTTATTTTTTAAAAGTGACATTACAAAAAAGCCAGTACATTTCAAGCATGTTTGCTACTGTTCTCAACATAAAAATGAGTTGAGCTGCATTTTCTTATGTTATTTATTTCCCTTGAAAAACCTTGCTTGAAATCAGTGCTGTTTAACTCCTATCAAAAGAATAAGTAACTTCAAAATCCTATGCCCAAAATTTACAGATTTTTTCAAGCAGCTAGACAGGCACTATCTGAAATGAAAACACGAGCATAGATGGTTTATTTGCAATTCAGAGCACATGAAATGTCATCCTTATCTGTACTTTTTAAAATGTGCTCAAGAGTGATCTCGGTTGTCCTTGAAGGGGGGCTGTGGCGTTTTTCATCCCTGTGGTGTCTGTATCACTTGGTTGCCTTATTTCTCAGCAGCAGGAATAGAAAACCAGCTTAGGAAAGGCAAGATGGGAAACCGCAGGATTACAAGTTGGAGAGTCTGTCAAGTTCTGCTCACAGAAGCTACTTAGGAGCTTGCAGAGCAGTGATTTTTTTGTGGGTTTTTTAAGTGGTCAGTTGAGATTATGCTAAGGAAACTGCACAGTAACCCCCTGCAAAGCTGGAGGGGGGTGGGGGGAGCAGATCACAGCAGCACAACTAAACAATGGGCATGGGGAGGAGCATGAAAAACAACTGTCAACATACAGCCCTGAATTGGCACATATATAAAGTGACACCCCAGGTGCATGGCCATTGGCTTCCTGCTCACACTGCTAAAAGTTATTTCCTTCTGCTTCAAAGCAGCTTGTTTGGTTTCTACAGTGAACTCTGCAGAAAACTCTCCAACCTGCAGCTACAGAAGAGAACAGTAAGTAGAACCTGTTACCTGTCTACACACAGAGATTCCCAGTCCATGAGTGTGCTGCGGTAGCCTACAAGAGCCTGACTGCCACACAGGTCAACTGTTAAGTTAGAAATTTTTCCAAGATTGGCTTGGAAACAAGGCACTGAAGGCTTGTCTTCATGTGCCTGGACATCGTTTCAAATTAGAAAAGGGAAGTGAGGAAAAGGTGGAAAAGCAGCATTTAAAATTTTTCTATACGAGAAGAGTGACATCCTCTGTCCCTTCAAGGAGTCCTGACAGACAGTGATGCAGACAGGCACCATCCCTCTCCTAACTGGGCCTTATCTTCACTGGTGTTTAAGTCATCCCAGTGTTCAGATGATCTCTCTCAAAGATGCCTTTCCCATACCCTTCCTTTTCTTACAATAAAATGGAGCCCAGGAAATTGTACAGTCCAGAAGTCCAGCTTCACTATCAGCCCAGCTGCACAAGTTAAAGGGTTGGAACAGGTTTGAGGTGTTAAGTTTTAAATTCACATTGTAGCACAACAGGAATTTCATGCTTTACACGATTTCTACACTCGTCTGTGGGCAACATCAAAGTGATGGCCCTGACAGGTCTAGCGAGACTCTCTGTCACAGGAGAAACTGCTCTATAATCGTGAGAACTGTAGGAACTTGTTGGGAAGAAAGTCAAAGCCCAAGCAATGCCTAGGTTTCTGCTGAGAGTTAAGGAACCGGAGTTGTCCGGATGTCTCTGTGCGTGTGTGTGTTTGAGGAAACTGCAAACTCACCACTCTCTCTGATGCCAGTAGGAACTGGGTTGGGGAACTCCTTCCAGTGGCCCAGTCACAGAACTAGCTGCTTGCATGTGTGAGGAAGCATCACTGTAACCAGGCATCTAGGGTGAGAAATAAATGAGAACATTATAGCAATTCTATCTTCTGTTTAAATGTACATTCACTCTACATGTGCTCTGGCCTGTACTCCAAAACCACTAGTCTCTGGGCAACAAAATCATTTCAGGCAGCAGAGCACTCACTCAAACTCTCCAACCAACTTTCTAGCCCTTATTCTTCCTGCCTTCTCTGCTTTTTCAGAGAAGCTGAGCAGTTAATACGTTGTTAATACCAAGCCAAGGCTGCCCCACCAGCCTTTGTCCTGTACCTAGCTCTGCGCTTGCTTCTGCACCAAGGCGGTGCAGCTGGAAAGGCCGTTACCAGTTCCATCATGGCACTTGGGCCCCATAGCCTGTGGGTGTAACGTTTCCACTACGAACTGGTGTAACGCAGTCAGCCTTTACGAACACAGCCCTGGCGCTCGGGCAGCGGTTGGTTCGCTTCGATGACAAGGCAGCTACCTGTTCTGCCTAAGTTTTCGGCTGTACCCCACGTGGGTGGCTAACATTGCAGAGAGCCCTGTTACCTTGATTTCAGTGGAAATGTCTTCAGGCTGGAGCTAGAGCCTGCTCACTCGTTTGAGAATCACATCTGAAATTTAAGAGCAACTTTTAATTGCTAATCACTCCAGCATGCCCAGAGAGAAAAGTGTCTTCAACAAGTCTTTTACACAATGCCTGACTGACTTTGGCTGCCAACAGTCTCTAGCTTAACACCAGGGGGAAAAAAAAAAAAAAAAACACCAAAAAAAACAAAAAAACCCCCACCAACACCTGCCAGTAGATTTCCATTTGCATTTTTATGCAACAGAGAAATGAAAATTTAGCATCCCTCAAACTTTCAATTTTTAATACTAAACTTTTAAGCAACTTTTCTCTAGTACTCCCCATCAGGTCACAGCTGTATCTTGCTTTCCACTATTACTTATTTTAGATATTTCCAGACAGTTACAAATTACTACTTCTGTTCAGTTCACCACCTGTGACTATAATTATCAATTTTCTTGTAGTCTGTAGAGATCTAAAAAGTTGTATATGTTTGTATATAGAACATTCTATATATATAAATATATATATGTAATGTATATGTTGTATAAGTTTGTTAGTGCACACTGTTAAATGCTTTCTATCAAGATTTACCATGTATGTGGGAAAAAAAACTTCACTTAAAAACTTCAGTGAGGGAGGAAGAACTCTTGCCTGGTTGATTTATTGTGAAATGAGGGGGAGTGTGGGATTCTTGAAAGGCCTGACCTGAACACGCTACTAAAGGCTGTTAGTGAAAGGCATAAAGACACAGAATTCCAAGCAACGAGCACAGCATCTGACCTGACTTGCTGTAAGAAAATTGAGGACACGAGCTGCCCTTGGATGTTGAAATCATGTGCTTTCACCTTTCCCACTAAGACAGCGCCACCTCAAGCTAAATCCTAAACTTAGACATATCTTTAACATCGCAATCCTCCATTACAATAGACCAGATTGGCTGGAAATATTACCTCAATTTAAAATGCTTTTTGTTCTTTTGGATACCTTGTTCCCTTACATTCTTCTTTACAGGAGCTCTCTGTCACAGCCACATCCAAAACCGGACACAGAAAACTTCCAACAGTGCACACACGCCTCTGGGTTTGACCAGGTGTGTTTAATCTTATGCCTAGAGCTGTAGATAGAGTATGCAGAGAAGATACATTAAATTACATTATCTATATATGTTTTCAGAGTTTGCAAGTCTTCAATGAAGTACAAGCTATTTTATAAAAAAAAAAATCCATTCCTAGAGTTTTAACTTAAGCTTCAAATGTTGAATTAAAAGACATGATAAAGGAAACTTTGAGAATCAGTTTTTGGTTTGTATAATTACCTGTTTTCTAAATTTTTGAGTTCAATTACTTACATCAATTAGATATTCCCTATATTACCAGAATATAGCTTGTTACACAAATATTTAAACAGAAATACTCCATTTACTACACATAGTGTATAAAATTATCACATACAGAAATTCTCTGAAAGAGTTTACACGTTCCTTTTACAGAAGCCCATTACAGCACACACGTTGTGGCGTCAAAGAAGGTATGCATACAAAAATACTTTTTTCAGTCTACAATTTAAGAAGTGAGGAAAATGTTGCAGCTTAAATGAGAGCTGTGTTCAACCTCAGGACTCCTCCATTTACAAACTGCCCATAGTGTAACACAGGCAAAAAGCTGGATTTCAGTTAATTGCACCCCTTAGATACCCTGCCCTACATCTGTTTCCATAACCTAAAGGTGAATTCAAGCACAGTGTATTTTGGTCTTGAATGTTTTTTTGCCTTGGTTTGGTCTTAGTAAGAACACACTCTCTCTCATTAAGGAACTACGTGTGGCCATCTGTAGTCAACTCGTCATCTTAGGTGTATAAGCAATAGTCACGTAAATGAGTGTTTCCATTCATGTGTTTTGTTTTGTGATTAAATCAACAAATCAGACATTGTACTTTTTTAAATAGCAACCAATATTCAGATTCAATGTCAAGGAAATGTGGACAGAATATGTGTGGGGTTTGTTAATGAGTCATTACCTGTATCTCAGAACGAAGGCTAATCTGGGGTGAACCACACACGCCTGCGCTAACCATGTCCTGTTTCCACAGGTATCCTAAATCGGCATCACAAAAGGAAAACTAAGGCATCTTTAACTGAGGCTGTTTTGAATCCCCAGTAACAACCAAAAAAAAAGAGGGAAAGAAAATAAAGAATTGGTATTAGTTGGTGTTGATCTCTTTTTTTTTTTTTTCCAACCTCTACTCCTAGATTCTTTTAGTATTTCAAAGGTGCATGGTTTACGTAAAGACTTTGGGTGAAGTTAACGCTACCCCCAGGGATACGGAAAATGCAGCCATGGTTGTCGCTGGGTGGGGACGGCCACCTCCCTTCCTCCAGCAGCTCACGCAGGGACAAAACCCAGACCCCAGCTACTGTTCCTGTGCTTTACTGCAGGGAGCTCACATGGTGTCACGCTCATAACCCCGATCCCAGCCCCAGGAACATTAGCTGCATTAGCCGGGCTTCTCAGCCAGCTGAGGGCAGCCTGCACATCACTCACTTACTTCCATGTCAGGCTAAAAGCAGTCACCTACAAGCTGAACTCTCAAAAGGGCAGAAGCGAGCTCATTGAAAGGCACTTATCAACAACACGATGGAGTTGTTCTGCCAGGAGAAGCGCAAAAACGTCAGCCAAAGCTGCTGAGCATCCAGCTCCCTCTTTTCAGCTAGGGATTTAGAGGAAAAAACACCACAACTCTCTTTTTAGTGAAATACAGGTAGCACAGGAGAAAGGCAATATGACCAAACCAGATCAGATTATGTGTGTGTCATGTTTTGTCACCTGCCTCCCTCCCACCACTGCCCAGCTGCAAGAACACCCAAGGAGCACTTGCAGTAGGCAGGGACCAAAAGGAAACCTGCAGCAGAAAGACCAAGGCAAAACAAGCTTGCGGTCTGCGTGCAAGGCAAAGGACTGAGTAGCTGTATCAAACATCAGTGGCAGGAGTTCCTGCTACCACATCCACAGAAGTTCTGCCCTATACCAGTAGTAAATAGGCCAAATCAAAATTTGAGTCGTTTCGACAAGTGGATATGAACCAAACAGAACAAGGCTGCTCGACAGCCCAAGGGGCCGGGCTCTCCCTGCGAGGCGCCAGGTCACGCAGGTTCACGTGAGGTGAAGACAAGGCATTCCTGGTGACCGCAGGTCACGACTGGGTCCCAACCCAATGTCTTTTGGCAGACAGACACCCACCTGCTGGTGCAGCAGCCAGGCAAGGGCAGCGCAGGGCGCAAGGCAGGACTAGGCTGCAGTAGCAACTCCGTACACACGGAGGGACAAGGCTGCTGTAAAAGAAACAGAACTCCTACCCCTTCCGTAGCCTTCATCCGTCATGTTCTCGGGCTTGCCAGTCCCCATGTGTTACTGCACACGCTGGGCAGCGCCAGCTAACAGGAGGCAGGAGCGGACTGCAAAGAGAGGCACAAACCAGCTGAGGAACAGGGAGCGAACGCGATCAGATGCATCCCGTCCTGTCTACAAGAAGAGAGTAAGCTGCACTCCAGTTATCAGATCCTGAACTAGAAAAAAGCCCGGTTTCCAACTAAACACAGGCCTCAGCCCATTGGGGGGGGGGGGGGGGGGGGGGGGGGCTCACAGGAAAAAATGAGTAACACAAGCAGCCAACCTCCTTCTACCAACCTGATAAAATAACAGGTATCCTCTCCTGCACTGTTGTAAGCTTACCTGACCTAAGCCCTCTTCTGCTTCCCCTGCTTAGTCTCACTAATGGTTCAAGTCTCATCAGAATTAAGGAACATAAATAGCAGCAATCAGGCAACAGCTCAGAGCCACTTCTACTATCATGACTCAAACACCACAGCCACCTTGCTTACAGAGCAGCGGCCACCTTTTGTCATCTCATCAGCTCTAAATTACTGCTTAATTAAAATGAACTCACTGAGTTTGTTTAGCAAAATAAGTTTAGTTCTGTGTCAATCCCCTTATTGATTAGCATCACCCCTGTCTAGAGAGCTTGTTGGGAACTACGCGTGAGATCCGTCCTTCCAAAATTCTAAAGACAGTAAGTGGGGGGGGGAAATATTGTAATGTGCTGAAGAACAAGCAACTCAAATTAGCACAGCTCCAGTGAGGCCTGAAATACAGCACAGGTGTGTCACCGCAGGACACCCCGGGACAGGAAATCATTAGGCCCTGTGCATTGGTAATGAGCTCAACCCAGCACCTTCACAGGCAGAGCACACAAATGGTCAGACACCAGGGTGCTGAGGCTCAGATCTGTTAATAATAAAAGCTTTAATAAGCTAAGAAAAGAAACAACTGTCTTACCAACCGAATGCTGTGGATAAAGAGCTCAGCCATCAGGTGACAGATGTGGTAGAAAACCACAGCATAGAGCAGGCAGGAAGGAAACAAAAAAATCTCAGTGTAAAGTGAAATACAAAACAGGAAAGCAGGCCCCGTCAGTGCTGAGAAGGGCAGTCAAGGCATCCTCACCCGGGGCTTTGACTCAATACCACGTGTCCATTTTGCTGCCCAACAGGCAGGTGGCGGATCAGGGTCCAGGATGCGGCCTTTTGTACGCAGGCCCCATTAACATCTTTTAAAACTCACCATGTTCTTGAAACCTCGGTGCCGGGTACTTCTGATGTCAGGATAATGGCCACGCCAAAAGCGCGGCATCTGAAGTTAACAAGCTCAAGCACGCTATTGGGCTGTTGAAAGCCAAGTATGCATCCTCTCAGATCAGGCTATAAAGGCAACTTCAAAAGTACACTTCTTCAAAGGGATCTGGCAGAAGTTCAGAAATGAAAGAATAATTAGGGGCTTGAAAATTTCTCACAGGAGGCAAGAATGGAAAGATGGAGATTGCTTACATAAGGGAGGAACTGCAGAAGAAAGACCTGATAAAATAGAGGCATAAAGGTGGTGACAGGAGGCACCTGTCATCCCTTTCTTGTACCACACAAGGGCTACACGATGAAAATAACAATTCAAGGTCAGGCATTGTATGAAGTTAACAAAACCAGCTGAACTTGTACAACCATTGCAACCGTCTGGAAGGGAAACAAAACCACATGAGGTGAGGTTTAGCCAGACCAGAAGGTATTAGTGAGGAGAGTAACGCCAAACAGTGGCAGGTTAATTCCCTGCGAGCTCCTTCCTTGCTTCCCCTTTTGAAACATCTGATCCCAGCAGCTGACCCGAGTCAGCCTTGGGACCAGCTCAGCTTGACAAGCCCAAACTCCCAGAAAAACTTTCTGCCTGATTGCAGGGATGGAGTCCGACACTGAGGCAAAACGTGAGGGAAATCTGAGCAGTTTTTAGCGAGGCTACCAACAGGCAGGGTATGAGGCTTCCCTAGGAGACAGGTCTCTGAACGAAGAACCACAGATCACCCACCAGCGTTCAGCAACACCTCTCTAACACACCAGAGAGCTCAAACACCAGCAAGGCTGTCACTTCAGCTGGCTGACTGACATACTTTCTTTTCCTTCACAAAGATACAAATTGCCATTAAGTTTTTAACCAAGTGAGTTTCAGTCTTTAAAAAAGGATGTTTTTGCTGGTGATTGTTAACTGTAAGAGAGTCCAAACAATATCCCTCTCAAGGCCAGTTTGCAAGCTAGCAGTAGGATGAATTACAGCAGTCAGTCACCAAAATGCTTTCCTAAAAATCAGAGGCCAACCAAGCACCGGTTCCACTCACTGTGAACACTGCACAGCTGCTCAGTGAGAAATCCAGCCAGCTGTAAAGCCATTTCCTGGCTTTCCATGAAAGGCACCTGAATATCAGCAGCAGAATTCAGTACAAAACAATCCTAGCAGAGGCCTGTAAAATTCAACATTAAGTGCAAACACAATGACTTTTTTTTGTCCTAGACACAATTACACACAAGAACTGCAACATTACCTTTGTGCCTTGTTTTAATACAATATTCCAGCTTATTTCGTATGTAATAAATTCATTAGGCTTCAGGGTTTTGTTTTAAATTACAAGATGAAGCATATTTTAACAGAATTCATTTAAATACTGTGCTTTTAGCAATCAATAATTTCACAGTTCTGTAAACATGCTTCACTGTGCCATCTGACCTTCGAAGGGTTTGGCTTGGTGAATTCATACCAGCTTCCGCCACTCATTTCAGAAGGCAGTAGAAACACGATACAGGAGGATCGCACCGCGCACAGGTCTGTCACAGGCCCGTGCCCTGCCCAGTCCGTGGTGCCTTCCGCCTCGCCACACACACGGGAAAGCTGCATTTCATGTCAGAGCTCCAGGTCCTGCAGGTCTCCCCAGCTAGGTCCAATTTTCACTTTAACATTCAGTTTTACCGACAGTTTCATGGCGTTTTCCATCTCGTGCTTGACAATCTGAGCGACCTAGAAGGAAACGCTAAACATCAGATGTACACCTAACTTCAGTGCTCTGTTTTTCTGTCAATAGCTGGGGTGGCCGGACAGCCGGATTCCTCTCCTGTGTTTATTTGCACTGACTTACCACTGACAGAAATGCAACCAGTTTAATCCTAATTAGGGTTTATGAATGGAGAAACTGTATAAAGCCAGTAACACTTTATGCAGCAGAGAGTTGTGACTGGTTCCACACTGTTTAAGACTACTTAAAAAAGAGGCAAGATTAAGTTTCCATTAAACACTTGAGAGTCCTGCCGAGTCTCCCCTTTCACCCAGCAACATAATCGTGTTTCATGGAGTCTGTTCTGAAAATGTCAATGTACTGAAAGCAAGACACAAAACAAATACACCTGAGGCAAAGAATGGTGTTCCTCCTCATTGTCTTGGCACAAGAGGCACTCTGTGAAACACAAACGACAAACCTCTGGGAAAGCAGATCACATTCAACACAGGTGCTAGAAATACCGCTCAGGTTCCCCCTCACTATTTTGTTGAGGCAACTCCCAACACTTGCTGCCCTCCAAAAGTACTGCTAGGAAAACACTCATTTCAGTATGCAGTTAGGGCACCAGAAGATACTTTTGCCTGCAACTTTTTGCATTGTGAGAGACTGGATTTTATTTTCCTGACTGTAAATACCTGCCCTGCATAAAAGGACTCTCCTTCCTACCCCAAGACCCACACAGAGTCCAGCCTGTCCTGCGTTGCTTGTTTGAATGAATCTTGCAGTCCACACTCATCCCACAAACCTTTCCACAGCAGAGTGAAAACAGGCTTTGAAATTATTGTGATTCCTCATCTCAGCTAGTGGCCACTGTGTGAGCACAGGAACTATTCAAGCTTTCTGACCCTTCCATGAGTTCTCATAATTTCTTCACAGGTACCCACAATAGAAATTCCCCCAGTTTTTACTGGGGAATGAAGGAGGGGATTTGAGGAGATCAGAGCACAAGAGTTTACCACAGCATTAAGAACTAGGGGAAGATTTGTCTTCCAAACCCCTACGCCCTTACATACCACATTTCAAAATGATCTTGATAACCTAGAAAAATGCTTTGAAATGGGATGTAATTCACCACAGACAAATACAGAGTAGAAAGAAGCAGGGTAGAGAACTAGGATAGAGATAATCTACTGTTCAAAAATAGGATGAAAAATAACTGCCTGGGAAGGAAAAAAATGGGGTTATCAGAGATTAAAAACCAAACAGGGCTTTAAGCAAGGCATACTGTTGTGAGAAAGAAAGCAAATGTAATTCTGGAACACAGAAAATGTTGCTTATGTGACACACAGATCAATCTTCCACTCTATTCAAACCACTCCAGCCTTGATCAAGTTTGGGGCCCAGTATTTCAAAAGAAACACGAACCATACAGAGGGAGATTCTCTGAGAATGGTCACAGGTCCAGCACACACCACCAGCAAGGAACACAAGATTAGGGCTGCTGCACCTAGAACAAGGGATGGTGGCTGCAGGAGAGACACGAAAACCTGCATGAGGTTCCTGGGGAAGCTGATGGAATGAGACAGGACATGCACCAACGCCCTGACCTTGGTGGCTTTGGGCTCTGAATTTCCTGTACATTAAGCAAACAGCATGGCTTCCAGAGTTCTCAATGGTCAGCTAAAGCACACTTGGAGGAATTCTGGCAATCTTGAAAACATAAATGCAATGATGCTGGGAACAAGCAAGCAGTTTAAAAGCATCTAGCCTTTGATTCCGAATCTAGTCCATACCTTTATGTTCCTACCTGATTCCTCTTTGCCAGGGTCAGCTCAACAGATAGAAGGTCAAGCCTCCTTCTACCATCCTTGGCAATATTATCATAGTCTTGCTATTGTGATAAGCTCTGAAAGCTCGCTACCTTCACTTTGACATTCTGCACAGACTAGGAAAGCCCTGATGCCCCAGGCATTTCACACCTTCAGCACAAGAAAAAACAGGTATTACCCCAATGTGGTCTTTTAAAAAGAAGCAAGCTAGCTCACTGATAGACTGCAAATGAAAACAGAATGATCACTAGAGTTGTTTCTCTTACAAACCATTTGTCAGGATACTCTGACTGGAACACAAATTCCTAGATATATGGAAAGATATTTTTAGTTTTCTTTTATGCACTTTGGCAGCCGAAAATAAGCTAGAGCCAGCATCGAGCCTGTGACCAAACTAACTTCTCCGCATAAAAATTGCTGTTGCAGCTGAGAAATACATGATTTACAGTATAATAAAGCTTTAGTGCCAGCAAGATGAAAAAACCTCACAAATACAGAAACCAAGAAATGCTCACTTCTTTTTTACTAAGAGGTATATTGTAGTTCAAAAGGACCAATTAATTCAGGCCCTACTTTAAGTGGGGGCTTAAGAGGGAGATACTTCAATAGATCCTTTCCAACTTAGCTCTTTCCACTATAGGATAATTCTAATGGTGCATCTAAAGCACAGCAAACAATATTATCAAAAAAAGATTCTTTCTGGCCCTAAAAACAATGAATCAAAGGGGTAAGAAGTACTCTGTTGTCTCAGCTCGACAGAAATCCTTGAAAAACAAGCAAATCTGGCACACACACAAGGAAAGTCTGAGTCTAGGAAATATGCCTTGTGTACATATGCTGTTTTAAGGGACTGCCCAGAAAATCTGTGGACAGAAATATATCTGAAGGAAGTTGGAAAAGCTAGTAATAATTACCCTTGAAGTTGAGGTGGTTAATGAAAAAATATAATACAAAAAATAACAAGGAAATCCACTCACTTGGCCCCAGTTCTTCTGGGGACACTGTGATAACTTGGAGCCAGTACCTAAAGACGTAAATGCCTATACTCAGGGGATTTCAGTTTTCTACAGAAAGAAAATTAGGAGCCTTTTCATCTCTAAAACAGCCTGCCTGGATTGAAGCAGCAGATGTCTGAACAGAGCTAGCAAAAGGAACAGAAGCGTGAGCTGACATTCAAGAAAAAAATATTAAACCTTTTGTTCTTAATGAAATTAAAAAAAAAAAACCATGCTCAGGCCAGTCAGTACTACTGAAAGGTCTCTCAGACAAGGAGTTACTGCTTGCCATAATGAAATGGCCTTTTGTCATTAAAGACATGTATGCACAGAACAGAAGTGGGAGAAAGACATCCCCAAGCTCTGGAAGCCCACCCTGGGAGCCTTCCTGCATTTGTGCTCAGGACTTGGGAGAACACTGAGCTGCCAACATACAGCTAAAACGCTACTGAAAGCTGTCACACAGACACCACCCCGCCCAGGCACAGGAGCATCTACATGGTGGAAGAGCACACACAGAGACACACATGCACATGAAAGGTACCCGAAGTCCACACAGCACGTTTCTTGTATCTACCGTGCTGCTAATCAGCACCATAACACCCCTACCAGAAAGACAGGTAGGTAGGGAATGAGGAAACAAGTACCAAAAGCAAAGACTCCTCCTTTCCCTACACAGAGTACAAACCACAGCTGTAACAGTACATATTCCAAGTTAAGCACCAGAAGACACGAGTGTAAACAAGGAGACAAAAACACCTCCAAACGGCGAAAAACTTCCCCCTACACCTGTCAACAGTATTAAGTTACTTCACTCATCAAGTCTTGCAGAGAAGTTGTATGAACTACTGTTATATATGCTGCTAAAGCAGCAAAGTATATGTTGGAAAAATGAACTTGAGCATGAAAATAAAGGGATCAAGAATATAAACATCATTTTTCAGCCAACTTAACATCATCTTCACAGACCTTTTAGCGCACAGCAAGAGAGGATCCAGGGAACAGAACCTGAGCCCCTAGAAGGAAGGCTTGTTTGAAACATCGTAAATGCAGGAGGTAGCTGAAAAAGCAACTGCACGGCCGTACCTGGATGACATCATCCTCTGCAACTTCATAGAGGAGCTCATCGTGGAGTTGGAGGATGAAGAAACCTCCGCTGATTGATGGATGTAACATCCCTCCATTTCTCTTCCTCACCAGCCTTCCTACACAGGGGAAGAGCACAGTTCGTTAGATACCATTATGCAAAGGCATGTTTCTTGTATCAAAAAACCCTTGCACGTTCCTCATGCTGAGAAAAAGAACATGAGGAACTTTAAAATGAAAAAGCCCATGTCTACAGATAAAACCACAAAACATTACTATTCTATCAATATTTGTACAGCTACTGAGGGAAAAACATTAATGAAAAGCATTTTAGATATAAACATTTCAGCCTTACATTATAAAGATATGAATCAGAACAGAAACAAGAGACAGTTGCATCTCCTGAACCATCTGTTTTAAAAGTAAATTTTAAATAAAATCATGTCAAGTTTAATCAGAAGTTGGTTTGCAACATTCTCTCTGGCAATGAATTAGAATTCTGCTTTTCTTCCAAAATTATTTTAATGGCTAGTCTAAAAAAGCAGTAAGCCTCCTCCCAAATGCAGTTATCTGAAACTGTAGCTACTACTCCTGATTAAAAACAGGAAAGAAAAAAAGAGCAGTTTTTGAATAAACAAGTAAGCAGCTGACAAAAACAGGATCCTGGTAGGCCTTGCCTGACAAAAATAAAACAGAACAAATAGTTCCATGGTAAAAGCTTTTTTAAAAAAAATAAACAAACACAACCTCACACACACAAACTCAAAAGTTATTTATTTCTCAGGTCAGCTAACAGGAGGACTCCAGTTCTCAACTACAGGAAGGGTTTCACAGCATCATCAGTTCCTCACACAAGTCTCACACTGAAGCAGCAGTATTAAAGAAGCTACACGATGCAGGATGCATCTCTGTGCTACGGGCATTTGTAACTTGCTGAAAGAGAATTCTTCCCAGTTCTTGAAACAGCTTATATCAGAGGAGGAAAAATTGTCACAAATGCATCTACTCGCCTTCCTACAGTTATGTTGGCCGAAGGTCAGTTGCTGCTGCTCCTGGAAGGGGTGGGAAGCTCTGCTAGGCACATGCCTTCCACTTATAGCAGACTTCTGAATCTTGTCTCTCTAAAATAAAACTCCCTGGCATATTTTTAGAGGTTTGGCAATTAATTATTTAGTTTTCCTTCTCAGTCCTACAAATCAACTCCTCATATTAAGACAGCTTCATGTTTCAGGCTGAAGCATATGAACTGCCAAAGAAAGATAGCACTCCATCCCTTAAGTTGTCTTTCTAAAAATATATGACTGAACAAAACAGTGTCTACATTATGCTAAAAAAGTCATCTTCATAGCACTCTTCTGGGAATGAGTACCCCAGCACAGCTTTGCTATCTGCAGCCAGAAGAAATTTATGCTGATAAGTGTTTCATATAATATTCTTGTGGAGTCTCTGTACATCAAATTCCAGTCAACAAATTCTAGACTTAATTCTAAAAAAAAAAAAAAAAAAAAAAGTATTTTTGGAACTAGACGTTGTTCCACTCTATCTTTTCACTGCCTTTGAAGCCAGAGTATCTGCTCAGTTTCTCCTTCCTACTTTTGAACAATTCTGTGGTGGCATCACAGACAATATCATATATGAACACCCACTGTCAACCTTTGCAAGATCTGCTTTGAGGCAGTTGGGGTTTCTGATCTAATCACAGCATTTGCTTTAGTTTGTGTGTTGAGCAGACATTCTCCCTCCTTCCTCATGACTTTGCTGCCCATTAAACACAGACTTACTGCTGTCAGGAAACAAAATGTCTCCCACCCCTAGTCCAAAGGCCCTAACTCTTTTTTGCAGGCCTTTTTTTTTTCTTTTACATTAGTAACACTGAAAATTTTGCTCTAGTGTGCAAGGAAGAGGTGAGCATACCGGTCTTATTTCTCTGGAAGCAGCTCTCCAGATGTCCATGGGACTTGATCACAGAGGAGAAAGTTTCCAGGCGCCTCTGAATGTTCACAGTGGCTGTTTTGACAATGTCTGCAGCAGATCCCTGAACAGTTGTATTCACAGCCTGTCGCTCTGCCTAAACAGAGATAGTTGTTCTCAAAACTCACCCCCAAAAAATAAATCAAATCCAGCATGCCACATGTACTTCATTAAAAATGACAAATACATGGCCAAATACAAGCATAGTAAAACCGCCAGATAAAGAGTTTGTTATATCTGCCTGAAAGAGAGAGACATTAAAGACTAGCGTCAAACAGAAAATTTCTCCAGATGACTAAGAAAAGCAGGATTTCCACAAATTTAAAATTAATTAATATCAAGGGTAATAACCTCAAGAGTCACAAGCTACAAGAGGGAGAAGCATATACACCTGACAACAGTTTCATGAGGAGCAGAAAAATCTCACAGTTAATCCAAATACCTTCTGCCTATCTTCAAAACCATCAGGAATGGATAACCAAAGGCAAGAAGCTGGACTTCATGGACTAATAATCTGGTCTGCTACACCAAACCCTGACTGCAAAAACCCACAAGACCACACTGTGACACAATGACTTTTCCCACACACACACAAGCAACCTCTCTACTAATCCCCTCCTTGGACAAGAAAACTGTATTCAAAGGTTCTTCTCTCTTTGATTAGAGCTGAAATGTGTGCAAAAGTTATGAGGAAGCTGAAATGAAAGTGAAGATAATTCATTAACTGGTCTTTAATATGATTTTAAAAAATAAATCAAAGTTGATCAGAAGGTGCATCTACAAAGGTGCATCCTGAAGTATCCTTCAGATTAAACAGTCAAATCATCTCAAAAGTTTTTTGAGAGTCTCCTTGTTTCCCTTTCAACTACTTGATAGTACAAACTCTCCCACTTCCTCCTTCTTCCACTCTAGTCTTTAATTCCATACAACCCGATCCAGCTTCCTACTGAGAAGTATAATGCTTTCTCCCCACAGAAATGTACCAACATCTCCCCAGGGACTCAATTCACTCTTACTGAAGTAGAGTCTATGATAGATGTGTCCAAAACGACCTTGAAAAAAAATAATGCCAGTGCAAAGGCATATATTCACTAAATATTTATTCAACGAGTTAGAGCAATTTTCCTTTGAGGGGCAATAAGAAAAGGAACAAATACTCAAACATATAAGACCTAAATGCCCTTTCCTGTTCAAGTGCTGATAGCATATAACATACAAAGACTGCTGAGTGGGAGCGACTCATTCTGAAGAGTTAAAGCACATCACTGTGTGGAGGCTTTACAAATCATGTCCATTTCAATAAATTACTCATTCCGGTTCCAATGTGGGAGTTCTGAAGTGAGGTTAGCACAGTGATGACAGCTGTACACCCAGTCACAGAAGACTTACGTCAAGCAGACCATGACAAAAGCTCTGCTATTCACAGAACAACTGAGGGAAGAATGAACTAAGTGAGAAGCGGAAGGTCATGACCAAGATGGCTCATAGACCCTGTAAAACCGCAGATACGGATACGCGAAGAAATCTAGTACTTTAAAAACAACAACAACAAACAGAAAGAAAAAAGGGAAAAAGGTACTGCACTCAACATACATGAGCTTTACTGTAGGGATTTGGATCTTTGATAGCTGGCAGGTATCTCCGTCTCCCCAGGATGGTCTGCACAAACCCATCTCTTCTGCAGCTCCTCACCGTCTCCCTCAAGAATTTCTGAATCCCTGTGAAAGGTAAGAAAAAGTTTTCCCTAATACAGCTGATGTTCCATGTTCACTTCTCACTGGGGTCACTGAAAGCGGTCTGGGACACCCAAACAGCACAAAGGTAATTCTTGAAATTTCCTAGACCCTGTCAGTGGCCAAGGGCACACAATCGCTCATTCAGCCTATTCGCAGCTCTGCTGGGAAACCTATTAAGACTTTTGAGGTGGAAGAGAGCGCATAGTGTCAGGATATCTGGCTGTGCACAAGGAGGTAGGAATTCCATTCTGCACAGTGCCCAGGCACAGAGGATCATACATGTATTATTGATAATGGAGAGGTCAGGACCTGGACCAGCACTGGAAAGACAAGTAGTAGGAAAGGAGTAAGTTGAAAGCAGAAGTCAGAGCCCTTGATGCCTCAGGCTGCCTAACTTCAGACTGTGTCACTTCAGATTCTAGGATGAAACAAACTCACCCACCTGCACTTTGCAAGGGAAGCAGTGAATCCACCAAGAGAGTTAAAAAGAAACTTAGGTCAAAGAAAGGTGAGAGAGGGAAGAGTCCCTTTCACTGCAAGTTCAGGTAATAACTGGACTAAAGTGGAAAAAGTTAACTTCAGGCAGTCTCTTTCCAAGGTTTACAAAACATAAAAGGTAAAAGGAGCTATTCAAGATCAAGACTGACAGTATTAGTCAATTCATTAGGTATGTAATTTAGCATGTCAGCCTGGCAATACACACAAGTGAAAATTCATAAGAAGTGACGTTACAATATAAGGTACATTGCGGCGTTTGTATGTATGCACATGTACCGAGAGGGGGGAACCAGGAAGTCATTTCTAAGGGTCATGAAGGAGAGACTATCCAGAAATTACTGAAGACTAAACAGACTCTTAATAGGACACCATTTCTCAGCATCTGCCTCCTAAAGAAACAAACCCTGAATCTTCAGAACACAATTTTCCAGCTCATTTCCAAGTTTTACGATTAGAGCTAGCTGTCTCTCATGCCATTTGCCCTCCATTCATTTTCTGATTGCAGCTCTACTCCCTTTATAGCTTTCCTAAAAATTAACATGCTGCTTAGAAACGCAACAGTGTCTTTTTACAAAACATGGGAGAGCTGCTCTGAGCAGCTGGATAAAAATGTAAGGGTTATATGCAAAACAGTTTAAAATTCAATGAAAGCAGAAAACAAGAACAGAAGAGAGAAGTACTTATATTTAAAATGTATAAGAAGTGTGGTCTAAAGTTATATTGCATATCCTTTGAAGCTGTGTGTTTTATAAGGAAGAGAGTGTTTCTTTTTCAGAAAGCTAAGAGCTTTAACATTAATCCCCAGGGCTTATTAATTAATTAAAAAAACAACAAAATAATTAATATAATAAGCATACAACAAGATCCTAAAGATGAATAAAACCAGAGTGTACCGTAAAACATTATGGAGTATCAAACTGCTGTGTTCATGCACTAGACTTCTTCAAAATGAAAAGCTTTTTCAAAAGAGATAGGAGTAGTAGAGGGCTGAGACAAATTTAGGATTTGAAGAACATGGAGAGAAAGGATTAAAAACAACCACCACCCAGCTCCCAGCCATATCCGAACCTGTGTATCTTGATTTGAAGGATTCAATGTAATTGGCAGCTTCATTTTCATCAATCCCCATCTGCTCGCCTAAAGATTTTGCTCCTATTCCATAGATGATTCCATAGCAAATCTGCCAGAGGACAGTGTGAAGAACCGCAACCATATGGTGAACCATGCAGAGAAAGCAGAACCAAAACAAAGTGTGATTCACTGGAAGACAAGTGTATGGGAACAAGGGCGAGCATGCAAAAAGAGAGACTACCTCTGAGTCCGAGCCATTCATGCCGCTTTTCTCCACGCTCATCCCCCAAAACCCAGACAGCTCCAACTGAAACGTATTGAGAGTGGGAGGACATACAAAGCAACTACTGAACAGCCACGGCGGAACCCCAACAGAAAACCGTACTATTGACTCCCTGATTTTTGAACACTGAACCTTCCTGCCCAGAAAGCTGCTGCTGAATTTTTCTCCTAAAAGTTACCTGTTTAGCTTGTTGCCTGGTCCCATCTCCAACGGCTTCAGGATCAATCATTTTCCATTCCGCTGCTATGTTCTTAAAGACATCAGTACCTCCGTTCAAGGCTTGAATGAGTCGACAGTCGCAAGACAGATGAGCAAGGATCCTCAGTTCAAGCTGAGAGTAATCAGCAGCCAAGATTAAGCCACCTGAAGTCAAGAAGTTAGCAAACATCATTATTTCATAAATTACTCCAACAACATTCCAACCAACATTCCAGCAAGAAGGACTGAATCTGTCCTTGCATCTTCTGCTCTGAAAGTTTTCCACAGCCATTTCTATCAGAAAAATTCTTGCCTTTTTCCCCAATGCCCAGGCCTGCCTGCTTTCCATCTAGCCCCTACATCTGGAATCCATAAAAAACACACAAAGTATCTCTCCAGGTGTCTGTGTAAAAGTCTAGCACCTGATAGGAATGATCGTCACAGAGATCAGACCAGCAGACTTGTACTAAGCCAGGGCAGGCAATATGAGAACTGATATTTGGATAGAAAGAACACTAGATAGAGTGCAATTTGTGTATTAAGAGCTGCCTAAGCTACCTCTTTAAAAAACAGGTATTCTTAAAGAGGAAAGGAAAGTGTGAACATTTGAATTGTAACATTTGAATAATTTCCCCAACTGAAACTCTCTCCTTTACAGTCTTGTGAATAATTTTGAGGGCATGCTAACTACTGCATTAGTTTTCCAAGCAGGTTGCTCAGTCAGATATATACTGTCATCAATTCTTAACTCTTCATCAGATCTAGGATTTTTTGTTAACTATATTCTCAACAATTGCGGAGCAGGATCTGGGCATTACCTGGGAAGGGAACAAAAGCGTGCCTCATGCTGACAGAAAATGGTATTCCTCTTTCTTGGGATCTGTCTTCAGCCTCAGCCTGTAGGCCATTAGGCAAAATGCTGGAACGCTTTCTACACCTGTGGAGACAAAGAATAACTGTTCTTCACCAATTTCTAAAACACTTAAAGATGCATAATCATTTTTGCCACAAAGAATCAGTGAAAACAAGTGAGACCGTAGCCTCTATTCCACTCCTCTGGACAAGCCATACCTAAATTTGACCATGGGGGAATTGGACAGAGGCCATACGTACACCTGAAGGGATTTACTGACTCTGAACAGATTTAGGGATAAATCTTCCTAGTACATTGGATAATTCCACTCCAAAACAGGTAAGATGAAAGGCCCCAGATCTGTGATGGGTGCATTCCAGAAAGATAGCACAGGAGTCCTACAGGAATACTAAAAACTCAACACCCCACCTTGAGTGCCAAGTCTTCTCTCAACATCATTCTCATATGCAGAATGCCTACACCAGCCCATACCTAGCAGAGACAGAAAAGATTTCCCCCACATCAGCCTCATGACTCTGCACACACACACGCACACACACAAGTAAGCCTGTAAAAGCAGAGCAGAAGTTGCAGAAGACGTGCTCGTAAAACACTGCACGTTTCCTCTCTAAAGACTGAGCAAAAAAGGCCCCAAAGCAACTTGATTTTCTTTTCCAGGTGGCCAGAAGTTTACAGTGACACCCAGGTGCTCTGCAACATCTCAGGGCTTGCTTAGCTCTCCTGTCCCACCAAGACACTTGTAGCTGCAGATGAAATTGTAGCCATCAGTGCCCCCACTGAACAGTGCGCAGCTGTGACACCATACATACCACCTACTCCCATCAGCACCAGTCTACCTGCCAGTCCGTTGGGTTCTTCACTAGAAGTCAAAAGGCCTTTATAAGTCCTTGATGTTTGAGTCAGGGATCTGAGCAATTTCTTTTTCAGAATGAAAAGGTATCTCTGAGATCAAGACTAGTTTCAGCAAAGCACAGAAAAGACATCATGCGCTCTTCCCTTATGCACTCCCTTTTCTTCTTACACCTTGTCATCTCAGGGATGGTAGGGATCAAGGAGATGAAAGATAGCACAAAAATCACAGAAATAAGTTTGCAAAAGAAATAAAGGTCAGGGACAACATATGGGAACTGTAGAGAATCATACTGTCCAGCACAGGTTCCCAGTTTAGTTGAATGAGTAAGGGCTTTATACAATGATCTAATTTAGCTACACTCCTCTGGTCAGAAGCTTCTTGCAACAAGAGGAAGGAGTAGTAACAGCAATTACTAAGTTAAAAGACAGTTTGGACCAAAGTTTGGAAGGCATGTCAGACTTAGGCTGCATGACATTCTTTTGTGCCAGCAGTCATTTCTGTGACTTTGGGATTGCTCATCTTCCTAACGCACTGGCTGCTTAACTAAGGAATGTAGTCCCAAAAGTCAGCCTGAGAAGCAGACCTCTCTCAAGTTCAGCAAGCACTCCGTTCCTTTGATGGGCTGCTTCGCTACAGGGAAGACTCTAAGAATGCAGCCCACTCTCCAACCATCCTGCAAAGCTGCTGCAAGCCTGAGCACTGCCAGAGCCATTCTCAGAACATTTCTGCCTCCATGGCTAGGCCTGGTTCTTCTGAAGACACATGGACAAGATCCTGCTGCTCCTGGGCTCTCTTACCGTGCTACTCAGGGCACAAGGATGTTAGACACATGGTGGTAAAAGACGACAAACAGAAGAGCCAAAAACTTCCAAATTTCTCACATCTTGCTAGGGGAAAAAAAGATGATAAAAGTCACTCAGGTGACCCATGTGGGACAAGAACCTGAATGGAAAGAGAAACTGAAAGGATAGAAAACCACCACCGAGTATGAAGGCCCAAAGCTCACGAGCTATCTGCTAAAAGATCCACCTTGATATTTCACTAGACTTGCGCACAACTGTTTAGGCACTGGCATGTAATACTGTCAAAATAGGCTGTTTGGTTAACAGAAACCAGATTTAGAAATCTTTTTCTGTTACCTGGTAGATTTTGCAGGATCATTATCACAAGTGAAACTATTAACAAAGAATGAAAAATATATTCACCCATGTTCCCTTACACAGGGAGCTGCACAGCATAAACCAGTTGAACTTTCTTCTGCTTCTTCCATAATAACCTCGCCTCTTTCAGAGTAGCTCTTAGAACGTCAGACCAGATCCTAACTTCAATTTAGTTACTTTTAACACTCAGGCTTTCCATCCAACAGTTGGGAGCATAATGCTAATCTCACTGTAGGGTTTCATAAAGAATTTCAAAAAGCAAGTGGCTACATGGAGTCACATGCTGTTAGTATTATTAGGTCTTTCACGTGTCACTGATCTTTAGGTATTTATTCCCCTGAAACTGTAAGAGAAATACTGACTAACAAGTCACACTGACATGACAGCAGCCACAGGTGAAGTCAGAAAAAGAGAAATTTGACAACTCGACCACATTAAGATTAGAAGAGTAGGCAGAAGCTTTGCCAAGATCCTCCTACCTGCCCCCAGAAACAGCATGAGAATTAACATTTCCACGGGCTCTGGAGGGTGGGCTTTCTTCAACCACAGTTGGCATTTCAATCTCAAAATCTCTTGGCACGTTCTGGATATTTGGTTCTATGAAGGTTATTCGACCTGAGAAGGAAGACAAAGCAGAACAAAGTCAGGGTCCAAAAGGAGTCTCTCTAACTTCACACAGCTGAACACACATCTGCACCTCCAAAAAACAAGGGGCAGGAGGGCAGGACAACACACAACCATTGAGAAAATTGAAGAAAAAAAAAATATTTAGGTATAATGGGCTCAAGATGGTTCCCCTGCAGCATTTCTGTTTCACTGATAAGAAACTCCCAAATCCAGAACCTGTTCCGGGGTCAGAGATTTACATGCTAATATGTGCAAGAAATTAATAATACTACTTGGTAAACACAAAAGCTATTTTAAGACATCTAGACTTTTAGAGCAGATTCTTGTGAAATAAGTATTTCAGTATTTTCATTTGAAGTAGAGCACAGGCTTGATTTCCTTACTTTTCCCTATAGAAAAGCTGCGCCCCCCCCCCCCCAAAAAAAAAAAAAAAAAAAAAATCAGTAAGAAGTGAGGATTTTGCACGCATTTCTTTACCTGTAGCTGTGTGAGTCTGTGAGAGTGGATATATCCTTTCCATTCCCAGTGCAGAATTCAATCGCTTTTCCCTCTGTAGTGGAAACACCACTTTAGTAATGGCATTGTTGATCCTCCTCCATTCCAATATCAGCCCTGGCAATGGGTGAAGTGTCTTTAATTTCTCCAAAACATCCTTGTGGGGAGAAAAAGGCACAACTATAATAACTGCCTTTAAAGCTTTATAATTAAAGTTTTTGCAGTTCTGCAGGAAAAAGCAACTCCTTCACCCACAGTGAGCTTCCAGTCTCACTGCCTTAAAATTAAATGGATATCACCTCCATTTACACCGCCTACACCTGGGCAATCAAAGCACCATGAGACACAACCGCAATTTTATTACACACAAGAAGGCACTCACTTCCCTTTGGACTTTTGCAACCTCATCACCACTCTTAGTCTGCACCAACCAATAAATCACCTGAAATGATCAAATAAAGCATCACTTGCCATAGGTCCCCTACGTTGTCTCCTCTGGCCCAGCGTTAATGCTCCTCCTCCGTCTTCTTGCATATTTTTCTCCCTGCTCTCTCCTATCCGTACACTAGGAACACATAAAATGAAGCCCTTGACCATGCTCCTTGAAAGACAAAGCTGATCACTAGCAATCAAATCCTTTCATTTAAATCAGAAATTAGAAGGGACTAACAAGAATTTCAAAAGACAGTGGCATGCAAACATTTCTCAAAATAACATTTTTTTATATGCAGCAGGCAGCTGCAGCCTCATCCCTCCACATCACAAAAGGAGGAAATCCTCACTTTGCTTCTTGCTCCCTGCTCTGCCAACCACAACCGCACTCACTTTTTCACTGCCACTTGAGTTTTGGAAATCAATACTTGTCTTCCAAGCACTGACTATACTGAACAAGGAGAAACTAAGAAAACAACACAGATTAATGAGTCCTGAAAGCAAGGAACATGTATATCTGCTAATATCACTTGTCTGGCAAGAGCACCCATTAGCCTGCAGCAGTTGGTATTAATGCAGCTCCACAATACTTATCAGCTGGCAAGCATGTCAATAGCCTTCACACATATAGAAGTTTTTGATATACTAAATTTGACAAGCCATCAGATCAGCTATTCTGAAGACAAATTCTCTGAAGCACAACACACAGATATGGTAGTATCAGGCAGGGAAGATATTGTATTTAATCATCATGGTATTTAAGTATCTTTCAAGCTGATATTGAAAAACTGTTCTACTATTGGCTTTACAAAATTATGGTGCTAATTTGGTCTTACAGGTGGTTTGGGAAATCAAATTCTGCCTGATTTATTCTTATTGAAGTCTGCTATTTATAGTCATGTCCTCACTACACTCAGGCTTTAGGAGAGTAGGAGGAGTTAATAACTCTGCTAACAGAGAAGGCAGAATCCCGTTTGAATTTCCAGTGGTAACTGGAGGAACAAAAAGGCAATTAAAATTTACTTTCATTTAAGGTAGCATACCTAACTCCAATGTAACCAAGCAGCAGATGTGTGAAGAGGGAGTTATTTTTACAGTCACTTTCAGATTAGAACCAGACTTTACTGTACCTTGGTTGTACTGAACTGCTTGCTCAGCCTAACCCCGTTTTGTTTAGCAGTTGCTCTTCTGGTGTAACCCAGAGTTTTCTTGCTCCCTTGAACTTTCACATCTCCATTTTGTGGCAACTTCAGCTCCAGGAACAAAACCTGAAAAAGGCCAGCATTTCAAATCAGTTTCTGCATGCTACTCCCAAGAGAAAACAAAAAGGAACTCAGCACTTAAACAGCTTGTTCCAACTAAAGGATAGTACGAATGCTTCAGGTAATTAAAAAGCTGATTTAAAGATCTCTGCTCTCAAAGTCATTCCTCCGTATTTTAATTAACTACAAAATGCAATCTAAAATCTCATTTTCTGAACACTAAGTTTGAATTCAAAGATATGTTTTTAGAAAAGTTAATTAAGTCCATCCAGTAAGTGAAGTTACTGCTGACAGTCAACTGTAATAAAACGTGGAATTAAGATGACTAAAGGTGGGAAGAACATTGGTGAAAAAAAAGAAGTGTTAGCAGGGAGCAGGCTTCAGAGAAACGTGAATGGCATAAGAGGAGGCGGCAGTCACAAATACCTTTTATAAAATAGCCAGAATATTAGTTTTTCTAAAAAATTGCCAAGAACTGGAAAATTAAATATATGCTTACTTGTTGAGAGACAGAACTCAGTTCTTCATTTTTCATTCTATGTTTCTATGTAGCATTATACACTATTTAGCAGCTATTGTGTTTCACTTCACAGCTGGCGGAAGGACATAGAAGTTTTTCTCTCGCATGTTTTTGTAGCACAAAAGTTTTACTGACACAAAACTAGAAGGGTAAAGCTTTACTAACCTATACAAGATACTTTACATGATTCCTAACAAAATTTCCACATGAGAAACAAGCTTCTGTAGTTCAGAGAACAGCATTTCAGAAAAAACTTTCCTTCCCCTTTTCCATGAAGCAGAGTGAAAATGGAGCCAAGCGTTATTTCAGGAGTTCTAACTCAGACTACTGTTATGGAGCAAAGGTTCTGCATTTGCAACAAAGGAGGAATATTTCTGTGGAACTTCTTTTAGTGATGGCTGCTTGCAAATTTTGACTATTTCCACATAAAGTATAGCCCCTCAGCAAGAAATTAGTATATAGAAAGGAAATAAATGGGGGAAAAAAGCATGCACAGCAATTATAATCTATTCCTATGATTCCATGTAACATACATTAAAAAATACATAGCAAAGTTCTTCAGGAATAAAAGTATTGCTAATTTACATAGAAATCTGTTTCTTAGGCTTTAAAAAAAAGAATCAGTTCTATAGAACAGGTTCTTAAAAACAGACCATAGTTAATTCAAAATTTTTAAAGCAGTCTTTCCTCTTCTTTTATGCCTCTATAGGGACAAGGGTAACAATACAACTTGCTCAGTACAACTATTCTTAGACTCAGACTACATGGTATCACATCACATCTCATGTGTAGAATACTGGTATTGCAAAAAAAAGCTTCTCTAGTCCCACACCATTCATCCAAAATACTCCAGAAGCCATTTAATTGGCAGATCATCTTGTGTGCCAGGAGAAGCCATGGTCTATACAAACAACATGCTTATTTCCAGTTGGTTTTTATTTCCAGCACGCTTATTTCCACTTCTATCTTGCTTATTTCTACTAAAATTAGCAGAAAACAGAATGATCAATAACAAGCAGGAGACGCACAGCACCTTGCAGGCAGCAAGTTCATAATGAGTGTAAAGACAAATCAACTCTGAGGAGACATCAGTTTGTGTTTTGTCTTTTCTTCATATGCAGTCTACCCAAGAAGGTTTTTTCTTAAGTCTAAGCAAAAGCCTCTTGAGGGTATCGTCTGAGAAAGTTCTCCCCCTCCCACCCTAACCCTCACATACCTCTGCAATGTCATCAGGGCTCGTCAAGGAGAAGCTGTGGCCTGCCAGCTGATATGCCTTGGTCTCAATCTCACTTAGTTTAGCTTGCATGACTTGTTTCTGGGTTTCGTATGCTGTTGTGCTAAAGCCAATGCCGTTTAGCTCCAGCAGAGCCAAGCAATAATGGGTGGGCATCTCCACTTTAGAAAATACATCTGTAGTAAGTACAAACCCCAAGAAAAACTTTTATAACATCAAAAACAGATCAGCTGCAGATCAACAGATTGATTAAAAAAAAACCCTGGGGAATCCTCAGTTTTTAAAATCCTGAATGTCCTGACACACTGAAATCTTTTAATATAGATTTAGTTTAAATACTTTTGTTTCTGGAATATTTCATAGTAAATATTTCATAATAAGTAGTATTCCAGAACTTTTTATCACAAAAGTATTCAAAAGAATAACAACTTCTGTCAAAGTTTTTTTTTTTTTCTGAGAAATACACATCTCTTTGTATATCAACATTTTACGAACCACAGACATGCTTAATGTAAAGCTTTCTAACTTGATACACTTTCATTCCACCACCCACATCTTTTGAAAACGTGCTAAGGTTTGGTTATTACAAACATAAATGATGTGGTAAACTTGCAGTAAAAGACTTCAGTGAGACTGGACCCTAATCTTAAGCTTTGGATACAATTTAGAGGAAACGATCATGAAGCCCACCAACAGGTAGGTGCTTTTGAGGGTTTTTTTTTGTTCGCTTGTTTTTAAACAGAGGCAAGCATTCAGCAAATATTAGTGCAAACATACTGGATCATTCACTATGGGGTCACAAAAGTTTCATGGACACAACACATACATGTCAAACAATGCTATACGGGCAGGCCAAGGAGCAAGAAATCTCCTTCAGAAAACAGTTGAGGGTTTTAGGAATTGCTTCTGACAAGGAAATGCAAAAGCATTTGAAAATGTTCATGAGAAACCATAGGCAGACCCACAAGTCCCCTCAGAACAGCCAGGGGACTCACCTGGGAGGTAGAGATCTGCTTGATTCAGAGACTTAAATTAGAATCTGCTATTGCCTTAACCAGTGGAACTGGTGGATATTTGGGATATAAAAATTGTATTTTAATTTTAAATATAATTTTTTTGACAAAACAGATGTACTTCCAAGGGAATTTCCCTCTTTTCTTTTAACCAATAAACATTTTGCTACAGAATATACTTAGATAAGAACTTCCAAATCTCCTGTCTGCTCCAGTGATCATTCAGCCTGTGGTAGCACAACTACCTTTACCCTCCCTCTTTGCCCTCAAGTGGAGGAGCTCTCTTTACCTGTCAGATTTTCCCTCTGTAATTCATTACTGAGTTGGTTCATGACATTGAAGATAAGCACAGACTCTATTGCTGCTCTGTACCGCCCAGAACGATCTCCGCTGGCACTAAGCCCCAGGCTCTGCACCCCTTGGCCGGTGCCTACCCCTTCCAGTAGAGGTAGCTCGGTGGGGAGAAAGTTAGTCACCATGTTGTGAAGTGTACGTTCCTTAGAGCCAGAATCAAGCAGCCAACATGCAACCTTAAAAAGGGAGATCTCTGTGAGACCTTTCTTCCGTTTTAGTGGTAATACAACATGAATATTTAACTGGAGGTTAATGCAAGGTTATAGTGCAGATTATTTTTCTTGATTTGGTAGGCAGACTGGAATAATTTGTGGAAAAGTTACATGATTTCAGGTAAAACCTTCAAGAAGGCATAAGTCACTGAGAAGTTTCATTCTCACTCCAAGTTAATTCTGTATATTTGAAAACCTTACCCTTTGTCAACTAAACACATCTCAAAGCGCTGTCCTCAGGGTTTTTCATCTATTAAAACCTAACACAAAGGGGGTTAAATATGAAAATCAGGATCAAAACTTGTTTAATCTGAAAACTGACTTTGTAAAAATCAGAACTTGCTATTGATCTAGAATATTAGTCAAGCTGAGCTCTCCTATTTTTTGCACATCAGCACTAGTACCAAGAATTCTGCAAGGCAAATTTTATTCTCAGTAAGCCTCATACCTCCCACTGCCTTCAAAGCAATTTCACTTATAGCTATATTTCAATTTCTTGTGTCAAAATAGGATGAAACATAGGTTTCTGCATTGTCTCTGCCATGCAAGCAGAAGGTAAAAACCACATGTATATATATGGGGGGGTGGGGGGTGTCTGTATATATTCATTGCATGACTAAAATAAACAAAGATGAGTATGACTCCATTTAATACATGGAACAGTGCAGGGAAAGATGCTACTTTTATCGGGGTTTAATTTTATCCTAAAACTATGTATTGGTATGAAAAGCTAAATTTGTCCTTGTGTTGAACACCTTAGCTACTTACCTGCAGACTTTAATATTGCCATGATGCTATTCAGCCCATGTACGATGCAAGCTTTAAAAATCAACACCAGAAATTTCTATGCATTTAGAGCTTTTCCTAACAAGCACAAGAAGGTGTTTTTACCTCTTTCCAGTATTTCATGTGAGTTACAGATGGTACCAGAACCTCTTGAAATTACATGTAAACTTTGTTTTGAGAAAATAGTGGTAGCAAGGTGGTCCATACACATAGTGGGTAAATCTTTTGCTTACAAAGTTTTCTGCTCTCAGAATCAATAATCTGACTAGAAGCACTTCTGCCATTTTAGTCCCAAGCTTCTTATAGCAACAAAACAAGAGTTCAGCTGTGTCCACTGGGACAAGGGCAAGATTTAAACTCATTCTCCCCACCCAAGCAATCAGACATGAATGATGAATGTGTTAACCTATCACTGAACCTGTTCTGTTTCTCTTGCAGGCACCATCAACGCACATAGCAAAAGAAGTCTCCTCTAAATACTGTTCTAGATTTCCCACTGAAAGAAAATTTCACTAAATCCCTGCATATTCAAATCTAAATAACAGAATGAAAGTACCAGAAGGTACTCCTGTGTTTGCACCGGTGTGTTTAAATTAGTAGTTTTACCCAAGCTAAATTTTTTAATCCTGCAAACCTTTGGGTCCTCAAAACTTCCTTCCAAGGAGATGCCACAAGCCATCACCAGAGTCTTGTAGTGCTGAATGAAGTCATACATGACAAGTGAGCGCTCCTGCTTGGGCTTCTTCTGCAGGTACAGCTGCAGATGACACAATCTCTCTGTCACAGATAGGTTTTTGTCCAAAGGTGGCGGTGCCAAACTCATACTGATTTCTAAGGCAGGAAATACAAGCAAAAATATTGTTTTACCCACTGTGTGATAAGAAAGGCAAGAGAAAAATCTTGAATGCAATCACCTATCGTACAAAAACTACAGTTGGACTGTGAACAAATAACAATAAATCTATACCAATATTATATATTTTATCAAACCAGACAAGGTTCCCAAAAGGAATATGCTGTGTCTGTACTACTAAACAAAGGAGAGCCAGGAATCAAACCCTAGCCATTAGCCCATGTAGGACAGATTAGGTTACATTCAACATTCAAGTGACAGATTTGTTCTGTAGAGCAAAAATTGGAAGAAGCTAAAAGAGAAAAGCAAGTAAGCTAAAGAGAACATAGGAGTAAACTAACATTTTAGCCATACGCATGCTCAGTGCTTGAGCCAATTACCTGGCCTTATTATATAGCAGCATAGAAGTATCCACAGCAACATGTTCAAGGGTGTTCAGCACTTAAGACTGCAGAATAACATGGCTAAATCACTCCATCACCAGCTGAGCTGGGTTTGGAACACTCAAAACACTTCCAAGAACCTATCTGCTGAAGTGAAACACTTTCCTGAAATGCAGTGTCATGCAACACAGCACAGCCTGTCCACTCACTTACCAGTCTGATCTTGTATCTGCTGCAAAGAGATATAGTATGCATCTTTTCCACCCCAACATACTGCCAGTCCAACTACCAAGATGTCTTCACAGCCTCTGACAGGAAATCCATCATCTTTAACTTGCATCCACTGAGGAGAACTTCCTAAAGGAATAATTTTTAAGTTACAATTATAAAATGGCATCCATAAACACAGAAGAGTTTGGATCCTGAAAATGCAAATACATACAGTTGAGCCTAAACTTCTTAAAAGTGAATATATACCTTCATTTTTATCTATAGGTAAAAAACCCCAAAACCCACATGTTTATAATAGCAAAACTTTCTCTTAACAGAAACAACCACCTATATAGCATCCCTGCAAAACTCTGGTCTTTCATAGCAATCTCTTCAAGACTTGAGACAGAAATGTATTCCCTCCTTCTACTCTGAAAAACATTTCACGTTTGTCTATCAAAAATATATTTCAATAGTTAAGAATTTTTGTTGCTGTTGTGATGGCAATACGACAGCAAAGAATCTAACTCTGCTTAATCTTGTTGTTTTAAAGGAAGAGTATGTTTATACAGCAGCATCAGCGAACTGCAGCATATGAATACTTCTGTGGAAAAAAAAAAATGAAGCAATATTGCAACAACCCAGAGACTGATCTGAATTTCACACATGCATATATCGAACCAAGTTTACTTTTTGCAAACTCAAAAATATTTAACCTTGGTTCAGAGGCAATCCCACAAGTAACACTGCTCAGTGGAGACCCTAAACAATCTGTACAGTTTACTGTTAAATATAGTATTCATTTTAAAATATACTAAAACTTGTTTTTGACATGGAAAGATACACACGATAAAGGGACTGCACAACACAGATCCATTTCAAAATTAGACACACAATGAAACATTAAGAATATTTAGATGCTCTCACATACAAACAAGCTGCTGACACTTCATTACTATCACCAAAGACCTACCAATGAAATGCTTGACAGCAATTCTCCATCTCCTACTAACACTCAGCTCCTTTGCTTTACTGAGTCTGACAATACTCAATTATTACCAGTCATTTTCCTCCTTTTTTGCAAACCCTTTCCTTCTCCACTCCTGCCTTAAGCTGAAGATGCCATCCTGCTGTTCACAAAATAATGCATTGGAACATAGAACTGACCTTTTTTGAATTTGCCGCCAATCGTTGATTTGGGAGACAAAAGACATTTTGTTCTTTCGCATGCCACTGAGATGGAGAATCTACTCTTCTCCTTCCATTCTGCAACAAAAGTCTGGAAAAGTTCTTTGTCACTTGCTACATCAATAATAGTGAAACTTTCAGCACTTAAAGGAACAAGTGGAAAAACATCCTGAGATAGCTGCAGTGAAAAGCCTTGGTCTATAGTGGAATCATCTTTTATCTCACCAGTCTCAACTGGGTCTACAGTCCCAAGACTGATCTGGAGTGTTTTTACCACCTGCTCTGCATCGCCCTCGCTGTTCTGCTGTGGGTGAATCAGCTGCCCTTCGTTCATGCAGGTGACTTGTCTCTTTCTTGCAGGTTTCATAGAGAGAGAAACAGAACTCTTTGAAAAAAGCTCTTTGGGGGGTGTTGGAGGAATAAACCCGTTATTACTATCTGGCAGAGGACAGGATGTTCTGTTGCTTCCCTTGAGTCGAAGTGTTATGCAGTCTGTTTTCTGAAGATCCGAGTTTTCCGTTTTGTTTTCTTTAACCTTGAAAGAGCTTTTTAAATCCTGGCATGTGGGCAAAGGCTCTGGCTGACAACAGTCAGATTCAAAAACTGGATCTGGCTCTTGATTAACAATAGGAGCAAGTAACTTTTCTTTCAAACAGGAGCTTACTGAAACTGGTTCAGTGCCTGAGGGACTAGGCCATTTGTCTAATACATCCTGCAATCCTGGGCTTAGTTCAAATGAGTGGTCAGTCCACACCACTGGATGAGTTTTCTTGTCTAAAGCTTGCTGGTTTCTCTGGAGCTTTTCACCGTGATCTCCTGCTAAAACCTTTGGTCTGGGGTCATTGTTAAAAATCACTGGGTTTCTTAATCCTGACTGACCATGAAATGTAGAAGGAAGATCCTCCAGAAAAGACGGGGAGTTTGCATGATCTAAAACTTCAGCTATTAGATCAGATGATGCTAGAGACACGTTGTTACACTGCACAGGATCCTCATGCTCTTTCTGATTGCCTCTGACATCAAATTTATTCTGAACAGTCCTTAGGTTCTGCAAAAGACCATCTGGAGGAAGCAAAGCCTCTTGCTTCTCCACAGAGTCCTTTTTGTCAGCTTCCATGATGTGAACAGCTGAAAGGTCACTGACATTACTGAAGCTATCATCAAACAGCAAGATATCACTCATATTCAGGCTTGTTTCAGGGACAGGGTGGCATTCTACTTGTACAATGTGCTCACTACCAAAAGGGGAGTTTGCTTTATTAAGGTCTTTAGACACACTCTCCCCTTTCACTGAATTTTGGGTCTGGTAACCTTGTAGAAAACTGTGTAGCTGGGAGTCGGTCACTGACAAATTGCTTTCTTTAAGGCAAGGTGCAGATTCTATTTCCTTCGCTACAGGTTGTAAACTAAGGCATCTAGACTCCAAAACATTATTACTGCAGTGCTGAGCTGTGCTTTTTGCAACGTTATTTGTTGTGATAAGACTTGATAAGCCCAGTTTCCTAACTGTTGCAGCCAGCCTTTCATCAGTAGCATTCTCAGTCCGTGAAGTGCTTAGTTTCTTGGAGATTTCCTGCCATGGTATTGCTGCCAGCTCTGAACCTTGTATTCTGTGCTGTCCTGTGATTCCAGCTGCTCCCTCCTGTTTTATTATCATCTCAGTTTGAGTATCCAATGGGAAGCTGTCTTCAAAGTCTCTAGAGTCAGAAAACAGATCAGAGGATGAACCATTCTGAACATCATGTGCATTGCAAACACCTCTGGATTCTACTAGAGAGTCTTTCAGAAAATCCTTAGGATGACTGTTGGCTTTCTGCAGTGCTCCAGCTTGTAACAATATTCCATTGGGCTTTTCACTCCCATTTTTGCCACAATTCTGAATCTGAATATGGCAGGATTTATCCTCATCAGGACAAAAATGCACAGGCTTCCATATCCTGCTGCCATAATGGACATGTCCACTTCCAGAGCAGCTAGCAGTTACATTACCATGATTTGTGTCTAAAGCCATCTGCTGCTTACCAATCATTGCCTCAGCACAGCTCGCATCTGTTTGCATTTTATTGATTTTATTCTGCTTATCATCAGTATTTTCATTTCTCTGTATCCTAGCACTACCAGATATTACTAGACTTCCTACAATATTATATGTCTCCACATCGTTGTGTGGAGTACTCTGCAATGTAACAGGTGCCTGAAAACATGCTCTCCCCTTAGACATGCCTTCCTTAGTGATGGTAGGCTCTGTAAATAATCCTTCCATTTTATCTTTCCTCTCAAGATTAATTTCCCCCATCAGTACAGAATTTGAGACTTTATGAGTTACAGACCCCGTTTCCATAAATTCCTTATTATTTTGATCTGAAAAAAAATTATCTGTAGAGATGGTGGAATGGAAAGTAGGTGGCTTTTGTATGTCTATGCTAAGCATATTTGAATCTTCATGAAATGACCTGTGCGGTTTTGAAGCAGTACTTTTGTTCCTAGTCCGGTTTAAATGCATGTCCGTACTTTTTATCAATCTAGACACTGAAGACTTTGTTCTCAATGTTGGTGTTTTTCCTTGTTCAGTAGGGACTTCTGGAATTGCTCTCCTGGAATACATCTTGGTTTTGACCAGAGAAATTCCTTCTGGGTTTTCATTATCTCTGCACATTTCTGGCCGTTTTCTAGCACTGCACACAATAGCATCATTGGCTTCCTCTGCTCGAGCCTGTCTCCTGCATGGGACTTCACTCTCAAATCTGGAGTTTTCTGTACTGCTACTGCTTAGTCGCCTTTTATATCCCTTTTTAATATTTGATAAGTTTCCAGTCTGAGAACCAAGGCCATTACAGTCTTCAGCTCTGCACCCTTTGTTGTTTAACACCCTCAAAGATTCAGAAGACTGCTCTCCATTTGATCTATGTAGTCTGTCTTCCAGTGCTGACTCACTGATGATTGTAGAGGATGTATCAGTCTCAAGAAAAGACTCTGGGTTCCACTGCACTCCCATCAGTGCCAAATCCTGCTGGAGAAGTGCCCTGGCTTCCTCCACAATGAGGGAAGCTGCTTCTCTTTCAGTTAAGCCTTGCATTCCAGCCATCCAGATGCTGCGCACAGTCCGACGCTCCTCTGCTGATTCTTCATCTTCATCCACAGCCCTACGAACGCTATGGGAAAGGTAACAGACAAATGTAAACTTTCATGCAGAAAATGACAAACAACACAAGAAGATGGCACTATTCTGCTTTGCTCCCATTTCAATTAGCTTCACAGCTTCCTTGCTTCACAGAAGCACTATATCCAAGATATAATACACTTAATAGAAAATAGCTATTTCAGTTGTCTATATGTGAATTGATGTTGATGAAAGCTATTACTGCCTGCATACCCCAGAAGCATTCCGAGGTTTCTGTGTCCAAACATGTACCCCAGATAAGTCACAACCCCCTACTAGGGCAAGATCCAGGTCTGAATCAATCCTCCTCCATGCACTGGTATCCAAAGAAAGGAAACTTCAGGAGCATGAACCAGACAGGTGTCATAGCACAGTCCAACAGGTACTTGATCAAGGAAGCTTGTCATTGCACTAACACGAAAATCACAAGAGGATCTCCAATGATACAGAGTAATAAATCATCAAGGTGGAGCTTCCTTTTAGAGGCAGCAAAAGGTCTCCAGAAAGCATTAACAATTCACCTAGGACTAAACAGTGCATTGAAAAGAGGAACGAGAAGAAAATTTAGGTCTCTCAAACTTATACTGCAAATAAAAAATGCTTCTATTAATTTCAAAATAATCACGGAATGACTGTGATCAGTCATAGAGACCTGCAAGTTATTTCTAACCAACGTTTGGCACCAAGTCCCAAAAGGTTGTCATACTTTATATTACAGGTTTCATCCTGTAATCCTTCACCTTACAAACTCCTTTACTTGACTTCTGGACTTACTGATTTCTCACCTTTTGAATGGTACTGAATTCTTCAGAGCAATTGCCACATCATCAGGATGAGCTTTAGCAAGATCAGCCACTGTGACAAAGCCAGCGTTGTAAAGCATCCTAGCACGCTGTGCATTCAGCAGAGACACTCGTACCAGGTCACAAAGCTCCCTATGAACCCCAAAAGTGAGGCGGCTCTGGAACTGAGAGAGCAACAGCTCCATGTTGTACCAGCCCAGTCGATTACAGAAAACTGTTACCATTCCTGGAACACAGAAGTTACGTCAATGTCTTCACTCCGGCTCCAGTTCTACTAAGCTGGATCCGTTTTTCCCCCCCCATCTGAATAGGCATTCACTTTACATCTCTCACCTTCCCATTACTTACAGAAACTAACTCATGTTTATTACAAATATGACTAGGAGCTGGTCTCACAGAACTCAATCTAGAACTAACTAGTTTATCAATGAGGTAGAAATTCTGAATGACACTGTTTTTTCAAAGACGCTAATCTTGAAAGTGTGAAGCACATGCATATCCTGTAACAGGATTCCTGTGAACCAAACACACTGAAAAAAAGAAGACAGAAAAAGCAGTGATGAGTGGCAATAAGAGAAGCCACAAATCTTTTGAGGAAAGCCAGCACTGATGTCTGTAAGAGCAGAATTTGGCCAGCAGAACTTCAGTTACTGAGAGCATCATAGGAGGTAGCAAAGCCTGCGATAAAGGTTACAATTGCAGTCCCCAGAACATGGGAGGAGGAAAAGAGCAGGGAAAAGACAGTTTCTTACTCACAGATTGCATCTACAAATTATGAAAATAACTGAAAGACACAGCATCCCTCGCTATTTTACAGCGATTAGAGAATATGACTTTTATCATATCTCTTAACTATATGTCATGTCAACAGTTCATTTTACTTCCCAAATTACTTTTGTGAAAATTTTTAACACTGGAATAGAGAATTATGAAACTGCTACAACAAAAAGTTATTTATACTACCAGAATTAATTTAAACTACTCTGCATCAGTTGGCGTGACCTTTTCATTTTGGGGCTTTGACTCATGCTGCAACCCACACATAGGGTTTTGCAAGTTGAGCTAAAGCTATCTTAAAAATTGAAGACCTGCTTATGGAATAATGGAGGACAGGCAATGGAAAAAAAAAAAAAAAACAAACCTCGGTCACATGGTGGGCTGTTACTTCTACTCCTACAAAATCCTCTTGAGGAAGTTAAGTTAAATGTGACAGCTATCCGACCTCTTGTTATCTGGTGATAAATGGCCTGGAAACTACTCAAACTGTTTTGAAAACTATAAACTTATACTTTCCAGCCAATTAACTTTGCAACCAGAAGGAAGTCATGCTAAGTTTTAGAGACCCCAAACTTCACCCATGCTGAAAGGTACTCTTTCCTGATAGAGCAAAACTTCAGAACAGACTTGTACTTAATTTCCATACTTAGTATTGAACAAAATACATTCCTGCACAGTACACGGGTGATTTCCACAAACCTCAGCATGCTACAGCACTGCTTGATTCCACTCATCTGGCCCCCTTCCCACAGCACACTCTGTGGTTCCATCTCAAAGCAGGGGCAACCACAGATTAAGCTATAAAGCTGGAAGTGGTTTTACAAGACTGATTGTTGTTAGTACCACACTGCGGCTATCTTATCCCCATATCTGGAAGGAAAGAAAACAGACTAGCCTAAGACTCCTTGGGTATTTTGCCCATACAACTCACCTGCATAGGTGGCAGCAGATTGCTGCAAGGATTGAAGCTGGCCACGACTACAGCCGTATTTCTTGGTCATATCCTTTAAGGGAACCTCACTGATTAAATCCAAAAGGGCAAGACTGGTGAAAAACCTGTAGAAGTAGTACACATGGAAATAAAATCATCACCCAGGGCACATTAGTGTACATGGCAAAATGCACTGTGATAGCATAGGACAGAATGGTACTACAGCATAGCACACAAAAAAAAGAAGATGGCTTTCAAAAACATCAGCACAAACATCTTGTGCCAACAGTATTCTCAGTTCAGAGCACACCAGATCCAGGTGCTCTGAGCTATCAGCTCACTCAGCCAGAGAGCCAGTTCCTGAAAACAGACACAGAGCCTGTCCACATGTTACAGCCTCTAGTCTTTGCCCATTCACACCCATTTGTGGCTACCTTTTGTGGATGGCCATTTGTCTATGCTGTTTCTCTGTTTTAGCTATGATTTTGCCCTTTACAGAACGAGCCAGAAAGCCTTCTTCAATCCCCACCAGCTCAGCCACACGTTTCATTGAGGCAGGCAGCTTCTCCCATAAGCAGAAAAACTGGTACCAATCAATTGTGGTCCACTCCTCATACACCGGGGTGACCTAAAGAAAATAAGGCAATACAAAAAACTATTTCAGAGAAACAAACAGAACAGAGCTCTGGGTAAATAAAAATACAGTCTAGGGAATGCAGTTAGAGCATCCTACGCACTACTGAGAGGCACTGAGTCATGACCACGTACCCTGAAGAAAGTAAAAGCTCTTCTAACTTAGTTTTTTTAATATTTGTACTGATGTGATCTGACTCATACGGGTACTCTTATGATTAAACAATTTGGAATCTTTGTCAGATTGCTCCCTAAATCTGAGCCACTAGAAGATTTATAAGCTGCATCTTTATTCTCCTTTAACAAAACAAAACTTTATTCTTTTTTTAAAAAAACCTGACAGATACCCATCAACCTCTTAAAACCACTAGCAACCACACTAACCACTGCCACATCATCTGATAAAGCAGGACAGAACATAGATTTTGGCAGAACTCACTGAAGCTTTTGTTTACCCAGAGTACAAGAAATCTCAGCTTTTAACAACACTAACGAAAAAGCCATCTGAAGCATTCACAGACTTTTAGACAGAATACCAATTCTGTTATCGTTCAATCAGCACAGTCAGTTTCAGTATGAGGAGACAAAATGTCTTCATAACTGTATCGATATACTGCAAGATTAATTATTTTGAAATAACTAACAGTTGTTAGTTATATATAGAGAGAGAGAGAATACCAGATGCCTACATAGCTGTAAAATCATCTATGCCTGTTCATCTGCTAGGAAGAACAAGAGTTATTAAGGTGGGAGATTGTCTTTTGTTGTTTGTTGGGTTTTTGTTGTTTTTTTTTTTTTTTCTTTAAAGAAAACTCTTTTCCTAGCCTAGCAAATACTTATTTGTTTTAATCAATTTTCCTAAAATACAAGGTCTTGGAATTCAGTCTCATATTTGTACAAGTAAAAGATTCAAGCCTAAGAGAATTAAAAAGCATTATAGCAGATAATTTCCCTGTAGCCTACAAGGAACATGTGGAGAACAATTCTTAAAAACAAACAAACAAAACCAAACCAGCCACCAAAACTAAACAAACCTTCGGCCTTCAAAATGAACAGACTTGCAAGAAAGGCTAGCTTAATGAAGAGAATCTTGAGAACATTTTGTTCAACAGTGTCTTTGATTTAAAATAACATTAGACAAGCTGCCACAATTAAAAAGTACAGGGTAAAAAAAATATATTGCCATCACTGTCTCTAACCCAGAACATGAACAAAATTCATCCTTTGTTTTTCTGTTTTGGATATGCAAACAGGGAAAAAATTCACTGGTGCATGACACAAAACAGTCCACTTTGCCTAGTAGAAATCAAACAAAATTTAATGTGGTCCTCTAAAGCAGAGATATGGGTACATATGGGACACTAGTAGACACCCCTCCCCCCGCTCCCCCAAAAATCCTATCAGTATGAGCCAATAACCAGGTTAATGAACACAGCAGGCAGAGACAGGCAACCCTCAGTCTCTTGCCTCTCCCTGTCCCCTAGCTCAACACCTCTGTAACCACAAGCATATTCTCCTTGGAGTCAACTTTTTTTTCAGGCAAGATACCCAAATTTTGCCTTTGATTTATCAGCCTGGTAAAGAGAATACACTTTATACTTAAGGAGGCTAAAGACAACTGTCAAAATTCAGATGATGATTGCACGATAGGCCTCTGGCAGCCATGAATCCTAAGATGTTCACTGCAACTCTATCTTGTTTCCTCACTAATCTTCACAGGTTCATGGCTTCCTCTCCAATGGTCTTAAATAGCATTGCTTAGCTTTTTAAATGTCCATGCACGTAAATCTTGACAAACTTGGAGACACTTTCCCCTCAAAAGATTTATCACGCTCCTTCCTTTAGCCCTGGCAGTATCACCAGGCAAGTAAACTGAATCAGAGATGAATTTTGCTGTTACTGAACTGAAGGCCCATGCATAGGAAGAAAGCAGTGTAGTTCTCTGAGGCTTTTTGTAGGCAAAATTGATACTAAAACCCCAAAAGTTTTCTGAGCCTCCAAAAGCATTCTGAGATGCAACCTGCTGATCCCAAACACACAACAAAACTAATTTGTTTACCATCAAGTGTCTCAGAAAAATTACCGTTATCCTACAACCCAAACTTACAAAGTTCTTAAGTCTTTCAAAGTCAGGAGTGACAACAACGGGCTTAGACGGACATGCAGCACCTGCCAAAACAATAGATGCTATGGGAACAGACTAGTTCTGACAAACATTCAATTTATGAACTTGTCGTCATAAAGGATGAGCTAAGCAAAGCACAAAAAAAAACCCCTACGTACATAGAGCCCTCAAAAACTCTGCACTGTGCTTTCTCTCCTTTCCTTCGTTTTGGCGGTACTAAATACAAAACACAGAATGAGGAACCTACCAAATAGACAATATGCAGATCATTCTCCAGAACAAAGCTTTTCATAGCTCGCTGCAGGTCAGCAAAGATTTCCATGGCTTCAGTTGGTGAAAGAGAAGAGGAAAGAGTAGCTGAGCCAAGATGTGTTGGATGATATACCTTTGCTGTTAAAAACAAACAAACAAAACCAACCACACACACACAAAAAAACACACAGAGAAACAGTTAAGTGGAAGTTTTTATCTCATTTCCAGGTTGCAATGTATTTTATAGATATCAATTCTACTAACTATTCCCAACTGCTTTTTCAAGAAGAAATAGCATACTTCTCCATTCTGAAGACAGGAAAATGGAAACAATAAAAGGTTTAGGCTTGCCTAAGCCTAAACTAGCCTTTTTTAGAGGCCAGATCACAAGCTTGGATCCCTCTAACTATTCAGACTAACAGTTATGATAGCTATTTGAACAAAAAACACCGGAATCCCATCTGCCATCCTGCCTAGGAGCTATCATTTTGAGTATTTCTTTCTCAGGAACACCAAATATTTCCTATCATCTTTTCTTAAATGAGAGATACAAATTAACCTGTAATGGGGATTCTTACTATTACTGTAAGAGTCTCATCCTTAGCCATTTTGAGAAAATAGCCAAAATCAGGAAAAAATGCAACCATGTACACCAAGCAGTTCTAGAAGAGACTTGCAGTCACTTAGAATGTGCTGGTGGTTCTTCAGAAAGACAAAAATCATAGTCTACAGTTAACGTGCACAAATCCTGTAGTAAAAGGATGCCTTGTTTAAAAGTATTTTGGGAATTTATAGACTAGGATGCATCAGTCTTAGAGGTGATATGCAGAGAGAGGCCTTCCAAGAACACATGCATGCAAAAAAAAAAATGTTAAAACAGGTATGAAGACACCCTCCAGAAAGCTAAAAAAATTCATGATACACATGATTCTTTAAAATAAAAACAAACATGCACAGAAGTCCTCATTAAAAAGTTACATTGAGCATGTACCCAGCTGCAGAAGATTTACTGATTCAAAACTGCTAACTGCAATCACTGGGAGGAACACCAACATTACCTTTCACATCATTGCCAGAGTCCAGAACCTGAATGAATTCATTTTCTAGCAACCATGCCACACAAGCCTCGATAGGTCCAGTCTGTGCTTTGCCTTGTGCTTTCTCATTTCCCCACTTGCTTTCTTTCAAGCTGGATGCAAGAAGAGTGCAAGAAGCATAGGTCTGCACATCATCTGGAGTGTCGGCCAGTCCCCCCACTATGATCTGTTGAAGAAAACTACTTGTTCATATTGCCAGAGAAGCAATAGGATGGAACATCAGATTGGAGAATCAAAGAGACTGATCCATCAGATATCTAAGTTTTAAAGAACCTGAACAAGAGAGGAACATGAAGCAAAGCAACTGCCAACCTTTAAGGATTTTTCTTGGCAAAAAGTTAGACACCTTAGGTAGAAGAAGACTAATCTATGGGAAAGAATGAATTATAAAATCTTATTTTGATACTGGACATACACATAGTAGCAATTTAGATTTGAGACTAACCCTAGGCGTTTTGCTTAGCCAACATTGTGAAATACTTTTAAAATATTAGAACACAAACTGCAATTTTCTGAAGACAAAAAGCAAAGCAGGAAGGAGGAGCTCTCCTAAGGCTCTTCAGCATAATGAAGTTTTCTCTTAATAAGTGTGAATGCTATACCCCATCTTTTTTTTTTTCCTGAGAGTGATTTTTTTTTTTACCCTTAGATTTTGTTCTCATTTTGTTTGTCACATAACTGCTTTTTCCTTTTGAGTCATTTCCATGCCTGTGTCTTCCTTGAGAAAGCAAGGTGTTTAGCTAAAAACTTTCTTTCATGGTTTCAATGGATTTTTTTCATGTTATAAAGCAACATCACCAGCGAGGAGCCCCCATCTTTCAGATAGCCCTTATGTAGAAAAATGCATTTAGAAATTCCATTGGTCTGCTAAAAATTCAAAAATCTATGGAATCACAACCAAGTTAAGTACCACAGCAGCTTTCACAGGACAGTAAGAGTAGTACAGCAAAAAACTGTATTTAAAGAGTCTAAGCTCAGTTCAAGCCCAAAAGCAACTTTGGAAAAGGAGATAAGCTCACCTGTGTGGAGTAACACCCTTTTGGTCCTTTTTACTCCCGTAGGAACCCTACAAAGGAGGGCAGGCTAGAGGGAGTGAATTGGGTACAACACCCATTTGTTCACCAAAAATGTACTTTAAAAATTTCTATCATTTCTGTGCAAAAGAGGTAGATAAGTTGAGTAGGGAAGTAAGGGACCCTACAAGGTTCTACAAATGTCATTATGGCCCAATTCAGTCTACAAAGCCTCTGGGATCAGTAATTTACAAGTGTCTCCCAGTTAAGACTGTCAGGTCACACATGAAGTTTAAGAATTACACTTATTTCTGCCTGCAGTTTGAGTATATCAAAATGCAAAGGCAAAGCTTAGTAACCCTTGCTTGAGTGTGCTCACATCCTAATCTGCAGCAAGCAGAGACTGAAACATACCAAGCAAAATGCTGAATACTGAAGCAAGCTGGCAGACCCAAGTAATTGTCTTCTGAAGATGCTTGGGTTGACAAGGGAGGAAACAGTAGAAAAAGAAAGTGCACAGAAAATATTTGATGGTGTCACAAAAGAAACCATCCTATAATTACGAGAGTGCAAGCACCATTCTAATCCCTCTCCACGTACAGGTGTCCTGTACCTCAAGTATTGCTCTCTTCATGCTAGAAGCAACACCTTCCCCTTCTCTTCTAAGCAAACAACTGCAAACAGGCTTCAGAGATCCCTGAAGTAGAGCAGTTCCTTTTGATCTTTCTGAGGGCTTGCAAACTAAAATGCTCTCACCTATAGGAAAAGAAAACAAACAAAAAACATTACATACAGATCATCAAGGACATATTATTGGAATGGAAAACTGTAGATATTTTTGAAAAAGCTGAATTAAAAAAAAAAGAGAAAAACCTTTGCAACCTTGAACAGTGTATATCCATTGCTATGTAAGAGCCCTACAGATGCATAATAAGAACTAAAAGCAGAGCAAACTTCAAAGTTACATTAGCCTGGTCAGGGTCTTGCCAAATCAGCTAAGGAGCTTCCATAGCCTCACTTTGCATCTGCTTTGCTGCTGAACCACTCTCGCTTCTTCTTCTTCTGGAATTGACTGGAACTATAATATACAGTGGCATCAATTTTTCTTCTGCACTACATTATTGAACTGAAAAGATTCTCAAAAGCAAGAAGAAAACATAAAGGCTGCACAGCACTTTGACCATTTAAGTCAACCAGCTTCCACTCCCGAGATTAAATAACACAGATACCAACTTAATTCAGAAATCCAAAGTTATTAATCTAAGTAATTATGCATTCTCTGAAGTTTCCTATATGCATAGATATATATAGAGAGACACACATATATACACACATAAAATCTGAAGTATCCTGAATGGTACACTGAAAGTACATCTAAACATACCTTACCCTAAAATTCTCTATCAGACATTGTTAAGTTAATCCCTAACTACTGAAATTCTGTGGGTGACAAAAAAGTTCCCAGAGCTATGAAACAAAAATAAAAATAATGGGCCAATTCCTTTAATGAGACAATAGTACAGACCAGCCACGGAAAATGCAGTGGTCACATAAAGGAGATTTTTTCAACAAAGACATTACAGACAAACTAGGTCCCTGGGAGACCTAGCTAGTTAGAAGCTTTGCCAATTGGCACAGGATAAATGAATTATAGGTAGGACAAGCGTGCCTTTGACTAAGAAGAGACCATTAGATTTGGATTAGCCATAGAGTAAATATCATAATAGGTTTATGATAACTTGTTAAGATTTAAGTGCACATCATCTGGACACCAAGGTAATTTTGGTAGTGGGTATCTTAGTAAGATCCTAGGAATGTTAAGTTATGATAGAACTGTAGCCGTAGTAATGCTACGGTAATTAGCAAATCCAGAGGTAATGAAAACACAACTCCACTTAAATTTAATGAACAGAATAAATACCATAAATTCAGTGTACTTAAGTAACGAAATACAGATTAAACATGATTACATAAATGAATTACAGGATGAAAGACATGCTCAGAGGATGTGTCTCTGGGATTTTTTTTATCCTGCCAGGTGAAACTTTTGACATCTGTTGACTGTGTACTTTTGCCAGAGCTGAGAGTACAGAAGATAAACTGCCTGTAAGCATTGTTTTGTGAAATGAAAGCTTATTTTTATTTTAGCAATCAAGAACATTCACTCATTTCATATTTGGGTTCTGATGTGACCTACAATTCCCTCTGAAAACTTTGACTTTTCAGTGTGATAAATCTAACAGAAGATAGGTATCCATCCACTTGACTCTACACTGTCTGACAGTCATTCAAGACTTGGGGGAAACCCTTTCCCAAGATGCCAGTGAGAACCTAAAGCCAATAATTGCAACCTAGTAAACATTTAAAAAAAAAAAAAAAAGGGAACTAAGCTGTTCCAAGATCCCTTATTGAACATTTCAGATGAGACAGGAAGTCCAGGTTAGCATCAGACTAGACAAACACCAGAAGACTCCATTAAAAGCAAAAAAGGCCCTATTATATTTCTAGGTTTTGTTCAGCTATATTGAACAGCTTTACCTATTTCACCCTGGGAACATGACAGTTTTGATGAATGCAAAAATAATCCAATTTAATTTTCTAAAATGGTGGTTTTAAATTTCCATCAAATCAGGGAAAAAAAAATTAAAAAAAAAATCAAAACCTGAGACAATCAAACACTACAATGTTGGGAAGGAAGGAGGAAATCAACCCAACAGCATTTATCTTCTGTCTGTCAGCTGAATTTCATACCCACATAAGGCATTTTTTTCCAGCTGAAGTTGCTCTCCTCCTGTCTCCCTACTCTGTGAAAGAGTAGCAGCTGGTAATGTAGCTTTATGTTCTCATCCAAAAGACTCTGTGGAGTGGAAGAAAAATGGTACATTCATGAAGCTCATCAGCATAAAATCAACTGCTTACTGTGCAAAACACAGTCACATCAGAACTGTCAAAAAAAGGGTACTAATTATTGTAACTTGAAGGGAAAAAAAAAAAAGAAACTTCAAGGAATAATGTAATTTTACACCTGCCAGCTACACTCAAATGACAAAGTCTGGAAAATTTCAAAATACATCATGCAGCTGCCCTTTTCTTTAACACATAGGGATAGCTCACAGAGATATAGGTCGCAAAATGCTCTGTTGCTATGCTACTCCGGCAAAAATAGAAAGTTAAATGTAAGAACAGTCTGCTTACATCGGGTTCCAGCAAGCACCAATCAAACCATCAGTAGGGCAAATCCCACTTCCTACTTCTCTTGAACTTCTTATTTTCTACTGTGTTTATACTTGTATAATACAATTTTTCCAAATACCATCCATGAAGACAAATTTCCATTGCAAATTAAAATAACAGGCAGGATTATTTTGTTGAACATAAAATCAGTGCCACTGTATGCATGAAGACATCATATTATCTAAGAACTACTGTTCATATTTCCCATATATCTGTCACATTCCTATTTTCAAGATCCATAAAAGTTACATAAAGATACATAAAAGTTAAGTTTAGCGAAAGTTTAATAAATCCAAATCAGAACTTCAGACAACAGAAGTAGTTTGTCAAATTATGGTTGTAGACTTTAAATGCATTTCTTACATTTTAGGTCTGTCCAGTGAGAATTCTGTAAATTTTCTCACTGAAAGTGTAAACACTTTCGTAAACTGACCATGGATCACAGAATTAAGGCAAATGAACAACACAGCCTTAGAAGCTAACAATAACTGAAAGGAGTAAATAGCCCCTTCCTGAAGTAACTGACACACAAATACCAAAGTAAGTCTCATGCGGTGAAAAGAATCCCCTGGGAATTACAATTTTTACACCTTTAATACCAAACAAATTCATCTTGATTAACTTAATCATACTGAATACCAAAGGAATTCATCATGATTAGTCACTAATTGCGAAGCACTGCCCTGGATTTAATCAGGTTAACACTGTTCTTAGAGAATATTAATAAAGCCTCTGCTTACCCTCTGTGTCTACTCCTTTCCTGCCAGCCCTTCCAGCCATCTGCTTGTAAGCAAGAATGTCCAGCAGTCTGCCACCAAACATGGGAGTTCGTATAATTACCCGGCGTGCAGGCAAATTCACTCCAGATGAGAGTGTGGAGGTTGCTGCTAGGACTCTAATCAAGCCCTGGTGAAAGGCTCCTTCAATGACGTCCCGTTCTTCAAAAGTAAGACCTGAGGAGAGATGACTTTTAGCGAACCTAGTAGTGCTGAGACTGCATTTAAGAGCCAATAATGTTACTGTCAAGCAAGAGAAAGAACAAATTTAATGAACATTCGCCATTCAGTGTTAGGAACTAGACTCACAACCCTACCTCAGTTAAATTCTTTCAAATCGTAAGCGAAGCAAACTTTCATCATTAAGTTTTCATCATTCAATTGACAGTAATAGTTATAAACTACCTTTTCTAAGGTGCTTGTACACATTGTAGCAAGATGAACAACTATTTACTACATATCTACAAGTACTGCAAGTAAATAAGTAAAGAAAGAAATAAAATAAAAAGAAGAAAACTGGATGTAACAAACACAGTAAGGAACTGGGATTTAGTAATTTACAGTCCTGACCCTGGAAAACTTCTTCATTATTTCCATATATACATATCTTTCTATGTTTCCTTGAGGGCTTCTTGCCAATTTTATTCTTGAGAAAGCAATTCACACTCTATAAGCATTTGGAATTATTTCCCCTACATATTCAATGCCATAGCTACTGTTCTCTCTTCCAGAGGCAATGCTTTCTCTCAGTGGATCAACAGGTGACATACATTATTACCTTCTTAAAGAAATAAAAGATCTAGCCAGAAGCGTTTGTGGCACATGCTCCTTTTATTTTTATTTTCATTGTTATACTTCTATTCTTCTATTTACTCATCTATTTCAGTATTAAGTTGAGGAAAATAGCTCTGAAATACTCTGGCAGCTTTAGAGACAACTTGAAAATGCTTGGGCTGCAAATCAGCTGATTTTTCAGCCATTTCACAAAAAAAAAAAAAAATTTAAGTTGTACTTAAAAAGTTGCTGTTATCCAACAGAACAGAGAGAAGATTTATCATAACAATTTGTGAATTAAAATCTTCTGCCACAATAAAAGAATTTCAGGTTTACCTCTAACTGTGAGAATCTCAAAGCATTTTAATTCAGTCATAAGCTACAGAAGGCTTTGAAAAGCAACTGGTAAATTGCTGCCAGCTACAGCAAAAAGAACCCACATGACTTGACCATTACAGAATTCAAGACCAACGTATTCAGGAATACCTGCATGATGAAATGCCACTCCCCATGGCAAAGTACGTTGGAGCACAGAGTCCAGGCCTGAGATAGAACGCTTAAGCTGATCCAGAACCTCATCAATCCCTTCTCTGTCCACAACAACAGGGGCAAGGGCTGAGTTTTTTGCAGAACCTTGAGAGAGACAATATTTTTATAGTTTCTACTAAAATTAATTTTCGTTAAAGGTACTGTGTATACTACAGTCTTCTATTAACTACTTTTCTCTTACTCTCAGCCTGTTGCAAACTGTAGAATTCCCTGGCAATGATGTCTGCTAGCTTCTCACACCAGTTCTTGGATGGACAGAAAAGCAGGACTGAGTGGCCATCACAAACAGTCTCATAACACAGGCTCACAACATGGTCTTCATCTCCCTGAATTGAGACAAAATATTTTCAACGCACTCTCAACACTGAATGGAGTTTGCAAATGCTGTCATTCTTCTGTGTCACAGTAGGAATCTTCTACTTCAAGTCAGAAAGAGGAGCAAACAAAGATGCAGCACCGTTATCTTCATTTCTGTCTTGCTTTAGGAAGTCCAAACACTAGTATGACCACATTGTTGAGGACAGCCCTAGACCTAACCATGAATAAATCTAAGGCTTTACATCTTGTTTTCATAAATCTGTTTCTGAATGAAGGCCACACAGTGCACAAAAAAAAAAAAAAAAAAAAAAAAAAAATCACTGCAACCTCCATGTCATGGCTAACAGCAGTGGGGAAGAACTAGGAAGAGCCCCAAGGGAAAACATGCCTCTACAGTAACTAAGGAAGACTTATCAGCTGGGATGCCTGAACTAAAAGCATGAGATGTAGTAATCAGCATCCCCAATAACATGCACCCAGCAAGCACTGCTGACCAAAGACTGCAAGTGTTCAGAGCACAGTGGAAGGCTTTTATGGATGCTTATATAGGTGTGCACACAAAACCCTATTGTTTACAGCTTGCCTTTTTGGTTTTAAGATCCTAAGAGAGTTCATGCAACTGATCTGTTTTGCTTGGTTAAGCCAGATTCTCTTCCAGCAAGCAGGCCAAAAGAGGAAGAGAAAAAAGGTAGGCATACAAGTAAGAAATAAAAAGCACTAAAATGCAAATGAAAACAGGGGAGCAATGGCAGGAACTGTATATATACACATCAAAAGCTCGGTAAGGATTCAGCCAAATTCAGCAGAAGTGGTGAGGTCATCAAGTTCCCTTCCCTAGTGCTGTTTGAGGTACAGAACAGAAGTCTGAAAGTCCAGTGATAGATTTCAAGCCCAAAAGGATCACCTGGTCTTACAAAATAAACCAACTCCCGTAAACTGTTGAGTCATAAGCCTACTTTAGTTCTTTCTCTCACTTAATTACCTATGCAAAGCAACCACTTCAAAAAATACCCAGAAAAGGAGATGCAACATCAGCTTCTCAATATGACCACATAAAAGCAAGCTTCTAGATAGTCTTGTCACAGACGTTTCCTTTTGTTTCTCGAATCCTTTTTCTTTGCTGTGCCACCATGCTACTGATAACAGAATGTTTGCACACAAGGAGAACTGGCTGCAAAGCATTCCAAAACATTGCCGGCATTCAGCCCACATTGTCCAACTACTACACTAGTATTACACAGAGCAGTTGAAAGGACTGGACCCTTCAAAGACTCCACAAAAAAGGAACCTACAAGTAGGAAGTGCAAATTTCCCACTGCTACGCATTTGGTTCTTCCAAATCATTATAGTACGTTACCCTTAACTTTTCATACCCTTTTCAAGTGCACAAAAGTACTAAATACTGGTAACAGATTCAGAAGAATCAGGATGGACATCTGCCTTCTAATCAGTGACAAAATTAGATCATTTAGCAGTTTAACATAAGCAGGTTCAGTACCACATTTTAATGCAAATATATTCTCCCAATGATTAATGCAAATTCCTTGGCATAACTAGGAAATATTTACCTTCATTTATGAAAAGTCAACTAGATTCCAGGACACAAGATAGAGTAGTGGGTAAGGAGAGAATCAAGCTCTTTATACCTGTCAAGTGCTCAGAAACAAGACAGCTGCAAAGTCAACTTTGTCTTCAAGTCTGATTCAAGAAACTTTAAGAACTTCATGAGTGTGTTTTGGTTTGGTTTTTGTTTAAATCAGTAGAAGACAAAAAAAAATTTGTCCTTAGTGTAAGCATATAAACTATGAAGTAAATAATGAAGTTGGGAATGTCATCTATTAAAAACAAAAATTAAAGACATACCAGTAGCTGTCTTTTTAACTTTAGCTGTACGAAAGGGGTTAACCCAAAGCCATTGCTCAGAGTTTTGTTACCTTTAGTTGAAGCTTGGGCTGGAATTCTCGCACTAAATTCATGGATGAGTCATAAATGTTGCTGCCAATTTTCACCCATTCCTTGAGGGGCACAGGACGAAAATCCGTACAGTATAGCTCTGCATCTAACCATGAGGCTAGGAGTCCCAAGTTAGGGAGAGTAGCACTCATGCCTACTATCTGTATCCCACCAAAACCAGGACTGGTTACCTTCACCTGTCTGGAAGCGGTTAAAAGAAAATTAAGGTTAGTGACAGGCTACTGTTCTGGAAAACAGGATTCAGAAAAACTAACTCAGTCTACTTCCTTCTGGAGTCTAAAATGCAAAAGTATTTTTTTCAACTTCTTGACAAAGAAACAAGCCATACTCTACTTTTAGCAAACACAATGTCAGGTTATGCACTGATAACAAGATAATTCAACTTTTTATCATTTTGAACATAAACTTTAAGCTTTTTCAGGTAACAACAGCCATAAACTGACTGCATATTTGGAGAAACTGAAAACAAATAAATAAATCAACTATTTCCTTGCCATTAACAAAAACATGGAAATAAAGAAATGGTCCAGTCTCCACTGCAGTCTTTCAAAGCTTAAATGCCTTAATCGAAACACTTCCATTTGTTTCAATTTCAGGACAAATAATACTAGACTAAGGGTCTTCCTAGAGCTGGGAACAAAAGCCCTCAGTTCAGCAAAGAAGAAAGCAGCTTTAGTTCTCAAAGTGCTGAACAGCAGCTTCCACTAAAGGCAGTGAGAAGTAATGGACTCTTAACAGACCTGAAAACATAAACCATTAATTTAGATACCCAAATGTATATTTTAATTCAGGCTTTTACATCCACACAATAGGGGAATTTTTATGCTTCTAAGCCTATGTTTAAAAACTACTCATTTGCATTACACTGAGCCACAAATTGAGACTTTAAAAAATAAAAAGGTCTGACAAATCAATGCGAGCTCAGAAACAGCCAGAAACTTCTTAGAAGATCCTGGTAATCCTGGCAAAGACAAGACAGAGGAAACAAGACTGCCCAGAAGCTAAAGTAAAAAAGGCCAGTCACTGACGAGACAGAAATAAGGAAGATGTGGAGAGGCAGACTTTCTCTTATCCAAGTTCTTCAAGCATTTGCTAGTACAGCTCCGCCATCTAGGTTGCAGATCTCTCCCCCTAAAGCAGCTTTTGACCTTCAAGGATTAAAAACGTTCCAGCTCCACAGCACACTCTTTGTCTGGGGAAGAGAAAAATCTGCTGCAGAATTTTGTCTGGGTCTGCAAAAGCCTCGCAGAGAAGCAAGGGCACCCATGCTGGCAACAGCCATCAGAGAACTTTCTCTTGGTGTGAAGACACAGCCTTATACTTCAGTGGGACATCTGGCTAACCGCTTAAAAAGCTCTTAAAAGCACTGGTCATTCTGATAATTGGTCCAACTGGACAGTGTTTAAAGAATTTGGATAAAGGGGGTCCCATTAAATAACAGAAAAAAAAAAAAAAGCACCACAGACTTGGGAGGACATTTGAGAGAAAATGTGGTCTTCGGGCATCTCAAGTGGATTCCAAAACAAAAATAGCAGCCACTTCCTTCATGTCAGAAAGTGGCACAGGGAGCCACTGTCAACCTGACCATGATGAAGAGATGGAGGATCTAGGCTCTAAGCCTTCACCATATAGGCGCTAAGTATTGCATCTTCCCAGGAACATTCCTTGATGCATCTGTCCCCTTTTCCCCCTGACAAATGTTTTCTCCTTCCTGCTTCTTCAACGCAAGGGAGTAAAGCAGAGAGTAGACCCGCACCTGTGCTGCAGCTACACGATAAGCCGCCAAGGTAAAAGAAGTGGCAAAGCCACTCACACTGCTCTGAAGTGTACTGGCTTCCAGGACTTATGGGGAGAATATGAGAAAAAGTCAGAGGTGATTAGACCCAGAACACTGCTGGATCCTGGAAATCAGGATGGGAAATACTGGCTAAAACATCTGGCAGAGAGCTTGTAGAAATGGCAGTTGTCCCAGAAATAAATAGGTAGTCTGTGCTTAGCCCAGCACTGGTACGACTCACAAGACAGCAGCAGAGAAAACTGGCAAAATCTGGCCTTTGGTGCTAAGGGAACAGCTGATTTTGACTCTTCTCTCAGCACCACCAATAAAGATTAGGAATATCAATACACAATCTCCTCCATTTGCCTTCGTCTGTGTTCAGGCACTATGGAGCTGCTGGACGGCTTGGTGCTGGAGATCTAGGTACTGAATTCTTAGAAGCCTCTAAAGCTTTTCTGAAACATCTCATCTGTTCCCCAGTGTCCAATCATTTGTGCTAAAGGCAAGAAACCATGCAACCACTAGGCTGTCACATGTTATAAGCAAAACCACAGATCACCCTGAGCAGCGCTAACTAAGCAGGCTACTGGCGCATCCTCTTATGTCTTCTGATCAATTCACCATTGACAAGTTAACAGCATGCCCACTCTTCCACAATACCTGAACATTTCAGTAGGATAAACAGCCTATTCCATGAAACACTGAAAAATTAAGCAAGGCCAGTCCACTAGCAAAAACGTTAAAAGAAATCCAAAGGTTTTTAAAAAATTTAAATAGGCTAAAAAAGTAAATGAAAGTTTCAGCCTTATTTCTTTTCCTGAGAGAATGAATCCCATGGTAGCTCACAAATTGAAAACCATGAGGAAAAGAGGTTTTGACTACAACAGCAGGCCTCTGAGAGGTGGTATGATGAGACCTTAATAACTAAAATAGTCTAAGTCATCAGTCTCATAAAAACCCTGGAGCTAACCCAAATTTCCAACCACCCAGAGAACAAAACATTTAGAGCCATCCATAATTAGCATTAAAAGATCAACATCCTGGTCTACCCACCGTTTTGGAGCCTTCTTTGTAACGTATCTAACTTTGGTCAGAAGGAGTTCCAGCAGATATCCTCGATGAGAGTCTCCCAGCATGTGCAACTCATCCACAACCACCACTCCTGATAAAGAGAAGCACTCAGGTTATATCTGACAAAACTCCAAACTGAGAATAGATGGCCTTGATCCTTTCATATTCCACATGATGAACTGAAATTTATACTTGCAAATCCAGCTGCGCTTACCAACACCACTACGGCTTCCTTCTGTCACTGATGCTTCCGAGAGACACAAATCGTGACCAATGTCATGACATTTCAAACCCCCCACAACATCACACACACACAATCAGCTTTTAAAAAAATAAATAGATAGACTTGTTAGTCTGGCCACCACACAAAACAGCATTGCAGCATCTATACTGTAACCTCTCTGCAAGTAAAAAAACCCAGGCTTCAGAGTGTCTGCAAAGGAACATTCCAGCACCCAGATGAGCTAGACAAAAGCTCTGTTGACATCACTGTCTTAGTTAAAAACATCACTCCTTACTAATGCAGTAATGTCAGAAAAAACCCCTAGAGCAGATGCAATTTCACTGGCATACCCTGCTTCCTATTGTATCTTTTCTCACTAACCAAACCTGGAATGAGCACTACTATTTAGCTTTGGCTTCCTAATGAAAAAAGAAAAACCATCTTACATGACTGCTCTCTTGTCATCCTACCTCCTGCAAATGACTTTTTTATTCTATTAGCCACCTCCATCAAATTTGTAAGATGTGTAGAAATACTGAAAAGAATAATGTCTAAACAGCTTTCTGAATATCAGCAGCTGGAGACAACAGACCAGATGAGGGTCTCCGCTGAGGAAAAAACAGAGCCACTACAACTTGGCCACCCAGCGCACCTCCTGCACACATCCCAACTAGCAGCAGTATACACCCTTTCTGGCCCGCTGACAGGGTCACAGGGACATGGAAGAAGCTGAAGGAAGGTTAAACAAAAAAAGCAGGGCACAGGGGACACAAGCTTTCATTAGTTCTGCTGCTGTGGAATTTTTTTTCCTCTTTGGTGCAGCTATGTAATATCTTCCTGGTACAGCTAAAATAGCAGGAGCTTAAGGGCAAATGTGACCTTATATTATCTGTTTCAATGCTATTTTTCCTTCTCTTTTTTTTTCTCTCCTTCCTACGTATGTTCCTTCTCTCTCCGTCTGTTTTCTCCCCCCTTCTCTTTCAAGCCACTTAAGTTTGAAGAGTGCTACACTGCTTCATAAGCCTCTTTTACAAACTCCCACCCATCCAGCTCCTCTGTCTTCCTGTACTTCCTCTATTCTGTGCTGGCTTGTAAAAAATGGTATCTCGTTGGTCACCAAATACATATTTATTCAGCTACCAGAAAAAGCTTCTTCCTGCTTCCCAATACAACAGTCTGTCTGAATTCTTCCAGCAGCTGAGACAGGACAGTGTAATCAGATATCTACCAAAGTAAAATTCATACAAGTTACCTTCCCAGTCTTTGTGCCAAGCAGCAGCACATTTTGCTTCCTGAAATGAAGAATAGAACACTAGTGGTACCTACAGGCCAAAGCACAGGGAATGCCACTGTATGTCGTACGGGCCACTTGTTCTATACCTTCTGCTGCTACTCAGCTATAATACATATTCAAACCCACGCTAAACCTGTGTACTGTATTGCCCTGGCAGTCTGCAAGCTAGTGAGACCTGTCACACATGCACAGTGCTCTCCTCTATTCAGGCAGTACTTAGAACACACCCACTGGGATAACACAGCAGGAGCAATCAGGGAACCAGTATCTTTCCCAATGCCATCCTCACCTTAAAATGGAATTGCAGCCAAGGAGGACTACAGGTATGCATGCAATGGTATTTTCTACTGAACAACAAGCTCAGCAGTGTAAGTGGGGCCAGAATTCTGTTATACTGCACTGCTACTGAAAATGAGGCTAGCCTTATTCTCCTATTTCTGTCTGGAAATTAGGTATGTCCATAGAAGACTGCTGAAAAAAACTACTAAAAAGTACCTAAGAGCTGTCATACATGTTTACTGTGGAATAATTAGGCTGCTTTCAGTCCACATCCTGTTTAAAACTAAGAAGTTCTGAATGACAGGCAAGGAGGATTTGATTTTTTTTTTTAATACAATTAAACCAGTAATTTTTTAATTTCAACTTTAAATTAAGAAAAGAAACAAGTATCACTACAGCACATTACAAATCCATTCCCAGCTGACACATTGAAAAGGCGTCAGATTCTTCTCTAATCTGCTTTCCCAAAAATTTCTTTAGCATCAGTGACAAGGGGCTGAACAAGAGGAATATCATCTCCTGTGTACCTGGATGTTCAAAACTGACACACATTATATAATAATTAGCAACACAAAATTGCTTTTAACTGCTTCATACAGCAAAGAGAGCTCTGCCAGGCAGAGGATTTGAGTTTCTCTCAACAATTTCCAAAGGCAACGTGAGCTATCAGCAGGGGGTTGACATCAACAAAAGGAACAGCTCAAGCTTGAGATGGAATCCAGCCAGAACTGCAGTCATCTCCCAATAACTCATCTCAAAAGATAAAACACCCTCATTATGAACTGGTCTAAATTTAGAATTAATTAGAAGACGAGGTACAATCTTGCAGTTTCAGACAAGCTTGCTTTAGGTGACAGTTAAACTGGCATTTTCAGCTCATGCCCGTGTTTTGCAGCTTTTATGAAAATTTATCTCCAAATAGAAATTTTGTCAATTTCTTAATTTAAAGATGATTTTTAAACTCAAATTTAATTTAAAACTTAATTTCAAATAAGCATATAAAGAAAAAATATATTTTTACCCTTCTTTCAGTTATATGGTCATATTGGGGCACAAGGGAAATGGAAGGTTTCAGCAGAGGTGTTTTCAAATGGCGAGAGAAAAACATGATGCTTTAAGGAGGTATTGGAGTTGAGGATACATATTCAAACTCAAATCTTGTAATCGCTTGCCTGGTTATACTTATATGACTCTTCTCAGGCACATTCATCTTAGATAGCACAACAAAACGTAACAATGGAATGGAGGTACCAACCAAAGGGATTTGGCGTATCTCTAGCTTCTGAAAGATGATATCATTAAACAATACTTTTTAGTATACCAAACATGCTTCTAAGGCACCCAAGCCAACATAAATATGGACATCATGACCCCACTCTCTGCCTTATGTTGGCAGTACAGCTTGTACAGTGTACTGACCTAGGATCAAACCACCCCTATTTAAAACAAACAAAAAAACCCCCTTAAGTAGCCATATATTGAAATAACTAACTGCACGATCACCAGTTTTCTTGCAAGGGAAGGGGTGAAGAGGTACATTCAAGAATCGGGCTGGTCTGCAGAAGCCTCAATATGAATGAGCTTAAAATGCTGCACAACCATGTTCATCCACTCATCTTCCAGCCCACTAGCAGTCTAAAGCGTTCATGGTGATCCAGCCCCTATAGACCCAGGTATGAATGTGTTATCCCATGATCTCACACTCTGAAAAAACCTGCAAGGCTTTATTTCCCTTATTCTCTCTTGTGTTTAAAAAACTCTTCTGGTCTACAATGCTGCAGAATATTATGACACCAGATGCACATGGAACAGCAGTTTCATAGGTGGAGGTCATGGAGCAGTTTGATACTCATCTCGTTTTCCAATTTTTATATTCTTAAAATAGCAACCACCTATGTTACAGGCCAGAGTGAATATAGGAAGGATTACTGTATAAAATATAATTGGTATAGCTTTACTGAGCAGGGAAACAAAGAGAACAAACTTCTGACTGGACTAGGAAAAAACATCTCTCTCCAAGTGCGCACTGGAAACACAGGGCTTCTTCAGGTTTTATATCTCCTCCCCAACACTAACTGAATACTACCATTATCTAGCAGCCATCAGGGCCATGGTGACCCAGAAGTCTACATTACAAGGACAGAGGGCTTTTGAGTAAACTACAAGAGAGAAATGAATGTCACAGCCCTCCTAGTCACCATGCCTACCCAGAGGAGCTCTATGTATTCATTCCACTTATTTTGACCCAGATGAGCACCAAACACAATTCCTCCTCTTTCTTGAGCTAAATGAAGATAAACCATGGATGCCACAATCCCTGTCCAAAACAAATGAACATACATACATTCTTGAACTCAAACATATCCCAGACCTTTAATTCAACTTCATTAATTAGAAGACACTTTCTAGCTATGGGAATCACTGCTTCCTGCAGCTAATCACTGTCCATGGATTTTCATCCATGTGAGACAAACTAAAACCTGCAGCTTCTACCTACTGACCCCAGCCACTGAGCTACATAGAATAGTCCTGACTGCCTTCCTAAATCCAAATCAGAGGTGCTCTGGAGGAAGAAAAATTGCTCAGTTTTCCTAAATGGCATGTCTGTCACATACAGAATTGAGCAAATTCAAATTATCCCATCATTTCACATGTGCTCAGAGTATGTAATAAACCTCATCCCCACAATGGTCAAGCCTTAGTATTTTACCCAGTGAGTCCATTTTGTTTTCTTCTATTAGTCTATTGATTAGACCATTGGCTTTCTCGATGGTGCAGACAGCAACATCCAGGGCAGAGAAACGTCCAGCAGGAGACATGCTTCCCATGTAGCCTTCAACTCTCACATCCACCTCCTGAAACAGGGCCTGTTTTCCAAGGATAGAGAATGTCATGCCAAGGTTACAACTCTGAATTTTGACCAATGCCTGCTGGAGTCACATAAAAGCCAGCATCCTAGAACCACAGTCTCTAGTACTTATAATGCCAACTAATCACATTAAATCCACAGCTCAGTCAGTTACTGCTACATTTTTCCACTGACATTTGTTATTTCCAAAGCAGAAGCCACACAGTACACATTGCAAGATAAAGTGTACATACCTGAGTAAGAGGTGGGGACCACTGTTTTGTATAAAAACATTTACTATTAAAAAGGTTAGAGAACACACAGCGCAACAGTTTATAATACCAGTGGGTTATGTACAAAAAAGCCTTGCTCCTGAGAAATTCTGGACAAAAGCCAAACATGGGACCCCAAACACAAAGATGTCGCATCTCCCACTGAAAGTCAAGAAACAACTTATTTTCTTCCACAGCTTATTATTGCAGTGCCAAAGCTTTGGCACATTACATTAACATTACATTACATTAACTGCATTAACAAATGGTACAAATGTTTGAACCAGATGGGTAGGATACCGTATGATTTCAAGTATGTACAGCTACAGCCAAACCAGGCCAGGAGAAGCAGAACACAACATCGATAAATCTCCAGCTTTAAAAGATTAAAGCAAAACATGTCTCCATTAGCAATCACTACAAGTAGCTCTTGCACTCAGTTTGTAGCATTTTGTAGCAATTTGCAAGGTTAAGATACTGTCTCAGTTTATTAACACCCAAAATGTCTCAAATGTCAGAAACTATAACAAAAATGCCTGCTGGTTTTGTATTTGGTTTTAGTAATTGTTGTTACTTTGACATATTAGCTAATGGAAACAATGTTTAAATAGCTGGGGTGAGGAAGCCAAAACATAACCACATTCTGCAGAACAAATTTTTAGCAGAGTCAAAGTGAAACCAAAGGCACAAAATTCTGGTTGAACACCCCAAGGAAAGCTAAAATATCCCTTTATCTTTTCAGATAACATTGACACCTTCCCTTTGTAGTTTTGCAGACACAATGTCTAATTAGAAAATTCCTTTAAAGTTTGTATATTATAAAATCTGTGAATAAATGCAAGTAATTATGCTCTAAAAGTCAAAGCTGAAATAAAAATGTTTTAATCAACTCCTTAAAATTTTTCCAAGTTTCCCTCTTTGGCTAAAACTTTTGGGTTTTTTATCTCCAACTTAGAATGACAGCAAATTTTAAATTATCTATAAATCCATTCTGAAACAACCTGCAAATTTTTTTCTCCTTAAATCCATACAAAAACTTCTAACTGTTTAAAAAATGTGAGCCAACAACTACAACCCATCAATTTACCCTCCTTGAATGCTACTTACCTGCAGATAACATTTTTTCTCCTTGGCCACAGAGACAAAGGGAAGGATGAGAAGAGCTTTCTTACGAGTCTCCAGGACTCTCTTCAAAATAAGCAATTCTGCAACAAGAGTCTTTCCAGCACTGGTAGGAGCTTAGGGGAAAAAAAAAAAAAAAAAGTTGAGTTTTTTAATTAATATTAACCCCTCCTGCTTGGCAAGCATTGCTGTTTGCCATCTATCATCCACAGAAAACTGTGGAAGAGATGCCACATACTGGGGGACAGCCATTACCCGGCAATGAGGCCCAAAGTCTTCTAGAACCAAGTAAATAAAAGTCAAATCCAAGCCTAAAGAAAATCATCCACCCCTCTTCTAAGTTTTTCATCCTCCTAGTGCTGCTCTGGAACCTTCTTCCCATGGAGAGTAGACACCACCCAACTTGTCATTTCCCACAGAATTCTAGTCCAACCTCTGTGCCCATCTCCCCCCATACACTAGGTGAAGAGAAACGATAAAGGAACTGAAAAAACCAGATAGCAAATAACATTTTCAAAAGTATTTATATCTAACATTGCTGTTATCCTTCAGTTCCCAGCTAACATAGTCTGTAATAAAAAAAAAAAAAAAAAAAGAAGAGAGAGTAATCATTAACTGACTCCTAATTATCAGTTTCTAAAGGAACATTAACAGAGAAAATGGGGAAAAAAGTCTCTCCTCGCATCCGGAAAGGAGTCCGTCAAGCAAGGTCTGAGGTACAGCAATGGGACAGATCTTAATGGGGTCTCTCCAGAAAAAATTGGATCTTGACCTTTTTATCTGCCAGATCAGAACCCTTCAGCACCAATATGTTTTTGTAAATGGCACTGGGAAAGTTCAGGGGTGACTAGTTTTGTCAGATGTTTTCATACCTGAGTAAACTAGGTTCTTCCCTTCCAGAACTTGTCCGAGCATTAGGCATTCTGCTTGCCATTCAAACATCTGTACCACTCCCAGACTGTGGTATTTCTCCAGAACTGCTTTGGGAAGACCCCAGCTTGCAAGGAGCAACTTGTCTGCTTGGTCTTCAGGAACATTTACCCGCTGATATTGCCCTTTGGGAGGAGAAAATAAAAAAATTAAAAAGTCAAGTATCATCCTTGAATCTGAGGTCACTGAGGTTATATACTTAAAGGTCAAACTTCTCTACAAGCTCCTGTATTAAGAGAAGAGGTAACAAGAAACTATCTTCCCTATATTTTTCAATATTTCCTATGGACGTTTCACCATTCTTCTTATCTCCTGACATAATTTTTTTCAATTTTTCCTCCTATAAGATTTTCTACATTCAAATCATTTCTTCACCAAACTCTGGTATTTGCTTTTGAGGCAGAGCAGCTATTACCAAATACATACTCAAACAGAGAGTCTCAGCACTGATTAATATAACAGCATTACAATGTATTTGCCATCTCACCCTTACCCATACTGTTTCCTTTATAAATTACTGCTACAGAGACTTCAGTAATCCTCACAGATTACAGAACTATGTAGTCATTTTTCTTGCTTTACGGATGAATTAAAAAACAACATCAACCAAACAAGCAGCTCAAGCTACTCTCTACAATGTGTGTTACTTCAGTATATCAACACTGATTAGTATCTTCACCACATTCCCAGTTCCTCCAGCTTGATTAAGTTCCTTGCTGCTTACTTCTTGTCTTTATAACCCTAAATAATTTTGTGCTGGCTACAGATACTGCCTCCTTCCTCCTCCCTTTTTCCAAATCATTAAGAAAACTCAAACTTTTTGTTCCTTCCTTCATCTGAGACAGAAAACAGGTTTCTGATCCACAGTAGTGCCTTTCCTATCACCCATGACTGTATAGTTCCCATAACAGCATTTTATGAGACCTTGTCAAATTGAGATCAAAACCAAGTAATTGTGTGTATTGACTCTACTGTACCAATTCTTCTACTGGCACATTCAAAAAATTCTCAAAGAAATATTCCACCATTGCTGACAGCATTAAGGGCAGGCTAGATCAGAAACACTAGGGTGCATAAGCAGCCAGTATTTTTGCTCACTACATACCAAAAATTTCAACTGCCTTCATGAGGTTTACCCCATCCTAGCTGTCACTAGTGCATGATCATTCTCCGCTACACAAATATATAAAAAAGCTGATATTGCTTAGCTCTGAAAGCTTTGTTTCACTTTGTGTAATCAAAGTACCATACAAATACTACATAAGAAGATGAGTACCATCAGGCGAGAACAGCAGTATGCCATAAAGCAGAACAGGCTTCCCAAGGGGAACTTAGAGGAGACCAGATTTGTCTATCCTAAAATGTGACTAATATGGCAGAATTAGGATTTGGAAACATAAAAAGAAAAAAAACCTACAAGATGGGATCTCAAGCTTCTTTCCTAATATTAAAACCAATGAACTACATGTAAAAGACAGAATCAGTAAAGGATGATGTGATTCTGCTGTTTGAAGAGTATCTGTAGATTAGCACTGAATGTGAGTTTGAAAACCTGTGCCTTAGGTGTTCTTAAAGATCTATGTACAAAAGTACACCCCTAACGCTAACCTCTTTTTTACCTACTAGAAAAATGCTAAAAAATAGTCAAAATGATGAAGATACACGCTGCTGGTTAAAAACATTGGGCATTAGATTTCTCTGAAAGAAAACTCTTCCAGAAAGTGAGGCCAGTTGGACACAAGAGTGCTGCTTACTGAATCGTCTTTGAGGAGTTGTCCTGTGTAAACAGGCACGTTGCCTTGCTCAGCTCCATTTGCAGAAACTGACAAAATTGTATCTTGCAGAACATAATCACATGGGGAGAAGATGCGACATGACTAGAGAAGAGGCTGAGAGATGTAAATGTTTCAAAGAGTTACAGAAAAATTGCAAAAGAGATAAGTTACAATATGTTCTATAAACATCTCTATTTTAGATATATATACACACATCTTGATTTCTCTCAATTCGAGAGCGCAATAAGCTGGTAAAAATGTATTGCAACTAGAAGCATCACTTTTAAGTGGTCCCGGCCGGCGGCAGGACCGCTTTATATGGCATCTTGCCACAAGATGTTTATATACCACCTTGTACGTATAGGCAAGATGTCATATAAAAAAACCCCACTACACTTCTCTGCATTTGCAGGTATCAGGGCACCAGCCAGGACCACTTAAAGTGACATCTCTAGATACAATACATTTTATCAGCTTACTGTATTCCCGAATCAATTTGGTAACATCGGTAAACCTCACCTCAGATACCAAAGAATACAGACTATACCGACTGCTGTATTATGGTAGCACCTAGAGGCCGAGTCAAGAATAAGGCCGGCCGTTAACCGACACGAAACGAAACGAGCCCGACTTCAGAACCGCGCACAGAACACACGCTTTCTTACCTTCCTCAACTAACCATCAGGAAGATCCCTCGATTCTCGTTCGTACGCCTCCACCCTTGTTAACCAACATAAGCACCTACCTCAGCGACGGACCGCGAAGCGACTCGTCGCCGGGGCAAAGGCCCCGGGCCGGGAGAGCCTCGGAGGGTCCCCGACCCCTTCCCGCACCGCCCTGGCGGGACGCGCCTGGGCGCCATGTTGTTGCCTGAGGGAGCAGCGGCGGGCGGGGGCCGCGGCCACCAGCCCAGCGCGCCCTCGGCAGCGCCGCTCCCCCCAACGCCCCGGCGCTGCCTTGAGGGACCGAGGAAGGGGAGGGGAAGGCCGGTACCTGCCGAGCCGGTGCCGGGGCTGCTGCCGCGCAGGGAGAGGTCGAGGCCGGGCGGGGGGCTCAGCACAGGCCGGCAGGGAGCGGCGGGGCCGAGCGGGGTAACAACCTTCCCGGCCCCGCGGGAGGCGGCCGGGCCGCCCGAGGCCTTAGCGATGCCGTTCGGGGTGACGCCGCCATCTTCCCGCCGAGCCATTCAAACCCCAGCACCGCCCCAGAGCGGCGGCGGGGCGGCTCTCCGCTTCTCCCCGCCCGCCGCGGCTGCCGGCGGGCTCGGGGACCGTTCCCGGGCGGTCAACGGCCTGAGATGGAGCAGGGAAAGGGCGAGAAGGGTGCCGCCTGCCTGCGCTCCGGCCGGGGAGGAGGATTCCACGGCAAAACGGCTACCCATAACACCCCGGCACCACCTGTGACTGGAACTCTTGAGGGGTTGCTACAGCTGCACACAATAACGCTAATTTGCTTTGGGCACTAATTAACGCAGGTTTTAATCATTACTCTTAGCATTCCAGGTGCCACACTCACCTTTGTCAAAGCGTATTGTATTAAATAAAATGCCAAGGCAACGTTTGAACTTCTAGAACAGTCGTCCAAATCGCAGACTACTGGTTTTCTTTGTAATCGTACCTGGTTTTGTTTCAGCAACGCTCAGGAGCACACATTACTCACGTGGCCCAGGCGGAAGACAGGTGTAATTAATGAAGCAACATAATGCAGTCTGCTTCAGCAAAACAAGCGTGCCACAAGCACACGGGCTTACCTTGCAGAGCTTCTTCATCCTTGCAGAAAGACAGATGGAAACAATAAAGAGGGAACAGCACAAAGGACAGCCTTGCTTGCTGTTTTTAATGGCTCAGCTAGCCAAAATAACCTCTTCAGATTCTGAAAGAGTAGGGCTAGTTTCATCTCTCCCCAGCAACATGAATATCAGAAGCAGTACTGTGAAAATTCTGCAATACCCCAAAAAAATGCAAGTGTCTGCCCATCACCTGCAGAAGTGCTAAGTAGCACGATACACAACAGTTAACAATAGAGGGGAAAATTAAGGCTTTTCTAAGTTGCTTTTAATTTCAACTTAAGAAAACATACTAATCTTTCCAGAAATATTGACAACTAAGGCTGAACATTCAAAGTGGTTCCAGTAGCACGAACATAGGCAGGTAGTATTCTGTCCATCAGGAATGCATCTTTTATTTTGGGTAACACACAGACACACTCCACTCAGAAAAACTTTCCGTCTTCTGTAGATCTCTACAGAGAAATGGATCACAGCTTGGGAGGCTGACTTCATGCAAAGCAGTGCCAGTGCTCATAATCTCAAAACACATACACACACCTTCTCTGAGGCACCCAAGACCCATGTTCCTCAGCCTCTCTTCTCACAGGAACAGGTTATTGGCCCAGAAACACTCAGAAAACAGCTGGTGGTAAAATGGATTCGAAAAGTCAGGCATGGAAGCAACAGCCTTCTTTCCAGTTGTCCTCCTTCACAACAGACTAAAGCTTCTGTACCCATCTTTGTCCTGCCTATGGAGTTTCTGGCCCACAAAGATGAGCACATGCTCTCATTCCTGTCATTAAAGCAATCTCTTAAGATTAAATGGACGCAAAATCCTTTAAGAATACTGATGTTATTTCAGACAATTATATCTGAATTAGTGTAAGGAATGGTCTAATGGAACAGTCAACATAATTAAATCCTCTTTAAACCAAGCAGCTCAAAGAGCTTATTTTGTTGTTAAAGTTTACAAAACCAGATGCTCATAGTAGGCTCTTCTGTGTTTCAAAGCCCAAGCACCAGAAAAGTACAACAGGCGGTTTTTCTAAAGCCGTTATTTTAATGAATTGACACTGAAAAGGATGTATCCATCTTGCTACTCTGTAGACCAAAGGTTAAATGCATTAAAGGGAAGAGAGGCATACTTGAATCCTTAGTTGAAGACTCCTTGCTGCAGAAAACAATTCCCACAGCAGACTAACCGTTTCCTGCATTAGTATTGAAAAAATATAGAAGAAAATATTTCAGTAAAGATTTCTACTTAGTAACAATATATAATTCTATTGCACCAGAAAAAAGACCAGAATAAACAGTGCTGATGTTTGAAATGCTCACAGCATAGACATGTTTCACTTTAACATGTAGTTTTACAACTGCAGCCCAAAATCTATTACTTCCCCATCACTTTATGTCTGATGAAGTACACTTCATGTACTAGTTGCAGCTTTGAAAAAGCTATTTAAAATATTAAAGGGGACTTTAATCTCCATTTTATTCATTTCTTCTTTAAGGGAAAAAAACAGGTTTCGCTAACTGAAAACTTTAAACCCTTAAAAATAGTTTACAAAATTTGAGGACTGACTGACTTTACTAAGGTAGGAAAAAGGGCTAACTAGCAACCAGTCGAAGAATTTGGTTCCGTAAGTACGTGCACAGCTGGTTCATCAAGTCTCTGTTCTGTCCTTCAACCCAGTGCATTTCTACTAATACATCATTTCCTTCTTTCTTCACATTCATTAAACACTTAAAGAGAAAACATCTACTAGTTTCTTTCGGACTTTGTTCTTTTTCAACTGTCAGACTGCTAGCTTCCTCTGAAGGGCAAGGTTCCTCATTTGCATTACTGGAACCTTTGACGAGTGACATTTCTCCCCGCTTCGCTTCTGTCTCCTCCTCCTTCACATGTTCACTGTGTTCTTCTTTGGTGGCAGATTCTTCTGTTAGCTCGTCACTTGTGGCCAAGTGAACATCCTCCTCAGGTGCCACAAACCCCGTTTCAGAGTCTTCAGTCTTGGGGTTTTCACAGTCCGAGTTGTTGCTCATGCTCTTCTGGCTGTTTTTTTCCTCTTCCATTGCTTGCAGAGTATCTTCAGAAGCCCGAGGAAGTTCTCGTAACTGCCTTATTCTCTCTCGTTTCTTTCTCCTCAAATGAATCCAGGAGTTTTCAATGGCAGTCACAAACAGGCTAACTTCATCCTTGCCACAGGGAACACGTTTATGCTGAACCTATTGCAGAAAACAGCAGAACTTCATATTATCCTCTCACACTTATGCTTTCAAGTAGGACGTTGTTTTAATGTATAAGACTTAATACCGTACCTTCAAATCAGTGAGAATCTTCTCTACCCAGGCTCTAACCACAGCAATAGCTTCTACAGCATCCCAACCCAGAGCTGCAGCTTTGATGGATAACTCTTTGACCGTAGAAGCCAAAACCATAAATGTAATTGGTTTTCGGGGTTTCTCTAATTTTCTTCTTTTAGAGGGAGGTGACTAGAAGAAAGAAAAAAAAATTACAAAGCTATGCAGTATTAGTGGGATTACTTTTGTACTCAGTAGACATGGGGATTAAGAGCATAATGTAAGCCACTAAACAGTTATTGACAGGGCTTGAGTTTCACTTCACTCCAAAGAGTTTTAGGTTGAAAACAGCTAACAGGATCATGTACTTTATGCTAGCCTGATGGACAGAGGGAGTTTTTCAGACCTTAGGCAAAAAGCTTCATTGTTTCCTTCAAACCACTAGTTCTCTGTGAGCTGAGAAAGTGCGGCTGCTCTTGGGAACAGAGGTCAAGGGTTAATATCCACATTTTGATCCAAGTTCACTGAAGGTTTACTCGCACCTTCTATAAGGTTGGTTATTGTCTATGCTTATCTTACAGTATATGTACATCTGGATCCAAAAAAGCAGCTGGCTTACATTAGTTATGGTGAACAAGCTTCACTTACATTCATGTAGGTAAGTCTAAGCTAGACATGTTCGTATCTACTTGGTAACAGAATCTGTAACAGTAAATCAAACCCAAGTTCTCAGAGGGAAGCTGAAAGTTCAAATCTAGCCCCAAACTTAGCATATTTTTAATACTACTAAATTGCTATCTGAAGTACATTACAAATTACCCTTACTTACACTGAAACCCATAGGAAGTTCCTACACAGGCTTCTTTTTTCTTCCCTAAACATAGGTCATTCATGCATCACACGCAACAACTGCCAACAGACTGGTAGCTAGTTAAGAAATCCTACTGTCCATACAGCCCAGCACATCCAGTGTCCCAGTCTGAAGGAGAACAGTTTGTTCCACAGCAGTTATAGCTCATTAGGCCCTTCCTCAAATAAGAAGCATGGACAATCACAAGCAAAGCAAAATTAAGCTACTTACAGGTACTTGTACATCATCATAGAAACTCCACGCCAGTGCCCATCTCATGGTGCGTCCTTGACAGAATTCAGTATGAGTAACTTTAGGAACCTATGCAAAGAAGCAATATAAAACTTAATTTCATATTAATAAAAACCACTGGTTTACTGCACACATTTTCAAATTTAAAAAAATTACAAAGTTAGCATGGAGTTATTTTCTCATAACAGAAACGGAGATTCTTTCTGACATGGCTCATGGATGTCAGTGCCACTTGAAACTGGTCAGTGCCAAGCCTGGCACCCGTGCCCAGGATTTCCCATCTCTGCCCTGCCATATCTCTGCCCTTTCAGAGCTTCAAGTTCAGCAACACACAACATGACCCTTTTTGTGCAGCAATCCAGCACACCTACAGCACACATCTGCATTCTGATTCTGCAAAAAGCACATTCTCCTTGTTCAGAACCTGCTCCTGTTGCGCTTTGTAATGCTGAACCCATTGCTATAGCAAAGGAACACAGAAGAAAGGCAACGAAGGGCTGGGAAGCCAAGCCACTCACCTGTCTGCAGATGGCAGAAATGTGCCCAGAAACAATTCTCTATCTTTGCCCCAAAAAAGCAAGTCTGGACTTACACTGCCTTTACATATAAAACCCGGATCCAATGCTAGTGTTAACTAGTCTTTCCACACATGGATGCTGTAGCCATTTATGTATGGTATGGAGAATGTGCTAAATACTACCAAGGATAAATATCAACCATCCCACCTCACTGAATTATCAGCTCTAGGGCATAAGCCCCAGGTCTGCACAGAAAAAAAACAACACAGCACTGTACCAGCTACTAGGAAGACAATTAACTCTATCCCAGCTGAAACCAGGACAACTATACAGAAACTCACCCCCTGGATTCGAAGTTCCTCTTTCAATGGTGCTAAGCTGCATTTCTTCCCCAACATGCAACTGTACCATCTGCAAACAGTACATTAACAAAGTGTTTTACAAATGCAGATCAACTGAAAATGGCAACTGTCAGAAAGAACTACTTGGATCAGAAACCTGGAGAATAGATTTAAAAACAAAACAACAACAAAATAATCACACTCTTAACCAGAGACTAGGACATAGTGCAACATGAATGGGAACAGAAGACAGAGTGGACAGGGGAATCTTTTCGAGTTTTTAGGAAATACAGTAAGTGTATTATTGAAACAGTGCCTCAACAAGCAAGAATCCTGTTTCAAAGAGTGACTTTAGTTATGTGGGAGACGTTACTCTTTACAATAATTTGTTTCAATTTCTCCACTTTTTTTGGAGAATGAATCAGAATAAAAAGGAATATTCAACTATTGACAAGCATTTGTGCCTCAGAAGCAGAAGTGTGCCTACTGACTACTTCTGCTCACTCTTAACTCATTATCCAGCTTTCCATCACCTAACCTATGTCTCATGAGGAAACAAACAGGGCAAAAAAAAGGAAAGAAATTTATTTTCCCACTTCTGGTGGAGCTTATCCTTCCACCCAGCTCCACATCTTCAATATCTCCAAACACTACACCTTTGTTCTTCATCTAAATTACTGTTGGACCTCTACAACCCTTTCTTCCATACTTTTTTGGTGACTGGATCCAAAAAGGTTAATCGTAAATATAACGTAGTAAAGAATGAAAATTGGAGTTCCCGGTTATCAAGGGACAGTTTCCTCAAGACTATGCATCTAACTTGAAGGCAAGCAGTTTAAATTTCTCACATACGCAAATTAAATACACTGTAAACAAAAAAAAAAAAAAAAAAAAAAAAAGGATCAGGGGTATTAAGGGACAATTATTTAAAATTACTTCCTGCATAATGCAATATACAGAATTTCATGTAGCAATACTTAAATTAAACCCCAAAATTTCTAGCAAAACTTAAACACACATCTTTCCCAAAATTATAAAATATTGAACTTGCAACTCCTAGCTGAAGTGAGGATGGGGGTAAATAAACAAAATCATCTCCTGGCCCAAGGGAGTCTCTATCTACTAACAGTTCATTGCTCATGCCCTTTGGTAGAGTTGCCAAACCTTATCTCTAACAAAATAGGAAACAGTATTTTAAGTAAACTGTTCTTTCTTTAACAGATTCTCCAAGGTAGTTTATTCAAAACCACGAACCGAACCATCCCTACCATCCAAACACACAGTGCTTATTTTTCCTAACAGCATACACAGTTAGCATGTGAGTATGTTCTATGCCCTGCACTATCAATTTATCAGATCAAGAGATACCCTCTTCTTTGCTAGAGGGGTGGTGTTGCCAAGAGGGGCAATACAGGAATGATGCCTTTCTCATAATTCCACACCACCTTTTCAAGGCAAAGACTGCTTGCCTTGAGAGTGACATCAGCCAGTTCTCTACCACATTTGCCACTCCTTTCAATGTTGTCAAACAGCAACTTATGAAAAGCAAGTTTCCCCTGGATGTACACACACCAGATGGAACTAGAAACCATGCTGCTATTGCGTTTCCAGAAGTCATCACAGATGCATCCCCTGCCTCCACCTTACAGGGCCAATTAAGTCCTCAACTGTATACATGTGCTTTCCAGATCACAGTATTTTACACAGTACACCACATGCTCCTGTGAAAATCACACTGGTGGAAAAAAACCACTACGTATGAGAAAGAGCACGTACAAAGCGTAAAAACATCCAGCTACACTGAAAGAACATTTAAAATATGTATATATGTTACACCATCACTTCCTCTCTGACCTGCCTCCCCTCACCCATTGTTATCACTGACTAAACTCAGAAGAACTGTTTCAGTTTATATTTAGTTTTGAAAAATCACTACATTTTAGACACGCGTAAGAGCATACACACCTAAAAGCTTGTCTACATCAACTAGCCTAAAATAACATTCTACCTACAAACTTTGACAGGATCAGCAGTCATTTCCCACTGTCCTTGCTGGCACAAATAAGATTGCTAAAAATTCTCATGAGTTTAATTCTTCTGGCTTGTAACCACTTCTGAACATCAAAACCTCTATTTTATCACTCTGCCATACTATCTATCCCCTTTTTATATTTTGTAAGATTTAGTGGGTGACAGAGAAAGGAAGGACATTAAAAAAACAAACAAGACCACCCCCATTTCAAGGTTTGCAAAACGTTTGCAACCTCTGCAAACCTTCTCAACCTTTTTTTCCTTCAAAGCACTACAAGACAGAAAAAAGCACTTCTAACAGAGCCAAATGCAGTCTTACTGTGTCTTGTTTTTCCAAAACCTAAATATATTCTTCATTTTTTCAGGCCCATTATTAGAAAACAAACATTCTAAAAAAAAATTTTGGTATTACATAGACAAAGATTCTAATGCAATGGTCTGCCTAGAAGTGTCTAAAAAAACAAAACCAAAACACTTCTTGAATGTATAAAACACAGGCTGTACTTCCTTTGCTTAGGAGACTGATGAAGCCATGGTAACATATAAAATTTTGGCAGCTGTATTTTAGAGGCATATTAAAAAAAAAACCTGAAGGAATCTTCCAGAAGAGCTAGAGGAATAACATATAACACTGAGAGAGAGAAAGTCTGATAGTCAAAAAACTGAAGATGTGCCATCTGTTCAAAAGAAGGTCTCACTATGGTTTTTATTGTGGCTTATGTTCACCCAAGATAGCATTCAGTACAACAGTGCCCTTTAGTAGGCAAAGCTGCAAGTTACCAAAATTCAGCCAGGAAAAGATAGAAACTTTTAGGTAATGAATAGATAACTAGGCAATGTCATAAATCCTTCCCCATCCCAGAAGCCCTGAAGACTCAACCTTGACTGTCTTTAGCAAGTACGCGTGCTAATTTAGCTGCAAGCTACAAGTGTCACTGTTACTGGCTTTTTTTGCCTTCTGCCTTTAAATACCTCAAACGATGAGTTGTAATTGATGCTCAAGAACAACTAATTTCACATAAACTGAGACTAATCACTGATGTGTATGTATCATTAAACAAACCAAACGGGTATCACTAGACCACAGCTACATTCCTTACTTAAAATATCACTGTCATGTGATTTCTGCCAAAGCATCAGGCAAAAGGTGTGCGTTTTTTAACCGCAACAAAGCACTTACCTTAACCTCTTTTTAAGTTGTAGACTGTCATGAATAATTCTTTTGACAAATTCTAGCTCTCCGCCCTCAGCCATGATTTCTGTGATCCCTCCTGTATTTACAGAGCTCGGAGGGGGACGCCGTGGATTTCGAGAATTTACTCCCTGGATAAAAAAAGAGCATTTGAGATGAACATTTAATATGTTAGGCCACTTTGTACACTGCTTCCTGCCTCAGTCTTTAGTGGGTAGCAAGTGTCACCACCTGTAGTTATCCTCCCCTCATCAGAACCACAGATAATAGACAAAGATACATTCAAAACAAACATTAACAGTGAATACTCTACAATCTCAAACCTAGGTAAGTTACTTGTCACACAACAGTATCCTCCCAATATGAAATACAAGGTAAGACATGCTGGTTACATGCATCTACACAATTACAATCTATAGTGTTTAATTTAATTTCAACACTTAAATCTTTTTTCCACTGCCCCATATTATAGAGTTAAGTTTCTGACTATATTCAGTGGGTATTGCCAAGAACTGTTCCGAGCTATATGATATTGCTTAAATCGCTAAGGAAATGAAAAATACAGACAGGCACAATGCCAGAAACCAATTCCTCTGTACCACTGTTATGCAACGGGCACTTGAATTCAGATTTACTAGCTGTCTACTTTCCAAACTAATTCTCTAAGACAGTAAGAACTTGTGAAAAAATTCTACAGGTCATCCTCCACTTTAGGAAGGGTAACAGTTAAGTCTTTCAAAACTCCTTTGGGGCAGTGGGTGGGGATAGAGAAGACTTAAATGCTGTTTCATAACTATTTGGGATTTTCCATTCCACCTTTCCCAAGGGAAGTGGTTACATTATTGCTCTCCTCCCACTCACTGAACACTGAAGTACATACATTTAGTTTGTTAGCTTACCTTCGCTTCCAACTGGTTGGCAAAAAAGGGGGGGTTGCACATGCAGAAATCATAAACAATCTCAGATTCTTCTTTCAATGCATCCATTAGAAGAGTCTTCTGTGGTACCTTCACCACTAACAGAAAACAGGAATTTGGTCAATAAGGAACTTTGTATTTTATCTAGCATGCCATTTATATTTCAGTGTTTCTTGAAACAATATATTGTATAAAAACTATACTTTCTAAACAGTATTTTCTACAAAAAAAATGTAACAAACATCAGCGTGCAAATAAAGACTTCAGGTTAAGGATTAGCATACAAACAGCTTGTGTGTTTATACACAGTAGTAAAATTACATGAGTCTGTTTAAAACAATAGTAACTGTTTGAGTTATACTGAGTTCTCTGATGCAACTACAAATTCCCTTTAAGCCCTTCCAAAAATTAATACAAGTGTCAATTAATCACCCCATAGGCTCCTCAGAGATAAAATAAATCCCAGTCTAAACAGCTTTTTTAAGATAGAGAATTCTAGAATTCTCAAAGAAATGTACTGTTTGGTCTTTCTAGAGTGTAAAGCTAAGAAAGAGAGAGACTGTCTTCACTGAAGTTACACAGCACCAAGATCAGCTTCAAATCTAATCTTATAATAAACCAAAATTACTGTGTTAGTAATACTATGCATCCTGCACAGGAACTGTAGTCTTACATGACTTAGAAGAATCACAACAAAAGAAAAATATTAGAGTTTCCTGTCTGGACAAATCTTCTGCTTACTTGGGTCCACCAACTTATTATTACCCATCACAAGGATGAAGGCAAACATCCCACATAGATCTCCACTGGCTTTCCCCAAAGGCTATATAATTCCCTTGGAAATTGTGGTCAAGTCCTGCCACACATCTTCTGAAGACCACAGGAACTCCAGCCCAAGGAGCAGGAATTTAAATATGGATGAAGTCCAATTAAAGCATGTATAAAGATTACAAGCAGGACTTCTTGCAGACTTTACCAGTCCTGCAACTCACGGATAACGCACATAGAACAAAGATATTTAGAATGGAGGCAGAAGGCATGCCTCTCTTCCTAACATTTACTACTACAGTTTATCACCACCTTAAGAATACAAAATTGTTAGGATAGCAGGCAATTACCAAAGTTCAGGTTATATGTAACAAGAATAATACCTTGTTATAATGGTATGTACCATTACATACAGGGTACTGATTTTTTTTTAGTTTTTTTTTAAATACCAGCAGATAAATTCTGGCCATCATACCATTCCAGTAAAATAGATACACAACTCAGAACACCATGTAATTTTTTTTAGTATTTACATCAATGCCCAGGTTTATCAGTTTCTGTTTTGCACATATAGAAGAGATTCCCTTTGGAAGAAAGTTACAGCAAGCAGTATTTCACTTTCAGCCAAAAAACATAGCTTTTTTTTCCTCTGGGCAAAAAGAAGCTATGATGCAATTAATAATCATCCCTGCATTACTGCTGTTTTTACTATCATTGAATTTTTTTTTTTTCCATTGAAGTTAGAAGAACAAAGGCTATATTCTAACACGATCTCCAAATGAAGCTATTTGGGAAAAATTTCAAGAGAGACTCCTAGAACACGACAAAAATTCTGCGTTGTTTTTGTTGGTTTGTTTTTTTTTTTTAAACCAGAATTACAGGAAGATGTCTAATCCGACTCCAAAATGCCTTGCTAACCAAGTTACTAGCTACAGTAGTATACTCAGCTCTAGCTAAACAATTCAGGTCCAGGAGTTAAAAAGTGGCAGGGTGGATCATTCCCAGGCAGCATCTGGCTATGGGTACCACCAGTGGTAATCCCTTGCCCGTGGCTCTACCCACCAGCAATCAGTCATTTACTCCAGCTTATCACCTTTGGCACTACAGCTTCACATGAGGCACTTTCCTTTGCCAGAGGTTTTTCCAGTATAGTGAAACACCACCACAGCACTAAAACTCCTACGATGGCAGTAGTAACAGAAAATTGTCATTGTTCTCCACATCAAGTTTTGGATCTTCAAGACTGACAAGGAGGACAGACCAAGACGACAACGTTTTGGTAAAAAGGGTACTTCCAAAATCCAGCAGAAGTGAAGATTTTATTTCAGAGCTGAATAACAGACCTGCTTTTTAGTGTACTGAATTGCCGCAGAAAATTTTCCAAGGTCATCTACAGACCAAGTCTGGCATACTGCTACTGCCACAGGCACTGTTAGGACCTAACTCAGAAATTAGGATGGACTGTCTCTGTACAAGATGCGAATATATGGCAGTGTCATGCAAATTATCTGAGGGGAGCACACCAGGTCTCCTAACAGCAGAAACAGCACAAACTCTTAAGAAATACTTCAGCAACAGACAAAAAAATATGGAGAGAGGAAAACACCCCAGGGTGAAGTTTAACTTTCAGATTTTTGTAAGGATGAGTAGTTCTCTACCCACACATCCCATTCTACAGAAGCTGTGACTTCCCAGCTTAAGCATAAGCAGACCTTAATAGACAATCTGCTTCAATAAGAACAATTGAGCATGTATTTGGCAGGAATACGGATTCTGATATGCCACTGGACATGGCAGAAATACACCACAACATTTGTATGCTACTAAATACCTTATTACATCATACCTTTTATAAGATCAGACAAGTTATTTTGTTCCACATTCTTCTTGGCATAATTGAAGCACATATCATCCACTTCTGTTGCAAGAAAATACCAGCCATTCAAAGTTGCTCCAAGTAATGGGTATATGCAAGATGCCCCTGTCCCTGCAGAAGTGAAAAGCCATGAGAAAGGCAAAACAAGTCTCTGGTGTTATATGCAGTGTGGCTGTTAACTATGTACTTTTCACAACAAAAAGAACTAACTTCAAAAAAACATTGATTACTGATCATTTACTACTCAGTTCTTTAGTGAACTTTATTTTTTTTCCTATACAACAGTGATTAATTTATACAGTGAAAGTCAAATATATTCTGGTTCTACCATGAAAACCCCTATCACAAATATGTTTTTCTTCTGCGTTTCTCTATTATCTACCACCAAAAAAAAAAAAAATCTGTTCCATCACACTGTCTTGCCCCAATGCCCAAAACAATGAGAGAAACAGAGGTGCCAGTTAGGATATCTAAAAAGATCACCAGACAGATAAAAGCTTGTGTCCTGGTTTCAGCTGGGATAAAGTTAATTGTCTTCATAGTAGCTGGTATAGTGCTATGTTTTTGAGTTAGGTATGAGAAGAATGTTGATAACACTGATGTTTTCAGTTGTTGCTAAGTAGTGTTTATACTAAGTCAAGGATTTTTAAGCTTCTCATGCCCAGCCAGCAAGAAGGCTGGAGGGGCACAAGAAGCTGGGAGGGGACACAGCCAGGACAGCTGACCCAAACTGGCCAAAGGGGTATTCCATACCATGTGACGTCACATCTAGTATATAAACGACAACTTGGTAACAAAGAGAAATACCTGCTAGCACGAAATAATTCCTTCTCGTAATTATGCAATATCTAGATGATCGAATTACCAATGACAGTCAAATTTAGGATTATAGGGAATGGGTACAAGAAAAGGGAATGGTATCTCACCACCACAAAACTTGAGTTCAGAGATATATCAAGAGTCTACTGTTATACTGACTTATTGAAACATAAATAACAATGTCTGTCAGTACACAAAAACATGCAGTTATTTCCAGCACTCCTGTTAACGTTCCTCTTGGATGACTTACTGCTTTCCCAGAGTTGGAACATCAGTGTTCACTGCCAACTCAAACTGAAGGTTTTTTTCAATATTTGGAGGACTTAAAGGATCTGTCTCTTCTACCTAGACACCTACCGTGACAAAGTTCACAGAAACTGTTTTTGAAAATGCAACCTAATATCAAATACATAGAAGCTGGCTAACAAGGTTAAAAGTCATGAAAGGAAAGCAGCTGTGTGCACACTACTTAATGATATAACCCTTGTATCCATCACAAATCCAGCTAAAAATACAAGTCAGTAAATTTCAGGAGAACAAAAATTCCATTACAAAAAAAAAAAAAAAAAAAATCATGCTAGTGAACACCAAGAAAACAGTAATGAAAAAACTGGCATGGTAACTGAGACTACTGAACCCAAGCTTTGAAGACAATAATTAACATTTTAACATCTTAAAACTAAAAGTTTTAAGCATTAAAACACAAGTTAGAAAGGAAATTCCAGCGTGTCTCTATTTCACTATGAGTACTTCAACACAAAAAAATCTTCAAAAACAAGCCTTTGAAATTGTAAAGGAAGATTCTATTGACAAAAAATTAAAAAGATGTGAACTAAATTAAAATGTATCATTGCAGGTGCCTTTTAAGTAATTCATATAGAATCACCAAAAATTTGGAATCCAAACCAATTTTTTTATCTGTGTCAAATATAGTTTCTTGCTCCTACAGAGCCTGCCTTTTTTTTTATTTCTAATGAACACCAAATTATGTGCATCAGTGTACACCTTATAAATTCACATCTTTACTGAATAACCATTTACTTCAATCTACTACTTAATCCACATATTGCCCAGATATCATCCAATAACCTGGATACTGAAACTGAGCAAGCTGCGATGCTCCTAGGCTCGTATCAGTATCATCCATCTGTGGATGCTCAGTCCCGTTTAAAAAAATATTTTGTTTTCAACAACATACAGGAAGTCTTTGACCATCTACAACCAAAAGACAGATTTGCAATATTTGTCTCAGTTTCTAGTTAAGCTTTTTTTTTTTACAATATAGTTCATGCAAATAGCTGCATTAAAAACAACAAAAAAAAGAACAAAGTTTAAAAAAGACAGATCATTCATCTGTCAAATACATCTGAAAGCACAGAAATTTTATTAAAAGGAACACTAGAAAATATTGTTATGCAACTCACAAACTCTCCTGTGCAAAATTAGCAGATTGCTAATATAATTCACTAGTTAGAAGACTAAGAAGAAATGCCATCTTTTTTTTTTAATTCCTGTAGAATGACATTTTTGCCTGCGTTACTAGCAGCATAATTTTTGTACACCACACAGAGATGCACTCAAGAGAGTTCAAGGCCACGCAAAGCCAAATAATTGCCCGCTATGGCCATTCTTGTGTTTGTGCAGAGAAACCTGACCCATCAAGAAGCCGAACGAAATACCAGTGGAGTCAGATTGCCCGTTTCAGATTTTTGCCTCTCGGACTTCCCATTTCTCTATGGGCGCATAACAGGTTTTATCGGCTAGTTCCACTGACGGTAAATAGCGAATTCAACATTTCGTTTTCCCAGGTACCTATGTCAATGCCTCGCCTAAGGACTTGCTTGTCAGCATCCTGGTGACCAATGAGATCCTCTACCCAGTGGATGTAGTTCAGCCTCAAGGGAACGGTAGGAATAAGCCTTTCCACGGGGATGTCAATCGTAAGCCCAAAATCCTCCTTCAGGAGGGTACACGTCAGAGCTCTCACCGCCTCAGGGTCCTTGAAATTCAGGCTGAAAAGGTAGAAGCAGCGGTTAGGGGGGCCAGCGCCCTCTCCCTCGCCACCCCCCCGGGACGGACACGGCCCTCAGGAGCCGCTCCACAGCCCCAGGCCCCGGCCCGGCCCGGCCCGGCCCTCCCGCCGACGGGCCCTACCTCACCCTGCCGGTGAGGGTGGTCTGTACGTGCTGCTGGAACTCGGGGTACTTGCCGGCCAGGTAAGCGAAGTCGGGAGGCTTGTCCTTGTACCGGTTGCGAGCGTGCATGGACTTGTTGAGGGCCATGGCGGAGGGGAAC